>NC_071614.1:17978723-18305598 GCF_014839835.1 Dryobates pubescens | reverse complement strand
TAATTCTATTCTATGTATTCTATTCTATTCTATTCTATCCTATCCTATCCTACGCTAATAAATGTCTGTTATTAATAAGGATGTATTTATCAATATGGAGAGCAACAAACATTCTCTCTGTGATTGTGTTCTCTCTACTCATGATCTAGGGAACCACAGGGACTCAGACTGAATGCCCACCTGGCAGGTGAGTAATTTTGGGTGAGTCTGGTCATAATTCTTTGAGAGATCCAGGTTCTTTATAATCCTGCATTTTAGCCATGCTGCCACCTCTCCTGTACAAGTAACTTTTGGTGAGAGTGAAGGAACCTGCCACTTCTGAAATAAATCAAAGCTTCCTTGCTTGCTTTTGCAATGACATGTGAGGTGTAGTTTCACAGTACCTTGTGAGGAATTTGGGGTTTTGAACATTTTAAATTTGATCCCATTGAATATACTGCTACAAAGAGAGAAAGGATACCTGCAGGGTAGAGGGAGGGTTTTATTCCCTAAAGAAAACAAGATAAGAACAGCTATTCTAGACATTGTTGGGGAGAAGGGTCAAAGTTTCTCTCTCTGGAACTCTGATGATTTGATTATTATTATTTTTTACAAGTGAAAGAGCTGCATTTTCTGTATATTTCCAGGTACACTCTAGGAGGGAGATTTCTATCTGGAAAGGTGCAGAGATGGGATGGAAATTGTCTGGCTGTAAATTGTGTTCTTGCATTGTTCCTACACAGCAGGATTTCTGGAAGTCACTCCTGTTACCTGTACATTTTCTATGAGATTTAATTTCATGGTAGTTTTCTTCTACCCCTGTGAGCTTAAAGCAGAGGCACAAGGTTTTATCATAAGTCATATGAGTCTATCTCCAGGGCTAGGGCTGGGCTGGCCAGAGAAATTCTCTTCATTAATGCCTCTCTCTTCGTGAAGGGGAAGAGAAATGAAATAAGGGAGAGAGACTTATGGGTTGGAAAAGCAAACTAAAACATGTTTAATGAAAATAATAATAAAATGAAGTATATACAAATATATAATGCTAATATAAAGCCCAATATCCTTGATGGCAGTTATGTCACTCTCACCACTGATATTGTGATTAAGCACTGGATAAGTCCCAGAATGGACTCTGCAGCAGATGGGAACAGGATTCAGGAGCTGGAATCAGGAACACATGGATTGAAACTGAAAGCAGAAAAACAGAGTCCTCCTCAGACAACAACTATAGAAGAAGAGAGCTTGACCCCTGTGATCCCCCCAGTTTTATACTGAATGTGACTTACATGGAATGGAACTCCTTATTGATCATTTTAGGGTCGCCTGAAGTGTCTGCTCCTCCCCACAGCTGCTACTTCTTTCTTGCTTACTGCACCCATGTGTGGTACATAAGGTTTAGCAGTAACCTTGGTCTGCATAGGAGAAAGAAAAAGCAAACACAGCAAAGTTTGGCAGCAACTCTCAGCATCAAGCATTACCATCTCCAGAAGAAGACACTGCAAAAAAAAGTGTTGTTAACTTAGTAAATTGCTGTCACTCAGAAGAGAATGAGCTGAAAAGTAAAATCACCAAACAGAACTGGTTCTTTTCTAGCTCAAATTAAAACAGTCCAACAAAGATTCAGAGTACTTAGGCATCTAACACTGAAGTTTATGCCACCACATCTTCTTATCTCATTGTTGGGGACTACATTTTGGGTACTGCCTCTGCTACAAAAATGAAGCAAAAGATAATCAGCTTTCCCCTTGTGCACACTTTCTCACTCTCACACTGAACACTGAACAGTTGTATTAATTGCAACACCAGCAAGGACATGTTAGGAAGAAGTTCTTCACAGAAAGAGTGATTGGCCATTGGGATGTGCTGCCCAGGGAGGTGGTGGGGTCACCATCACTGGAGGTGTTTGGGAAGAGACTGGATGGGGTGCTTGGTGCTTGATTAGATGGTGTTGGGTGACAGGATGGACTCAATGATCTCAAAGGTCTTTTTCAACCTGGTTAATTCTATTCTTATTCTTATTCTTATTATTTCTTATTCCTATTCCTATTCTATCCTATCCTATCCTATCCTATCCTATCCTATCCTATCCTATCCTATCCTATCCTATCCTATCCTATCCTATCCTATTCTAGGACTGCCTATCCTTACTACCATCATTGATCCTAATAATGATGCACACAAAACTACAAGTTGCTTGCTTTTCTGAGGTAAGATGTGTCACTACACTAAGAGCAAACACAAGTTGTTAGCATTTTGGGTTGAAATCTCTTGTAAAAGATGTTCCTCTGAAACCTCGAGGCAACTTGCATTTGGATGAATCCAAATGCAGCTCCACGTGTCAGTATGAGATTTCAGGATTACTCTATTGGCAGTGTCCAAGTTAAGCAGAACTATTCAGGTAGGAACTGCCCAGCTCAATAATCCACAGAGGTAAACGTCCTGGTATTTGTGATAGTTTACAGTAATATGCTCAGTATCCTACAGCTGTATCTGGAAATGTAAAGGGTTTAGCAAAAATCAGCAAATTTTCCTTGTGGGCCTCCTTGTTCTTGAACTGAAGAAATATTCCTCTGTGTCCTAGCTGTCATTACTTGCTTGACAGATTTCAGAATGGGTTGTAACAAGGTGTCCAAAACCATTGGAGACAGATTTTCCTCCCATGCTAAAATATACAGGAGTAACTTGGTTTCTTCAGCAGGAAGCATGTGCCTTGTAAAACTGTTAAGTGGGTGGCTGGGAGCTCCTGGCTTTACACACAGCTTGCTAGATACCTGTAGAAGGGGAAACAGCAGGCTCTCCTCTTTTTAATTGTTTTACAAAGTGCTTTCCTTTCTTTTAAAAGTACAGAGACTAACCTCCCATAAAATGTGACTTCTTTGGAAGCACATCTGATGCTCTAAAATTTATTGTTATAGCTATGTTTAAAAAAGGATGGGATGTGGCACTTGAAATCATGGTTTAGTTAGTCATGAGGTGTAGGTATTAGATGATAGGTTGGACTTGTTGATCTCTGAGGTCTTTTCCAACCATAGAATAGAATAGAATAGAATAGAATAGAATAGAATAGAATAGAATAGAATAGAATAGAATAGAATAGAATAGAATAGAATAGAATAGAATAGAATCAACCATGGAAAAGACCTTTGAGATCATGAAGTCCAACCTATCATCCAACAACATCTAATCAACTAAACCATAGCACCAAGTGCCTCATCCAGTCACTTCTTAAACACCACCTCCACCCAGGTGCTGACTCCACCACCTCCCTGGGCAGCACATTCCAATGGCCAATCTCTTTCTGTGAAGAACTTCTTCCTAACATCCAGCCTAAACCTCCCCTGGTGCAGCTTGAGACTGTGTCCTCTTGTTCTGATGGTGGTTGCCTAGAAGAGGATGTTACACCTCTTACTTAGAAGATTGATTAAAGCAAGATCAGAATATATTTTTTAAAGCATTTAATTGTATAAACCTTGTGGACTTGTTTGAGTTTGGGCATCTTAACAGTACTGCAAATCTCACCAGGTGTTTGTGCATGTCTGTAGCCACTGAGGTACATGTGGAAATCTGCTTGGTGATTCCTAGAGATTCCCTGTGGAGGCAGATCTGACAGGAATGAAACTGTTAGAGTGAAAGCTGAAAGTAGAAAGACTAGAATGCCAAATTCTTGCCAAAATAAGAAAGAAAACATTAAAATCTTGATCGGTGCAATTTAGTGGTTAATTGTTAATGCTTGAGCTTCAAAATATTACGCTTTTGTAATAGATTCACGGGGAATATTTTCATGTAGGCACAAGCTTTGCAGAAGTGCCCTGACTATTAGAAAGTTCAGCTTAAATTACACTGAGGACAGAAGCAAATTACAAGCTGTCAAGCCCTCCACTGAACATCACTTCTGTCATTGTCCCCAAACAAACATACCTGAGGGTTGTCAGCTGTGGTGTCTCGTGTGCAGAATACAGAATACAGAATTAACCAGGTTGGAAAAGACCTTTGAGATCATCAAGTCCAACCTATCATCCAACACCATCTAATCAACTAAATCATGGCACTAAATGCCTCATCCAATCTCTTTTTAAACACCTCCAGTGATGGTGACTCCACCACCTCCCTGGGCAGCACATTCCAATGGCAAATCTCTCTTTCTATGAAGAATTTCTTCCTAACATCCAGCCTAAACCTGGGCAGCCCATTCTTAGGCACACAGATGAGTGGTAGTCTTGGCAGTGTTGGGTTTATAGCTGCACTTAACGATCTTAAAGGTCTTTTCCAACCTAAATAATTCTATGATTCTTCTGTAGAGAGTTGCAAGACCTATCTGGATGTGTTTCTATGTGACCTACCCTAGGTGATCCTGCTTCGTCAGGGGTGTTTGGACACAACGATCTTCAGAGGTCCCTTCCAACCTCTACCATTCTGTGATTGTATGATTTAGCTTTGAGAACTATTAACCAAGGTTAGATTGTGCCCAGTTTCTGAAGCCAAAGAGGAAAATCTGCTTTTACACAATAAGCATTATCTCTGCTATGGCTATGAAAATTAAGCTCAGCTCTTATTTCTCAGTTGGGATGGACACTGTAATATGAAGTGTACTTGTCCACAGGGAAGAGAAGAAACAGAAGTTATTGAAATTCATTTAAAATTAATATTTTACTGAAGCTGATAAACAGTAGGGTTCCTGGAGGCTCCCCAATTCCCAAATTAAGAAGCACAACAGACTGTGATTATGCAAACCTGTTCTAGTGGAAGGTGTCCCTGCCATGGCAGGGGGTTTGGAGCTAGATGATCTGCAAGATCCCTTCCAACCCAAACCTTTCTGTGAGTCTATGAAATTCAAGTCCAAATTATTTGCTAACTAAACAAAGTAAGCCAAATCTTCATTTTCATAAAAAATCAACTACTTTTCAATGTAATGTTGAAAATCAGAAGAAATGTCACCTTGAATCAATCATACATGAGCCAGCAGTGTGCTCAGGTGGCCAAGAAGGCCAATGGCATCCTGGCCTGCATCAGGAACAGTGTGGCCAGCAGGAGCAGGGAGGTCATTCTGCCTCTGTACTCTGCACTGGTTAGGCCACACCTTGAGTCCTGTGTCCAGTTCTGGGCCCCTCAGTTGAGGAAAGATGTTCAGTTGCTGCAATGTGTCCAGAGAAGGGCAACAAAACTGGGGAGAGGTTTGGAGCACAGCCCTGTGAGGAGAGGCTGAGGGAGCTGGGGTTGCTTAGCCTGGAGAAGAGGAGGCTCAGGGGAGACCTTATTGCGGTCTACAACTACCTGAAGGGAGGTTGTATCCAGGGGGGAGTTGGTCTCTTCTCCCAGGCACCCAGCACCAGAACAAGAGGACACAGACACAAGCTGCACCAGGGGAGGTTTAGGCTGGATGTTAGGAAGAAGTTCTACATAGAAAGAGAGATTGGCCATTGAAATGTGCTGCCCAGGGAGGTGGTGGTGCCACCATCATTGGGGGTGTTTAGGAAGAGACTGAATGGGTGCTTGGTGCTATGGTTTAGTTGATTAGATGGTGTTGGATGATGGATTGGACATCATCCTGGTCTGTTCTATTCTATTCTATTCTATTCTATTCTATTCTATTCTATTCTATTCTATTCTATTCTACAGAAAGAACTTGTAATTTTATTTTGTTTTTTCTTCCTCTTTTTAAATCTTAAAAAATCTTATGCAGGAGAGTACGACTGGGAAGACAAAATGTTGCACATTGCAGTGACAAGGGAAACTTTTTGATATTTGGCTTTGGTTGATGGGCAGTGGGGGGAAACAGGCTCAAAAATGACTGTCAAAATAATTAAAGCAAGCTCCCACACATGATTTGGATAGAAACACAGACGATGTTGGAAGATTAAATGGAAGGTGTTTGTTTGTAATAACTATAAGCTACAATAAAAAGCAATGCAGAAACATGAAATACACAAAAAATCCATCAAGTCAAAGCCTTCTCCAAACCACCAAGTCAAGCCTGGAAGCATCCGCCTTCCCCACCCCCCCATCAGATAACGTAGCTCACTGTATCCAGGCAGAAGACAGGTAAGAAAAGGCAAAGAGCTGGGTTTGCTGCCAGCCTAAATAGACTAAAATAACAGAATTATGGGAATGAAATACCGAAAGATGAGAATTTCCTGTCCATTCCTGCCCCCAGCTCAGCTCTTCAATTCAAGAAAGATGTTGAGTGGCTGGAATGTGTCCAGAGAAGGGCAACAAAGCTGGGGAGGGGTTTGGAGCACAACTCTATGCAGAGACGCTGAGGGAGCTGGAGCCTAGAGAAGAGGAGGCTCAGGGGAGACCTTCTTGCTCTCTACAACTGCTTGAAGAGAGGTTGCAGCCAGGTGGGGATTGGTCTCTTCTCCCAGGCAACCAGCAACCAAACAAGAGTCTGAAGTTGAGGAGGGGGAAGTTTAGGCTTAATCTTAGAAAGAAGTTCTTCATAGAAAGAGAGATTGGCCATTGGAATGGGCTTCGCAGGGAGGTGGTGGCGTCAGCATCCCTAGAGGTGTTTAAGAAAAGCCTGGATGAGGCACTTAATGCTATGGTCTAGATGAGTAGATAGGGTTGGACTTGATCTTGGAGGTCTCTTCCAACCTGGCCGATTCTGTGAATTTCTTGTCCACCCTGGGCCCATCTGGACCTCCTGGGGGTCTTCTCCATGGTTTCTCAAAGGCATAATCCTCAACCCATGACAATATTTAAGTAAAGCAAAGCACAGTACTGGATCAGACCAATGCCCTGTCTCCAGTAAGAGACAAGGCTTAAGGCCTGTAGACAAGCATAAACCAGTGTTTCTTCAGAATTCTCTGCCAGCCTTCAATGCCTTACAGCTCTTGTCTAACTCAAAGCAACAACTCTGCAGAGTTACATAGGCAAAACTGGAACTCATGGAAAATTATAGCACTGGCAATACCAGCTGTCAGTGTATGAAAACGAAAATCCCATGGCTTGACCTAGGCTTTCTCTAGGTTGGTTTAATTCTCTGACTTGTTTCATTTGATCCACCTCACAAGGCAGTGAAACATCATTTCCCAATGCATCCAATTTTGCTTAATTAAAAAAAAAAAAATCCCAAATACTTCTACTTGTTCAACTTGTTCAAATACTACCTTGTTCAATGGATGTGACTCCTCTTGTTTCTTACTATGAAATGGAGAGGAGAAAATGCTTGTGTCAAAGCCATTCCTCCCTCCAGCTGTTGTCTGTAATCCCACTCTAAAACAAGATACTGGGCAGAGCCTTCTGAATGCCACTAACAGCTGCTTGGAAGATGACTAAAACTAGGCATCACCTATGGTCCCAACAGCTCTGGTGCTCATGGTGGAACACTTTTGGACAGAAAGCTCCGCTGTGAGGTGAGAATTGGTTTGGCATCATAGCAGATAGAGAGCTGAATTCTGGTCGTGGCTTCAGTTATTGGACGGGCAAAAGAAGCGATGTTTTTAAAGAACCCTCTCTCTAACACAGTTTTATGAGCAACAATGCCAGTGTTGGGAAACAGTGCCTCTAAGACTGCAATCCTCCTGCATATTTCCTCTGGCTTTGCCTGACATCTGTGGTTTGCTTTCACACGTCTCTCTGTTTTTATTGTGGTTACAATTCGTGTCATATTTTTCTTAGCTGAACCTAACAGGGAACAGTGATCTTATCTCTCTAACAAGCATGCAGAGATGTGCTTCACAGTTCAGATTTGGTAGATGATGACATGCAAAAGTGAATGGAAATTACTCATTAATAAATGTTTATCTCCCAGCCATTAAAAAAAAAAAGCCCTGTGCATCAGGCCACACACATGCATATACCCACACACATGCCTGGAGAAGAGGAGGCTCAGGGGAGACATTATTGCTGTCTACAACTACCTGAAGGGAGGTTGTAGCCAGGAGGGGGTTGGTCTCTTCTCCCAGGCAATCAGCACCAGAACAAGAGGACATAGTCTCAAGCTGCACCAGGGGAAGTTTAGGCTTGAGGTGAGGAGAAAGTTCTTCACAGAGAGATTGGCCATTGGAATGTGCTGCCCAGGGAGGTGGTGGAGTCACCATCCCTGGAGGTGTTCAAGAGGGGATTGGATATAGCACTTGGTGCCATGGTTTAGTAGTCATGAGGTGTTGGGTGACAGGTTGGACTTGATGATCTTCCAGGTCTTTTCCCACCTTATTGATTCTATGATTCTATGATATACCCAGTGAGAATATCTTAAGCAAGATCAGAGAGTCATAGAATGGTCCAAGATGGAAGGGATCTCCAAAGGTCATCTAGCCCAACCGCCTCCTGCAGTAAGCAGGGGCATCCTCAACTAGACCAGGCCATCCAGATCTCTAAATCAGCAGTAAAGATCTCTAAATCAGCAGTAAAGATCTCTACATCTACAATAAATTCTAAGGGTTTTTTCCTCTTTTCTTCTGAACCCTGAGGTGTTCTTGCAGTATTTCCAAAATTTTCTCTGACAAAGTCTAAAGTTTTTGTGCTTTTTATCACGCAGGTTTTCTGTAAGCATAAAAATCCAATACAGGTGTAAAAGGGTTTGGATAACCTAGGCATCAAAATTCAAGCAAAATATTGAGTCTTCCTCAATTTAATCATCAATGTCCCCAAATACACGTACTAATGAGGGAAAGGTTTGGCATCCCTTCTGAAGGTTAAATTGTCTCACCAACCTGCTGCCAGATGTCAATGAATAGATTAAGGCAAAAAAAAAAGGATAAATAAGTGCTGAGCAAGCATGGTGGTGAGGCTTCAGTGCTGATCCTTGTCGATGTTGAAGAGCAAGGACAACCTCAGAAGGAATTGAGCTTGGTTAGCAGAAGATCTCTGCAAGAGAGATATAAATTTCCTTTAGAGGATGCTAATTAAGATCAAGAAATTGATAGAGATGCCAATTTGGGACTTGCAGATTTTAGGAATGCTGATAAAACTCTTTTTGGTCTGATTTCTAGCAAGGAACCCTTCTGCTTCCTAGGACCTAGAAGGCTCCTGGCCCTTATGCCAGCGTAGACTTAAGTGGTCCTGCCTTGCAACAAACAGCGCAGCAATGACTAAAACCATCAGCAAGAAAGTCTGTCATGTGGATTTACACAAAGCATATTTCTTGGGTCAGGCATGAAATCAAAATTCCTTTAAGGAAGATGAGACTTTAAACACTTGCTGTCAGGAAAACAAAACAACAAAAAAAAAGGGTCTCCAAAGGCCTTATCTCACACATGATACAGTCACAAACATCTGCTTCCGTCTCAGTTTTTCCTTCTGTTAAAAAACTAAAGAGAGTGCTTCCAGATCCCTGGAGCAGCTGTCCCTTTTAAGCCAGAAACGCAGCAATATGACACACACTGTTGGACTGTGGGTGGGAAAGTGCTGTGTTTATCAAACCAGACCATTTTTATCTCTCATTTTTGGACAATTGTTAGGCAAAGCAGTGGAAGGCGATCGCCAGATTTTTCACAGAGCACGTTGCATTCTGAGCTAGAGGCTGGGAAGTATCTGCATATCTATATGGCATAGTTCAGGGGAGACTCATCAACAGCAAATGTGAGATGCAAATTCAACTAAAACCTACAGTTTAATCCTCATTAAGAGGCTCATTGGTGTCCACTTTATCAGGATAATGAGATAGAAAACAAGAGTCCTGAGGGAGACCTTAATTAGGGCTTTTGGCAGGTCTGTTAAAATGAGGATATGATGACTGATTCAGACGGCTTGCTGTCATTGCATTTTGTTGCTAATATGCATTTGCAAATACATCTTGTTCTTCTAAGCTTTAAAGAGCATTTGGGGTCTAGTTCAAGTAGCTGTCCTCATTCTATTATTTGCTAAATCCTTACACCATATTTCTACAGTCCTTCCGCCCCTTTACCCGGTCAGACAGTAGAAGAAAAGCTTTACTTGCAGGTCTCCTTACAAATTATTGTGTCAGTGGTCAATATGTGAAGCAGTCTGAATCATAGACATCTGATTAAGGACAGTCTTAAGGCAAAAGCAGAGAAGAGAAAGTCCAGGTCAGGACACACATACCCTGTTCAAGCTGGAGGAAATCTTTCAGTCTCTCTGTGCCTCTGATTCCTGCTTGTAAAATAGCAAACAATATTATTTGCTTATTTGTGTGATTTTTCTTATTTTTATTGCTGCCTATTTTAAGCTTCCTTGGTTAAAAAAATGAAGAAAAAGAAAAAGAAAGAGAAAAAGGAAAAGGAAAAGAAAAAAAAAAAAGAAAAAAAAAAAGAAAAAGAAAAAGAAAGAGAAAAAGAAAAATAAAAATATTTTATTGTATGCGTAGACCACACAGTCTCTCATGCTGATTGTGGGTATTAGCTGCTCCTGCAATACAAATAGATACTCATCACATCATAGTCCTGTTGGACTGCAGCACACCTCTCTTCTCTGCTTTCTTCACAACTGAAGCACTGTTTGGCTATCATATAATACTCAGCTGCTAATCATAGAATCACAGAAACAATAAGGTTGGAAAAGACCTCAGAGATCATAACGTCCAAACTGTCCCCCAAGGCCTCATGACCACTAAACCATGGCACCAAGTGCTACATCCTATCCCCTCTTGAACACCTCAAGGGATGGTGACTCTACTACCTCCCTGGGCAGCACATTCCAACAGCTAACAACTCTCTCTGTGAAGAACTTTCTCCTCACCTCAAGCCTAAACTTCCCCTGGTGCAGCTTGAGACTGTGTCCTCTTGTTCTGGTGCTGATTGCCTGGGAGAAGAGACCAACCCCCACCTGGCTACAACTTTCTTACAGGGAGTTGTAGAGAGCAATAAGGTCTCCTCTGAGCCTCCTCTTCTCCAGGCTGAAAGTCTGACCTTTTATTATTATGATATTAATTTAACAACAAATTATTGCAAGAATATTTTTATATTACTATAAAGACTCAGCAACTTTTTCCTGATCCAAGACAAAAGGCTTCAAGAGGGAATTAGGTGTTCAAGAGGGAATTAGGTGTTCAAGAGGGAATTGGATGTGGCACTCGGCGCCATGGTTTAGTAGTCATGAGGTCTTGGATGACAGGTTGGACTTGATGATCTTTGAGGTCCTTTCCAACCTTGTTGATTCTATGATTCTACACAGATCAGTTTTCTCAGCCTTTGCAACCAATGACTACAGAGGAATTTTCTACTGGGCACGATCCCTATGTGCAAATCAGCACAGGATGTGTGGTCCTTACTGGTTGGCCTGGGCAAACCAAGCTGTGAGTCCAGAAACCATCACAAAAATTAAGAGCACAGTTTCCCACATGACACTGCTTGAATGCAGACACTTCCTCTATGGTAGAAAAATGCCAACAAAGTGAGAGATGTAAAACTCCATTTAGCCTGCAGAGACTTCTGCTACTGATGCCACATCTGTGGGTTATTCAAGACCCACAAGGCTGGCACACCTGGAAGGAAGAAAAGTCATCCCAGAGGGATGCCTTGTTGAAAGTGTTGACTTGCATGAGATAGCAAAGCTGTTCTCTTCTTTTCCATTTAAAACCTAAGACAAGAGCAATGTTGATAAAGGCTCATTTTCAAATGTCACCTAGAAGTGTCCCACAAGATAGACAAAACCTGGCTTCTGTGCTCCTCTCAACATGGAGACTGAGATAAATCAACTGATCCTTCAGTCACAGGCAGGGATAGGATACAGAATACAGAATACAGAATTAACAGGTTAGAAAAGAACTTCAAGAACATCAAGTCCAACCTATCACTCAACACTATCTAAACAACTAAATCATGGTACTAAGTGCCTCATCCAGTCTCTTCTTAAACACCTCCAATGATGATAACTCCACCACCTCCCTGGGCAGCACATTCCAATGGCCAATCACTCCTTCTGTGAAGAACTTCTCCCTAACATCTAGCCTCCCCTGGTGCAGCTTGAGACTGTGCCCTCTTGTTCTGCTGCTGGTTGCCTAGGAGATGAGAGCAACCCCACCTGTCTACTACCTCCCTTCAGGTAGTTGTAGATGGGATGCTGTACCTTCAGCTCCTTTCAAGCTTAGACCTCTGTGTAGACTCAGTTGTCCGTAATAGAAATCTAGGGGGAAAAAACCAGCAATGAATAGCTGGTTTGCAGTAATATTTATTAAAGAGCTGTGGAAAAGTGATGATGTAGGACATGTGGTTTTGTTGGCTGTTCAAGTTGGTCAGATAAATCAAGTCAAAAAGTCTTTTTGTAAGGTACATAGATTGTCTTGTTCTCTGGACAGGTGTAGACTTGCAGTTCTGGCTGGGCAATAGAATCATAGAATCATAGAATTGATAGGGTTGGAAGGGACCTCAAGGATCATCCATGGGCAGGGACACCTCACACTACAGCATGTTACTCACAGCCACATCCAGCCTGGCCTTCAAAACCTCCAGGGATGGGGCTTCTACCACTTCCCTGTTCCAGTGTCTCCAATAGCTATTGCACTGCTGGGAACAGCTGAATTTAGGTGAGATTTTTTTGTTGTGGTGGTGGTTGGTTGCTGCCTTTTTCTTTTCTGGCTGTGAGATGTAGATTTTAAGGCAGCAGTCCTAAGTGTACCAATTTGCAAAGCAGTCACTTGGATGGGGATGGTGGCTAAAGCCTCTGGAGGGGCATTCTGTTTTTTTCCTTAAAAGAGTAGATTTTGAGATACCAAACAGACATCAAGGTTGTCCCACTTGTCTGGCAAGGCTCCAATTTGATAATTACTGCTTCATCTATCCATATTCCTTGTACAATTTTAATTGCAAAACTATTACATGTGTGTCCCCCTTGAATTCATGGGGCGTTGTTCAATCACTTTTCATGTTGGCCACACTGTCTCCCAAAATATAAAGTGAGTTTTGTCAAACCTGGCAGAGCAGAGGAATGTGTACTGAGATGCTTCACCTCTGTAACTCCACTCACAAGAGAAACACTGTGTTCCCATATGCCACCTACAGAAAAGATCTCTGGTACCTGAATCACAGACAGGTCTCGTCTTCTAGACAGCTATATGTGCTTAATCATATCAAGTCACAGGATCACAGGATGTTAGGGGTTGGAAGGGACCTCCAAAGATCATCAAGTCCAACTCTCCTGCCAGAGCAGGACTGTAGAATCCAGCACAGGTCACAGAGGAACACATGCAGATGGGTCTTGAAAGTCTCCAGAGAAGGAGACTCCACAATCTCTCTGGGGAGCCTGTTCCAGTGCCTTACAGTAAAGTAGCTCTTCCTCATGTTGAGGTGGAACTTCCTGTGGTGAAGTTTATATCCATTGCTCCTTGTTCTATCACAGGGAGCAAGTGAGCAGAGCCTGTCCCCTCCCTCTTGAACCCCAGCCCTCAGATATTTATAAACATTGATTAAATGTCCTCTCAGTCTTCGCTTTTCCATACTGAACAGCCCCAGGTCTCTCAGCCTCTCCTCATAGGGCAGTGCTCCAGTCCCTTCATCATCCTGGCAGCTCTCTGTTGGAGTCTCTCCAGTAGATCTCTGTCCCTCTTGAACTCAGGAGCCCAAAACTGGATGCAGTATTCCAGGTGAGGTGTCAACAGGGCAGAGTAGAGGGGAAGGAGAGCCTCCCTCTGTCTGCTGGACACACTCCTCATAATTCACCTTATTGCTACAATGCTTTAAAGTTTATGATGCTTCCTATTCACCACCCTGAATGGAAAAGAAAATAATTGTTTTTCCTAGTCTTGATTTCCAGAGAGTAGATCATGAGCTTTTCTCTATAGAATCATAGAATTGTTAAGGTTGGAAGGAACCTCAAGGAACATCAAGTTCCAATCCCCCTGCCATAGGCAGGGACACCTTACACTAGGTTGCTCAGAGCCACATCCAGCCTGGCCTTAAAAACCTCCAGGGATGAAGCCTCCACCACCTCCCTGGGTAACCTGTTCCAGTGTCTCACCACCCTCATGGGGAAGAACTTCTTCCTAACATCCAATCTGAATCTACCCAGTTCTACTTTTTTTCCATTCCCCCCAGTCCTATCACTACCTGACACCCTAAAGTGTCCCTCCTTGTGGCCCTTCTCTGGACACTTTCCAGCACCTCCAGATCCTTCCTGTAGTAGAGGCTCCAGAACTGGATGCAGTACTCCAGGTGTGATCTCAGCAGAGTGGAGTAGAGGGGGAGAATCACCTCTCTCCACCTTCTGGCTATGATTCTCTTGATGCAGCCCAGGACGTGATTGGCTTTCTGGGCTGCGAGTGCACACTGCTGGCTCATGTTGAGCTTCTCATCCACCAGCACCCCCAGTAGATGATCCTTGAGGTCCCTTCCAACCCTAACAATTCTGTGACTCTATGATTCTAATTAACAATGTTCTTTATGGTGTATCCTTGCTTCCCACCCAGGAATCTGTTGGGATAATGGCTTTGTTTGTTCATAGAATTGAAGATTTATTGGCCTATTTGTTACTTTGGTACAGCAGGTAGCTGGCCAGCTGTAACATCTCCTGAATGCTAGCTGTGCCTACTAAGCACATAGGAACTGGAGAGCATCAGATCTGATTCAGAAGTTTACCCCAAAAATTCCTTATCAAAAATCCTTGCACACTACCTTGCTCCTCTGAAAACTCTGCAACAGAAGATTTTAATTCAGAGCAAACCAGTTTTGCTCTGCACTGGAAGCCTCTCCTTGACATAAACAGTTTCTCTCCATCTTTAAACATCCTCATTTGAGGAATGGTATTGATAAGGTGATGAAAAATCCAGTGTGGAATCATCCAGACATTTCATATTTCCTGGAGGCTTTCCGGCAATGCTCTGCTTGTCTGCACCACGTTTGACTCCATAGGATCTGAACACCAAGCTGAGTCAGAGCAACTGGAGTCACTTATGTTTTTTATCTCCGAGAAAATACACTGTGGATGATTTCAGAATTGCCTCAGGGTCTTATTCTTGAGGCTTTAGTGTGCATTGGCTACACGGGGAAAACAATATTAACAAGAAGCCAAACAAAATAACTAAACTGGGTCATTCCACAGCCAGTTATTACAAGGGCTTTCTAACCTCTCAAAGGCTTTCCTATTTCTGTCCAGACACTGATTTTTACAAAGTGCCCCTTTGGAAAGACAACTTGCATCTTCATTTGCCAGCCCTGTCTTTCACACTTGTCTGAAAACCTTCGCAGCCATTAATCAGCAGCTTGCAGCAAAATAAGCAGAACCTCTGAACCTGTCTCACACCAGAGGACCATTACGAAAAAAACAACTTCTCATTTAACTCAACGCTGTTTGCATGTGAAGTTTATCTCTCCTAATGAGATGTTGTTCTCTGTGGGTATTTTTTTCTCTCCCCCCCCCCCCCATTTCATCATTACAGCTCCCTTTAGGCAGGTTTCCCTTGAGTTTTAATTATGAAAACAACACCTGTTTTCAGTGGCACTGTCAGAGTTTTCATCCATTCCAGAGAAGGTAGGTGTTTCTCTGTTCTCTTGAATGCCTCCCACTCTGCATTGATTTCCCAGACAATGTTGTATCAACTCGATCTTGACATTTCAGTGAATGCCTCTTCTTCCTCAGTCTTCCTTCTTCTGAATTTTAGAAGACTGCACTCCCCCTTGTTCTCTCCAGTCTTCCAATTATGGGACACTGGTGATTCTCCTCTCCTGTTTTAAACCCCTGTGTGATCAGACCTTTTGCTGCTGTGCCCTATGAATTGTGATCCTGCTCCCCAGGCTGCTAGGGAGGTGCAAGTCTTTAGTCAGTCCTTAAGACCTGCTGCACTATTTCTGCACAAAGAGATTGCTCTGCTTCTAAACTCTGAGAGTTATTTTCATCTGTCATGTTTATGCTGGTTTGGGCTGAAGAGCCTAGTGTTTTCTCATGTTCAGTACATCCATCATATCATCTAATATTAAATTATGCTTGTGTTTGCTTCAAGACCATGGGCAAAATGCTTCTCCTAATATATTCTGGCTAGATGTGGAGTCTGTGTTATTGTTATGTTAGTGTTTTATTGCGCTGGAAATAATAGTGGTGAATAATAAAATAGTCCTTACCTTCAGTATCTTCTGCTTTTGTGTCATATACAATTTTTTTTCTCCACTGCTGTGGGGAAAATAAGGCATCAAACAGCCAAAAAGAATAATTTTCACTATACAATAATAAAGCAGCAGTTCATATCTAGGTGCTTGTACTGAAAGAACAAAGAGAAGTTAGGCTTAAAACCCTGGCAGGCTTATAGCATTACTCATCTAGGGAGCTGGACAGAATTGACTATTAGACAAAAGACCTAAAAGGAAATTTCTGGGTTCTCCTTTAAGAGAGTGATTTTTATCACAGAAGTCACTGTGTCAGAGTCAAGCAATAGCCTGCCCTCCAGTCTTGGATGGTGACAAACAAAGGAGTGAGATCTAAATCTCAACACAGCCATCTGTGGAGGACGTTTGGGATCCCTTTTGTACAAGATGAACCATCTAAGAAGTAAGTGACTAAACTAGAGATCCAGCTTCCTCCTATAGGGTATAAATTATTGAAGTGTCAAGACACTCGATCTTAGGAATGGATGGGTCATCCCCAGAGCAGCTCTCTAAACCTGAGAGCAAAAGAACCAAGCTTAGACTACATGCCTGATTTTTATGTAGGCAAAGGTAGATTAGATGTTTCCCACTCTAAAGGTTCCTGAATTTTTCTAACAGGAGTTCTTTCAAGTTTCATAGTCACATTCCACATCTGTTGACTAAAACCACCACTGAAGTTTTAATGGAAGATGCTTTATGGCCCCTTCTTCTATCCCCCGTGTCATGACTGTGGTAACAATTAATTCCTTGACCTCCATCCTGAGAAATCCAACTGTACCAAAACAAATAGCACAAGCAAACAATGTGTGGAATGTTTCCTTTGCCCAGTCTTTCAAGGATGTCTCCAGATGACTGTTTATTTGTTCCTTCGCTGCTGGCTGTGAGTCAAATCCAGTCCATTTTTACTGTGGAATTTCTGGATCAGTGTTACTTCACTGTTAGACACCTTGAGATAAAATCCATGAGCATTCCCCAAGCTGTTTGCAAACAAAGAAGTGACTGAAATGAAGCCACAATTTAGATTTAAAATAAACAAATAACTATTGGAAGAACAGGAGAGTACAAACTAGCAAACAAAATTAAACTCCTTCCTTGTGTCTTTCTCACTTTCCCATCTTCCTCCCTGACTTTGTATCTCTTGAATTCCACACAGTTTCTATAATCCATGTATTTTATAATCCATATCTCTTGAAATCCACATAATTTTGTTCTGATGACAGAACTTTAACTTTGCAGTTCCTTTGCAGAAACCTCCTTTTGAAAATACATGTGCACGTATTCATGTGGGGTTTTTTATATGGATCTATATTGGGAATTGTGGGATAATCTATTGTACCAGGGGTGGTTTAGCTTGGATATTAGGAAAAATCTCTTCACAGAAAGGGTTGCAAACTGTTGAAACAGGTTTCCAAGGTAAGTGGTGGTGTCACTGTCCTTAGAGGGATTCAAAAGACATACCAACGTGGTGCTGAGAGACATGGTCAAGTAGTGACCTGGCAGTGTTGGGTTAATAGAATCATAGGATCATAGAATTGTTAGGGTTGGAAGAGACCTCAAGGTTCATCCAGTTCCAACCCCCCTGGACACCTCACACTACATCAGGTTGGTCACAGCCACAATCAGCCTGGCCTTCAAAACCTCCAGGGATGAGGCTTCCCTGGGAAACCTGTTCCAGTGTCTCACAACCCTCATGGGGAAGAACTTCTTCCTAACATCCAATCTGAATCTGCCCATTTCTACTTTTTTCCATTCCCCCTAGTCCTATCACTACCTGACACCCTAAAAAGTCCCTTCCCTGTTTTCTTGTAGGTCCCCTTCAGATACTGGAAGGCCACAATTAGGTCTCCTCAGAGCCTTCTCTTCTCCAGACTGAACAGCCCCAACTCCCACAGTCTGTCTTAATAGGAGAGGTGCTCCAACCCTCTGATGGTCCTCATGGCCCAGCAGGTTAGACTTGCTGCTCCTAAGGGTCTCTTCTAACCAAAGAGATTCTATGATCCTAAGGTAAAAATACATTTTGTTTTAATTAGATTTCAGTGCCATTAAGATATCTGCCATTAGAAGTTATGGTGGGGTTTTGTTGTTGCTGTTGTTTTCATTTCATTATGAGTATTTTTCAGACTGGGAGGAATAAAGGCAAATGTAAATAACAGCAGTTGAGGAACGTCTACTAGGTCAAATTAACAGACACTGTTTTGAGATAAATACATGTAACCAGAAATCAATGGGAAAAAGTATATTTAAATCATCTGGAAGATGATTAGCAGATTTTCAGTTTATTTGGAAATATTTTCTCCTAAGTTCTCTTTGCCATCCCAATGGCAGATGGTAATTCCAGTTTAGAGAGGATTGTGAACAGAATCGTTGTATCTTTGCTACTACTCGTAAGAAAAGTGGCAAATTCTTGTCAAAGTCTGTGGGTATGAATTCAAGCCTGCATGCTGGTTTTTCTCCCTGTGAGTTCTTCCAAGGACTACAGAATAGAATAGAGTAAACCAGGTTGGAAGAGACCTTCAAGATCATCATGTCCAACCCATCCTCCAACACCATCTAATCAACTAAACCATGGCACCAAGCAGCCAACAAGTCTCCTCCTAAACACCCCCAATGATGGTGACTCCGCCACATCCCTGGGCAGCACATTCCAATGGGCAATCACTCTCTCTATGAAGAATTTCTTCCTAACATCCAGTCTGAACCTCCCCTGGTGCAGCTTGAGACTGTGTCCTCTTGTTGTGTTGCTGGTTGTCTGGGAGAAGAGACCAACCCCCTCCTGGCTACAACCTCCCTTCAGGTAGTTGTGGAGAGCAATAAAGTCTCCTCTGAGCCTCCTCTTCTCCAGGCTAAGCAACCCCAGCTCCCTCAGCCTCTCCTCATAGGGCTGTGCTCCAAACCCCTCCCCAGCTTTGTTGCCCTTCTCTGGACACCTTCCAGCAACTCAACATCTTTCCTAAACTGAGGGTCCCAGAACTGGACACAGGACTCAAGGTGTGGCCTAACCAGTGCTGAGTACAGGGGCGGGATGACCTCCCTGCTCCTGCTGGCCACACTATTCCTGATACAGGCCAGGATGCCATTGACTTTCTTGGCCGCTCATGTTCAGCCTGGAGTTTGCTGTGGGGGATGGTGTCAAAATGTATCACTAATGTGGAGGTGGCTGAAAAAAAGTTTGAGACCAAGGGCTTTTGAGAACAAAAGAAAGGTCTTAGTAATAATAGATTATGTGGAATAGGAAAAAGTGCAGTTGGAAAATAAAAGATGGAGGACTGTGCACTGGAGACTTAATTTTTGGGAAGATCTACAACCTGTGAGATTAGAAGCCAGTGTTTTCCCTCAGGAGATTCCACAATATGTCCTTCAGACAATGTTTAAAGCCAGTACCCTTTGTCCTATACTTTTTGATAAGGAGTCCCTCCCCACCTTCCTTTCAGCCCCCTTTGGGTACTGGAAAGCTCCAAGAAGGCTTCCCTGAATGTTTCTCTTTTCCAGGCTGAACAACCTCAACTCTCTCAGCTTTTTGTCATACAAAAGAGGTTCTGATCCACTGATAATCTTTGTGGACTCACTCTAACAAGGCCAGAGGTCCATGTGCTTCTTATATCAGGGGACACAGATGTGATTTCAGTACTGCTGGTAGGATCTCATGAGAGCAGACTAAAGGGAGAGAATCCCCAGCCTCAGAATACTTATTGAGCTTCTTTTAATGCAGCCCAGGATGCAGGTGAATCTGCTTCATGATGTTGCCAGGCATAGAAGTGAGACTAACTGTCTTGTAGTTCTCCCAGTCTTCCTTTTTTCCCTTTTTTGAAAAACAGGGTTATCTTTCTCCTCTACCAGTCAGTGGGAACTTCACTGGACTCCATGAGCTTCGAATCTGATGGATAGCAGCTTAGGAAATTCACCTGCCAGTTCCCTTGGGACCTCCAGGTGCATCTCATCACATCCAATGGACTTGGACACCTTCAGATTCCTTAGGTGGTCCGGAAATTGGTCTTCTCCTTCTTCATTTCCCTAGTCTCTGCCTTTGCTTTCTGCACCTTGGGTGGTGTGCCAGGAGCACTTACCAGTAAAGACCAAGAACAAAAAAGTCTTTGAGTGCCTCAACCTTCTGCATGTCTCAGGCAACCTTTTTCCTTATCACTGAATTTCAGGGGCTGGAAGGGACCTCAAAAGATCATCCAGTCCAACCCACTCTGCCAGAGCAGGATCACTTACACCAGATTACACAGGAACACATCCAGGCAAGTTTTTAATATCTCCAGAGAGGGAGCCAATATTTTCCTTAGTCTTCTTTTTTATTATGAACATTATCTACAGAAGCTTTCCTTGTGGCCCTTGATGTCCCTGACAAGATTTAACTCTATCAGGGCTTTCATTTTCCTAACATGATCCACAGCAGCTTGAACAATTTCTTTGTGTTCCTTCCAGGCTTGTTGCCCTTGCTTCCATGCTCTGTAGCCTTCTGTTTTGTGTTTGAGCCTGTCCAGGAACTCCTGAACAACAATGAAGTAGTATACAAAAAAACAGACTATGAATTTTGTTTTGGTTTTCATAGAATTGATAACGTTGGAAAAGAACTCAGAGATCATCAAGTCCAGCCTATCACCCAACACCTCATGACTAACTAAACCATGGCTTCAAGTGCCACCTCCAATCCTTTTTTGAACACCTCCAGGGACGGTGACTCCACCACCTCCCTGGGCAGCACATTCCAATGGCCAATTACTCTTTCTGGGAAGAACTTTCTCCTCACCTTGAGCCTCAACTTCTCCTGGTGCTGCTTGAGACTGTGTTCTGGTGCTGGTTGCCTGGGAGAAGAGACCAACCCCCACCTGGCTACAGCCTCCCTTCAGGTAGTTGTAGACAGCAATAAAGTCTCCCCTGAGCCTCCTCTTCTCCAGGCTAAACAACCCCAGCTCCCTCAGCCTCTCCTCATAAGGTTTGTGCTTCAGACCTCTCCCCAGCCTCTCTCCCCTTCTCTGAACACGTTCAACTGTCTCAATGTCCTTCTTAAATTTAGGGGCCCAGAACTGGACACAGTACTTAAGGTGTGACTTAACCAGTGCTGTATTGCAGCAGGAAACTGCAGAAGTAACATTTTCAGTCAAGAATTCTCCCCACACTTTGGATGACTTACATCCACAAAATCACATTCCTTGAAGCATTGGTTTAAAGGAAACTTTGCTGAAACACACCAACCATTCATCAGGAGAAAATTGCCAGCACTAGAAAAACTTGCGGAACCCAAGGAAAGCTGAGGGATTTTTGATGTTGGTGAAGTCCTATTCCTCATCAGATGGCAGCTGCAGCTTTGGAACTGCAATTGCTGCTGTGCTTTGTTAGATTTGGGATTCATAAAACCAACAACAGCAACAACAACAACAAGTAAAGCCACAAACAACACAAAAGTGAAACAAAAGCTCTGCTAATGTTTAAATTTTATAGTGAGATACAGCCACAAGGCACTAGCACAGAACAATTTTTTTCTGATTGGCTACCAGCTGTTGGAGCTGAACAGATGAGCTGGAAAAGCAGCAATTTACAAGCTATTTCATATTTAAAACTGTTAGGTCCTGTGCAAAACAATCTTTGTCTCTCTGGGAAAAACAATAGGGAAGAAAAAACATTTTATATATATAAAATGTTATATATAAATGTTATATAAAATGTATATATATATATATATATATATATAAGGGTCCCCAGAAGAAAGGAAACATCCACTGAGGACAGATTCTCCCAGCACAATGAGAAATTTCAGGTTTCTATTTATTCTTTCAAGTAGTTTCTCCCTTTCCAACCAAATTCTTTCTAAAGGTTTCTCCCTTTCCAACCACATTCATTCAAATAGTTTCTCTCTTTCAGGCACTTGATTTGTTCCAGCCTAATACTTTGCTCTTGCAAATGAATCAGTGGCATTTAATCACCTTAACAATCAAACCTGCTCTTTTGAAACATCAACTGCTAACTGGCTTCACCTCTGCCGTGTGGTGCAGTGTCACTTGCCGCTCACTTTTTAATCATCGCTGTATCCAGAGAGCAGCTTTAATGCAAAGTCTTCCAGGATTTCTGAGTCGGGATTAATTGAGAAAGGTTATTGTGCTTAAAGTAGAATGGAAACAATAAATGTTTATTTCAGGGAAATGTAAAAGATTTGTGCAGATAAAAAAAACCAACCCCCACCACCCAAAAATCAACCCATTGCATTCTATATATAGTCCCTCATTTAACAGCTCCACAAAACCCTGCAAAAAAAGTTGGTTCTTGTTGAAAACTGCCAGGCTACATACATGAAATCTGGAGTAGTATACAGAGAGCTGTCAGTCAGCCATCCATCCATCTAATTGGCTTCTTACCATCTTTCCATCATGTTTTTTTTATAACTGGTCGCCTCTGGCTAAAATGCAAATGACGAGGGAAGAGCCGTCTAGAAAAAGCTGCTGCTTTCTTAATTATCTGTCAGAGTACGGACCAGTGGACCCTGGGCCGTGGAGTGGAGTTATGCTAAGCAGCAAGGCATCACGGGAATTGGAGTGACAGCTCATTTTCCTCCTCTGTTGTGGGGTTTTGTTGGGGTTTTTTTTTTTTCCCCCCCCCCCCCCCCCCCCCCCCCCACTTCCCTCTCTGCCTTCGAATGACAATGCAGAAATACGGGTTTTTCCCACACTTTCTCTGAACACCTGGTCCAATGCTCAGGGGAACACAAAGCCAAAACTGTCACATTTCCAGACATGGTCTTATTGCTGTCACTGTGACAGGATTGTTGACAAATGCCAGCAGTCATCTCAGCATCTTGGGAAATGTCTGCCGTGGTTGTGTCAACAGCCTGACAGAAATTGTTAATGTTTAAACTTCTTCCACTGACAGAATCCTGTCTTGCTGACAGTATTTGTCATATGAAACTCAATCTTTGTCAAACTTGCTTAAAAATTAACACTTTCTCCATTTCTTTTGCAGCTAACTGCCTGCGTGCTGGCTTTTTTTCCCCCCTTTTTTCTTTTCTTCCCCCTTCCCCCCCCCCCCCCCCCTTAAGTAATAAGATTTCAAGAAGGTAATATTCCACAGTCCACAATGAGTCCAAGAGCACAAGCACATTATGAACTTGTGGCCAGCTTGTCCTTTCGACCTCTGCTCCAATGATAATTATGCTTTTATTCCTTGCCCATTTTTTTTGCCTTAGGAATCAAAGTTCTGAATTATTCAAGAGCCATAAAAATCCTATTTCTCAGTGTACAATGTGGAAAATCAATTAAACAGAGTTAGCTTAGCACTTATATAAAAATCAAGTTGCAAGTTTGTAGACATACATTAACCGAATCCTTCTTCAGCTTAGGTTTTGAAGGTCAGCCCAGGTGGCTAGAGAAGCAGG
The DNA here is from genome assembly GCF_014839835.1 of Dryobates pubescens. Taxonomy (NCBI): domain Eukaryota; kingdom Metazoa; phylum Chordata; class Aves; order Piciformes; family Picidae; genus Dryobates; species Dryobates pubescens. Next base: position 18,282,279 of record NC_071614.1, on the reverse strand, counting down.
GTCAGTAAGTCTTACCTGGAAATCTTATTCCAGCCCTCGATCTGAGAAGCCCTAGGATGAATATTGGTTTGTGCAAATGAAAAGGCAAGCTACATAATCAGTGCTTCATGTCTCCCAAAATGCATCATTTAAATTCTTTGAGGGAAGAGAGATGCACCCAAGAAGACCGTATCTCACCGTCGGTATCTCATCGGATGCTAAGAACGAAATACTATTGTGGGAAACTTCTCTGCATGTTTTCATCCTTAAGTAGGAAAACTTGAAGGACAAATGTGCAACCAAGGGTGTGGAGACCTTCAGAGCAGTGCAAGACATGATTCTGGAGCCCCATTAGGAAGACTTTTGCCTGTGAATCCCTTCTGATACCAAAGCCATGTCCCCTGATGGTGCTATACAATTGATAGTTAACGACCATGTCTCCAAGTCAGTGGGAAAAAAATCCAATTTTATTCACAGTCACTGGAAATTTGGCAAGAGTGATATCCTGGATCCATGTTAAAGCTAGGGAATTGTAACTTCACCCACTTCTTTACTTCAAAGAAAATATTTAGTGTGCACTTCCCTAATTGAATCCATTCCATCAGAAATTCATGGATAGGCCTGATGTTGCATCCCAAATGTTTCATTTAGATGAAATGTTATTCTTCATTTAACTTCCTTACTTGATTTTTGTGTATTGTTAAGTGTCTGCAAATTTCTGGCAGAGAGTTAAGGCTGCCTTCCTCTTCACTTCAGTACTGCCTGGGTTTCAATGTGAGTTATTTTTCCAGTAGCCTAGGGCAAACTGTTAAAACTTGGGTCCCTAAAATTAGTTATGAAACACCATACATAAGCACTTACTTACATGACCTGTTTCTGGAAGAGAAGACCATGTGGCTCTTCCAATGTAGACAATAATGGCTAAAGGTGTTCAGCATCTCTGTAAAACAGAGCACTAGTTTCTTGACTTGAAGCATTCAGTCTGTAGGTTGAGTTTGAACCTGTCCTGCTGCTGGGTAGCTAGAGTCAGTTTGGTTTCCTATGCAAGGTATGAGAACATACAGGAGCCTGTAGGAGCCAGCAATCTGAGCAAGGGGTTGGCCAAATGTGTGAGAGAGAAGGTAAAAATCTGTTGCGACAGTTCTTAATTATATGAACATTTACATACTTTGTGTCATTCAGACCTATTTCAGCTTCCCAGTGGATTGAGGCTGACTGACAATAGAAGTCAGGGAGGGTATTTGCTGTGAAATGCTGAGATTTTAGGTGCCGAAATGTCTAGCATCGTGATTTTGAGTAAATTATGCTCGCTGAAAGAAAAAGGAGGTGTTTCTGGAGCACAGCAAAAGTGCCAAGGAACAGTGGATTCTTCCTCCATTAGGAAGCAGCTTGAGAAAACATTCTCCATAGGCCATTTATGGACTTAGAAATTCTTACTTAACTTTCAAAAAGTATTTAAGAAGAGGGCCTCATCTTACCTACATCTTCGCTTTCCCACTTTACCAAACTGAGATAGTTGCATTCAGCTACCCTGAAATACCTATGAACTTGAGAACTACAAGATAATAGAATGACTTCATGCTGTTATTTCTTGTTTTGAAGTGATTGTGAATCTTGCCACAAAAACATCCTGTTGATATAGGTTTGTTTGCTTTTACATCCTGGCCAGTGAAATCAGCCTGAATGTCTTTGAAATACTGACATTTGATCCAATTTCAAGCAGAAATTTGAGGTATACTTAATGACAGTCTCCTTCCAAGAATCAAATATAAACACTATTAATTGAGGACATGGAAAATGTTACCAGAGGAATGGGATTTGCATGGAATTTTGCACCATTTAACCTCACAAAGGTTTGCTTATGCTCCTCTCTTTGAAGCTGATTATCAAGCAGAATCAGTTGTCTTTTTTTCCAGCGTACAGGAATGATGTGAGATGAATGCAGCAGATGGCAAAATCTGGTATTGTTGATGTCATCTGTAATTCAAAGAAAGTTTCTTTTCAGAGGCTTAAGAAGTCTTTATGTAACAATGTCACCTCTATTTTACAGGGAAAGTAGCTCAGCAGACCAGCCAAAGCTGCAAAGGGAAGTCCATAGACCATTTGTACCAATGTATAGATGTATTTATGTGGCTTGGTCAGAGGTGAATCAATTGCAGACCCAGCTTCAAAATCTCATGCACCCAGAATCTTACCCTCTGCATGATGGAAACAACCCCATATGTGTCTGTCAAAAAGCATGCTAGAGAGTTTGAAACAAATCCATCCTGCCATTCCCGAGTTAGCTCTGGGGGAAAGTTTTGTGTGCAAAATTCTGTGCACAAAATTTGGTTTGGTTTGGTTTGTGTGTTTTGGTGGTTGTTTTCTTTTAAGTTATCCCTGTCAAAAAGAAAAGTTTGAAGATTTAAACTTGATTCCCAATTATTCACTTATGAAATAGTGAGTTTGCCTGGAATAAGAAAAGGACTTGACTGAAAAAAAAACCAATGTAGGCAGCGTTCAGCTCTTCCATACCAGACATGAGCGATGCAGATGGGGTACTAGGAGATATAAGATGCAAAATTCAGCCCTACAGTGAAAGATTTTGGATCCACACAGGGTTTATCTGGAGGCTGCTTGGAAGCTGGCTGACTGCAAGACAGAGACTGAAAACTTAAAGTAGCTCTTTGTGTAGCCTGCCCAGCCTTGCAGCAAACTGTTCTGCTCTAAACCACGGCACATCCCTGCGCAGCTTCTCCGAGTGATCACCTGCGCTGAAAGGAACTGAAAATCCTTCATTCTCCTTGACAAAACTAAGATGAAGCAAAGAAGAGAACAGAGGCAAAAAGCCTACGAGAGCAGAGCAGAGCATAGACTATGTAGCCTGAGTCCTGGGCTAAATAATTATCTCTGGGTATTGTATTATTTGCATAATTAAAAAGTTTGGCTGAATTTCCGACACGCTGTCTCCTACATCAGGGAGGTGGTGGGGGCGAGTTAATCAGCAGGAGGAAAGTGAAGGTTAATGAATTGTTATTCAGATGGTGCAGGCCCTCTGAGATTAGTGGATAATTGATACCATTTGGGAGCTAAGGCAGTGGAAGACGAGAGAGGAGCTGCTGCAGCAGCTAGGCTGGAAAAGAGCAAGCAAATGATAACTTAGCAATTATCATTTTGATGGGTTTGTTTGTCTTCTTTTTTTTTAGCTTCTTTCTCTGTCTCTCTTTTTTTTCTTGTTTTTTTTTTTTTTCTTTTCTGCTCTCTCATGGGTTGAACACAATAGAGATGGATAGTTAAAAAAAATATAAAATATATTCATTCAAAAACATTAAATATCTGGCAAAGACAATGGCCTTTGAAATCTCATCTGGGAAACTGTTCTAAGGAGAAGAGATAATTTAGTATGAGATGGAAGTGTGGTAGCAAGTTGCAAAGTTCCTCTGACTTCAGCATAGGGTTTTTTTTTCAGCAGGTGAAATTGACCTTTTGTGTAAGTCCAGGGTAAGCCTCGTACCCCATTAGCCCAACTATCACTTATTATTCACACTAAGGGAATATCTAGAGGACATGAATTCAAGCTCCATTGTATTCATCATTGACCATTCATCATATCGCAAGCACTCTACCATTTTAATCAAGAAATTGACATGAGAAGAAATCCACTAGGTGAAGTGTGGTAGCTAAAACCACAGAAGAGGAGTATAAGAAGCTGCATCTCCTGAACTGGGCTATTCTAGATGACAAACTTTAAACCAATTTTCTGAACCACTTGCAGGGATTCATCAAGCTGCCTGCATTTGACATCCTAAAGAAGAACATCTTCCATATGAGGAGAGACTGAGGGAGCTGAGGCTCTTTAGCTTCTAGAATAGAATAGAAAGGAATAGGAATAGGAATGGGAATAGGAATAGGAATAGGAATAGGAATAGGAATAGGAATAGGAATAGGAATAGGAATAGGAATAGGAATAGGAATAGAATTAACCAAGTTGGAAAAGACATTTGAGATCATCAAGTCCAACCTATCATCCAACACCATCTAATCAACTAAACCATGGCACCAAGCACCCCATCCAGTCTTTTCCTAAACACTTCCAGTGATGGTGACTCCACCACCTCCCTGGGCAGCACATTCCAATGGCCAATCTCTCTTTCTGGGAAGAACTTCTTCTTAGCATTTAGCTTAAACCTCCCCTGGCACAGCTTGAGACTGTGTCCTCTTGTTCTGGTGCTGGTTGCCTGGGAGAAGAGACCAACCCCTACCTGGCTACAACCACCCTTCATGTAGTTGTAGACAGCAATAAGGTCTGCCCTGAGCCTCCTTTTCTCCAGGCTAAGCAACCCCAGCTCCCTCAGCTTCTGCTCACAGGGCTGCATATAGGAAAGGCTGCACAAAGCAAGAAAGGGATTAATGGCTTTTGTTTGTGGCCTCATATTTAGATGGACCCTGAGGCTCAAAGGTGAAGATAATATGTTGAGAACAACTTCAAACAAACTTTTCTCTACATCTAAGATGCTTGAAAGGCTGCTGTGATAGCAGTGCATGAGAGCTGTAGATATAACTAGATTAGCTCTCTGACATAGACTCCAAAATGTTTTAGTGTGATGTCCAAGATAATAAGGAAGTTATGCAATGACTTCAACCTATGGGACTAGGCAAAGGATGGACAAAGCTCTTCAGAAACTCTGAGATTTAGGCTGATTTTAGAAAAAGCTATTGTTGATTGATACATTATACTAGCACATTAATAAAGACTGATCTACATATCACCTAAGAGGAAGGAGGGTCCAGTAGAACTACATGTTGCTGGGAAGGAAGTGATCATTTTACATTACAGTATCATAAATTTTAGCCTTCCTAGAAAATCTGAATGGTATGACCAGTGAAAGGTCACTGCACCCTCTGAGCACTTTGGTGTTTTTTCCAGGTTCTGCATCAAACCCCAACAACTTTGGCCCAAATGTATAAGATCAAGATGATATTTCTTTGGACTTTGTTAATCATAGAATGCTTTAGGCTAGAAGAGACCTTTAAAAGTCATCTAGTCCAACCCTCCTGCAGTCAGCAGGGACATCTTCAAGTAGACCAGGTTGCTCAGAACCCTGTCCAACCTGATCTGAAATGTTTCAAGGGACAAGACATCTACCACCATTCTGGGCAACCTGGGACAGTGTTTTACCATCCTCATTGTAAAAAACTTCTTCTTTTTATGCAATCTAAATCTACCCACTTCTAATGTAAAACCATAATCCCTTAATAGGGCTGGAGCACCTTTCCTGTGAGGACAGAGAGAGATGGGGCTGTTCAGTGCGGAGAAGACAATGCTCTGAGGAGACCTTATTGTGTCCTTCCAGTATCTGAAGGGGGCTACAAGAAAGCTGGGGAGGGACTTTTTAGGGTGTCAGTGAGTGATAGGACTAGGGGGAATGGAACAAAAGTAGAAATGGGTAGATTCAGATTGGATGTTAGGAAGAAGTTCTTCATCATAAGGGTGGTGAGGCACTGAAAGAGATTTCCTAGGGAGGTGGTGGAAGCCTCATCCCTGGAGGTTTTTAAGGCCAGGCTGGATGTGGCTCTGGGCAACCTGCTGTAGTGTGAGGTGTCCCTGCCCATGGCCGGGGGGGTTGTAACTAGATGCTTGAGGTCCCTTCCAACCCTAATACTTCTATGATTCTATGATACTTGCATTGGTATCTAGAAGAATTCAGTTTCCCTCTTATGTCCCACTGAACTGATCTTTTCCTTTCTGCTTTGCCTGGCTGCCTTTGAACTCTTCTTTTTTATTATTATTTTTGGTCTTTTTTTTTTTTTTTTCATATTACAAGTTCCTGCACCTCTGAGACCTTAACAACTTCAGGAAAGTTTTATTTATTTATTGAATAAAAAATTCAGTGGGAAGAGAACACACACTCGCCCGTACCTGTGTGCTGGGAAGGGGAGGGGGCGAAGAATCTAGGGCACAGCTTGCCACGGTGTAAAAAAGATGACAGCTGCCCCCCACTGCAAGCGTGGGACTGAGAGAGCGTGGACTGAATGTAAGGAGGATGCCAGTGACTTCAGGGAGAGCTCTTCTACCTGCAGCATCTCCTTGTAGTTAAAATACACAGCGCACTGCTGAAGCTAGCTGCAGAGACAGGCAAGTGTGAAAACGAATTTAAGAGGCGGTTACACAGATTTTGGGTGAAGGTCTGAATAATGAAAATAGCACTGCTAGGGACATATTTTTGGCTGATTCCAGTGCTGAAATACACTGTGATGCTGGCTGATCCCGATTTAATACAATCCTGTAAGCAGGTGTCCTTGATGGTGCTTCAAGACTCCTTGCAAATAAGTCCTTATGTTGCCACATTGTAAAATATGTGGGCAGTATTGTTGGGCACAACTCACAGACAACAAAATAAATGGGGGGAAAAAAACACACACCAAAAACCAACAAAACAACAATAAATCATAGGGAGAAAAAAAAAACACACAAAAAGAAAACCACAACCAAAAAAACAGAGAGAGATGGCATTTTGCATTGGGGAGTGAAGCATATGAAGTAAGCGGGCTATGCTCTAACAAAAAAGCATGGTGGAAAATGAAGCCCTGCAAATGCACCAAGGAGTCTGAAATCAGAGTTAAATTAAAACTTCTCAGATTGAGAAATGGGGTCTAAGTCACCCTGACTGCACCAGTGGTCAGGGTGAAAGCCTGGAGACAGAAAGAGGAGTTGATGAGTCCTTGATATCTCCCTGCAGTCCATCGTATACAGAATATTACTACTTCCCCTCTTGTGTTCCCATTTTTATTTCAATCTTTTGGTGGTGCTGCCTTTAACCCAGGGACTACCTCTCTCCTGCTAGCAATTTTGGATGCAGTTTAATTACATTGAAAAAAAAAAAAGGGATATCAAATCCATCTGCTCAGAAGCTGAAACTGAAAAACATGAATTTAAAGACAAGGAAGCTGTCTGAAAACCAGAGATATTTAAGCACCAATACCAAAAGACTCATAGAGCTGTTGTCACTTCATGTCAGTAAATCCAAAGCAGCTTAAATTTTCTCACCTATGTTTAGCCTTCTAAAACTTGTGTGCTCAGTTGAAGTTAATCATGAATATTTTCTCACCTTTAACAAATTGGGGCAGCTCCTGGGGAGTATTCTACATGAGATATTAGATATTTTTGTACGATGAATAACTCTCTTAAGATGCTTTTTTTTCCCCCATTGACTAAAGAATCTGCCTACATGTTCAGCTAAAAGTTTAGACCTCCAATATTAAGTACTTTGAGTTAAGTAATACCCTATATATCTGATTTTTAGTCAGTTGAGGACATTGTAGATTAATCTTAACCATCTTCAGTAACAAATCCATCATTTTTGTTTCCATTTCTTTATCTCTCTGTCACTGTGTGTGATGGCAAAAGTTTGATTTTGAAAAGAAGCAGAATTTAATGTTGTCCTGAGCCTTGATTTCTCCCAGAAAGAACACATTGAGTTTTGCTGCAGCAGATGCCATCACTGACCATTGAGCTAGAAACTTTCTGCTTTATGGGTCTAGTGTAAAATGTGATCCAATCTGTTTGAACAGTAAAATCCAAGCAGTTGCAAAGCACACTCATCTGTTCTTGGAGTACTAAAATAGAAAGGGGTTTAGCGTCTGGGGAAGCCCAGCTTTCCAGAAGCCACCAGGGATGTCTGTCCTTCTGACTACAGGAGGGTAGATAATCTTATACCATGACAATGTCTTCTGTTCCCATTGGTGGAAAAGCAGGAGTGGAAGAGATGGAATTCTTCACAGACTCTTTTGCCTAGCCCAGTGCTTTACCCCAAAGAATATTTCTTCTGCATCGACAGCTGCACAGTAAAAGCAGCTCCGTCTGTTAAAATATGCAAATGACCAGCACTCATCTTTCCTCCCTCTCCAACTGGGCAGGGAATTCTGAATCTAAATTTATGGTGGAAAAAAAAAACACAAAACACACCAAAACAACACAACCCAGAATCTCAGAGTGAAGTGAATCTCAAACTGAGGGACTGAAGCACATTTGGTTAGATATTGACATCAGCAAAGGGGGAAAAGAAAAGCAAATGGCAAAACAACATGAAGGACTGGTTCTAGTAAAGAAATGGTTCAGTGGACAGGACAGAAGGTTACTGCATTGGGGGAAAATTAACAACTAAATCACCACACTGAGAGATCTTTGAAAGAAAAATTAATTTACAGTTCACAGATTATTAAATACACTGAAAGAGAACAAAAGTAAATTGGAACAAAAGTATATTGGAGCAAAAGTGAATTGGTGAAATGGATTCAACTGAACAAAAAGATTACAGAATCACCAAGGTTGGAAGAGACCTCAAAGATCATCAAGTCCAACCTGTCACCACAGACCTCATGACTAAACCATGGCACCAAGTGCCACGTCCAATCCCCTCTTGAACACCTCCAGGGATGGTGACTCCACCACCTCCCTGGGCAGCCCATTCCAATGGCTAATGACTCTCTCAGTGAAGAACTTTCTCCTCACCTGGAGCCTAAACTTCCCCTGGTGCAGCTTGAGACTGTGTCCTCTAAAATTAAAATTAAATTCACCCTAGAAGATAATAGCTTTTATTTATCAGCTCAAAAAAAGACAACAACATTAACTCCACCTCCCATTTGTTGTCTGTTCATTAATTTTGTCTTTTTTGTCTATTTGATTATGCTTTAGATGATGATTTATGCAAGGTTAGAGTGCCTGGTCATAATTCAAGCCACCTAGCGCTGGCCTATACTTGCAGGCACTAAGGATGGCATCTGACCTCAACATTTAGCCCAAACAAGACACTATTTGAAGCCTTAGCTGTAAATTGGGATCTTTTCTGAAAGAAGTGAAGATTAAAGATCTGTGTTTGGGATAGATCCAGTAGAGGAAAAGGAAAGACCTCTTAAGAAGTCATATCATAGTGTCTGGTCACAAGATCAGAAAGGACTAACTGTGCCTTTAGAGACTGGGATAGCTATGATGCCCACTTCTTATACTGCATTTCTTGGGTTATGAACCCTCTTAATTCCAGGGTCACGTGCTTTCATACATGAAAGGGGGGCCTACAAGAGAGCTGGGGGGGGGGGGCACTTTTTAGGGTATCAGGCAATGATAGGACTAGGGGGAATGGAAAAAACCTGGAAATGGGTAGATTCAGATTGGATGTCAGGAAGAAGTTCTTCCCCCTGAGGGTGGTGAAGCACTGGAATAGTTTGCCCAAGGAGGTGGTAGAAGCCTCATCCCTGGAGGTTTTTAAAACCACGCTGGACATAGCTCTGAGCAACCTGATGTAGTGTGAGGTGTCCCCAACCATGGCAGGGGGTTGCAACTAGATGATCCTTGAGGTCCCTTCCAATCCTAACAATTCATTGATTCTATGACCAGGTCAACACCTCTCTAAATTTAGCAGGTGAACAAAGGAGAAAACTAATAATCAGACTTGAGGTTTATTTGAAGGTTGATATGTGTCTTTTAGGACAAATCCTAAACTTCGTCAAATTACAACTATGGGGAAGGTTTGGTCTCTGTTTATTTCAGATTGCTGGGGGTATTTAGCATTCTAAATTCAGAGTTTTCATTCAAAGAATAATAAATGAAGAAGCTGGAACATGCTATTTACAGATATGACCACTCCATGTACAGTTATATCAGACAAAAAATGAAGTTCATTTTCTCCTTCCTAAACTGCTTCCTAATCCATCCACTAAATGAAATTTGCTCTTGATATCCTCTCAGAACCAGCTTCCCAGAGTCATCTTCCTTCTGCCAGCCCTTTATGCAAAGTGGATCAAGCAAAAAATCCAAGTTGGGTTTCCTGAAAGTCCCTCTTTATTTTCTGCCATTTTCCTTTCCCACTTTCCTCACAATCCCTCTAAAACTTGCTTACAGAAGGATTTTTAGAGGACTTTTATCTTTAGACCCCAGGTGTCAGTAGGTGAAGGGGGAAATGCCTGAAGACTCTTTTTGCATCCATGGAGAAAGAGAATATTTTTTACAGAGATATTTGATTCTTTTCTAAAATAGTTGTGTAAGGCATATATTCCTCCCTGGATATATCAGTTCCTGAGAGTGTTTTGTCTCAGCTCCTTAGATGACTGAACAGAGTCTAGCTGATTCTGGTTGGGGCATTTTCTATCCATGTGTCAGTAGAGTACTGGATCAGAACAGGGGTTGCTAATCCCTATAGTAATTAACAAGCTAATGTTAGTAGCTTGCACTGTAGTGGATTTGTTTAAATGAAAAGGGATGAATATAATCTAACAAAAAGACTATCAAAGTTCTGGGTTTGACATATAGGTCTTTTTTTGCCCCCATTTTTTTTTCCTTTCTCCCCCCCACCTTCCTTCTCTTTCTAATGAATTCCCTTTCAACTTCAATCCAGTCATGAATTATTGGATTTGTGGGCCCGTTTTACAGATGGAACAGCAATGGCACATAATCCATACAGCTGTGCATGCAGTATCTGGCAGAGGCCCAGCTAGTTTTCAACTTGCCAGCAAGCCACATTTTTGGCTAGAAGAACCAAAGTTGTTCCAACTTTATCAGCCCTAATCAAGCCAATACTTCCACATTGCAGAGACTGGTGCCAAAGTCATTAATGTTCATTTCACTTCCTAGCAATGGCTCTGTGATCTAATTTCATTTTCCTTCTAAATTATCATGTTCATGATGCTGATGAAAATAAAAAGCAACAAAAGCCCACAACAAAACTTTGCTGACATATAGTATTTTTCACCAGGGTATCTCAAGGATCTTTGCAAAGGAGGTCAGTATTTTTATGCCCACTAGCACATGGGGGAAGTCATAAAAGTCACACAAAAGTCACAAGCAGGTGAAGTGCTTTTTACTAAGGTTATATTTCTTTCTAAATAATAAAACAAAACAGAACCCAAACAACTGAGAAAACAACAGAATACCAATTTCCCAGACTGCATCTGTGCAAGCAAACAAGTCTATGCTCCAGGGCTTAGACTTGAGATGAATCCCTCAGACTTGCCACAATTTGTTAGCAGATTCCTCAACACAGCCTTGGCTGGTGCCAACTTAGAATAGAATAGAATAGAATAGAATAGAATAGAATAGAATAGAATAGAATAGAATAGAATAGAATAGAATAGAATAGAATTAACCAGGTTGGAAAAGACCTTTGAGATCATCCAGTCCGACCTGTCACCCAACACCATCTAAGCAACTAAATCATGGCACCAAGTGCCTCATGCAGGCTCTTTCTAAACACTTCCAGTGATGGTGACTCCACCACCTCCCTGGGCAGCACATTCCAATGGCCAATCTCTCTTTCTTGTGAAGAACTTCTTCCTTACTTGCAGCCTAAACTTCCCCTGGTGCAGCTTAAGACTGTGTCCTCTTGTTCTGGTGCTGGTTGCCTGGGAGAAGAGACCAACCTTGCTGCAACCTCCCTTTGGGCAGCTGTAGAGAGCAATAAGGTCTCTCCTGAGCCTCCTCTTCTCCACGCTAAGCAACTCCAGCTCCCTCAGCCTCTCCTCACAGGGTTTGTGCTCCAAACACCTTACCAGCTTTGTTGCCCTTCTTTGCTCTCCATAATGCCATCTCCCTCAAGTGAAGGCACCATGGTCCATTCTACTTGTCATTAGAGAGTCATCTCTTATGGTAAATCCATGGAGCTTCCTTAGGAGGATGCCTTGTTTCTCTCCATGATGAATGTAATCTCTTGCTTGTAGTGAAATATGCACTAGAAGTTTACTAGCTCTATAATTGATAAATATGTTTCACTTTGACAAGCTTGGTTCTGTTTGCTGACACTCTGATACCTTTCTTATAACTCCAGATTTTAATCCAGAGTAATGATTTTGAGCATAGGAACACTGAAAGGAGAGAATATAAAATAAACCCATTGTTCCTGTCCAATGTGAAAAACCAAAAGACATCAGATCTCTAAGTGAGATCCCATAAGAATTCTGCTCTCTGTTTTGCTGAGGAAACAAGAAATGTGCATGAATATATCTTTCATGTGGGAGGTAGGCAGCAGGCAGTTTGAGAAATGATGATGGCATACCTGAAGAGAGCTAAATTATCTCCTGGAAAAGTCCTCTCACAAACCATAGGCAAAACCAAAACTAGGTACAAGCAACCTAAACAATACCTCCTGGAATCCATGCTTTTCCCCTCACCTTTCCTAATTCTTGTCTGGAGAGCTGCCAGACAGAAAGGAACCTGGGGATGCTGATTGAAAGCTGGCTGAACGTGAGCCAGCAGTGTGCCTAGGCAGCCAAGAAGGCCAATGGCATCCTGGCCTGTATCAGGAACAGTGTGGCCAAGAGGAGCAGGGAAGTCATTCGGCCCCTGTGCTCAGCACTGATTAGGCCACACCTTGAGTACTGTGTCCAGTTCTGGGCTCCTCAGTTTAAGAAGGACATTGAGACTCTTGAACATGTCCAGAGAAGAGCAACAAAGCTGGGGAGAGGCCTCAAGCAGAGCCCTGTGAGGAGAGGCTGAGGGAGCTGGGGTTGTTTAGCCTGGAGAAGAGGAGGTTTAGGGAGACCTTCTTGCTGTCTACAACTACCTGAAGGGAGGTTGTAGCCAGGTAGAGGTTGGTCTCTTCTCCCAGGCAACCAGCACCAGAACAAGAGGACACAGTCTCAAGCTGTGCCAGGGGAAGTTTAGGCTCAAGGTGAGGAGAAAGTTCTTCACTGAGAGAGTTGTTACACAGTGGAATGTGCTGCCCAGGGAGGTGGTGGAGTCACCATCCCTAGAGGTGTTCAAAAGGGGATTGGATGTGGCACTTGGTGCCATGGTTTAATCATGAGGTCTGTGGTGACAGGTTGGACTTGATGATCTTTGAGGTCTCTTTCAACCTTGGTGATTCTGTGGTTTTAATGATACTGTGCAGAGATTTTATACCTGAAGTTTGCTTTTTTTTCTTCTGTTTTATCTCTTAGCAGAATATTAGAATATGCCAATTTTTTTTTCCAAAAGAAATCTTTCCCTATGTGAGAAAGTATCACTTTCAAGGATTTTTCTATCTCCAGTGCATTCCAAACTGCAAGTTAATTTGCCACTTAAGAATGTGTAAGAAAAAGCCCTGCTTCTGAAATGAAATCTTTCAGGATGATGAAAACAAACAGTAGGTTTGACCTCCTCCAAAACAGTATCTATTTTGTTTGATTTTTGTCTAGTGAAAATGTTTACTAGGCACTCTCTCATCTTGGACCAGAATTGGTGTGAAAATTTAAAATTATCGTGGTTTAGAGGCCCTTGTCTGCCAGTTCTGATTTTGAGTCATTCACCTCTATCTTGCTACCATCAGAGAGAACAGAGAAACCCTATGGAGTCTTAAATGTTTAACAAATTTTACATGGGAATAGAATAGAATAGAATAGAATAGAATAGAATAGAATAGAATAGAATAGAATAGAATAGAATTAATCAGGTTGGAAAAGACCTTTGAGATCATCGAGTCCAACCTATCACCCAACAACATCTAATCAACTAAACCATGGCACCAAGTGCCTCAAGTCTCTTCCTAAACACCTCCAGTGATGGTGACTCCACCACTTCCCTGGGCAGCACATTCCAATGGCCAATCACTCTCTCTATGAAGAACTTCCTCCTAACATCCAGCCTAAACCTACCCTGGTGCAGCTTGGGACTGTGTCCTTTTGTTCTGGTGCTGGCCACTTGGGAGAAGAGACCAACCTTGCTACAACCTCCCTTCAGGTAGTTGTAGACAGCAACAAGGTCTCCTCTGAGTCTCCTCCAGGCTAAGCAACCCCAGCTTCCTTAGCCTCCCCTCACAGGGCTTGTGCTCCAAACCCCTCACCAGTTTTGTTGCCCTTCTCTGGACCCAATTACGCCTGCTGGAGGGAATGGTTCCTGGGTTTCCACAAAGGTGTCACACAACAGAGTGGGGAGAGAGTCCACTTTGAAGTCTTATTCAGGTCATCATCCAAATACACCCAGAATAAGCAAGACAAATAATCCTGAATGTCTTTATCGAGATGCTGGGGTATCTACAAAGACCAACCAACTGTTTTGAATTTCTGCTTCAGTTTTTTATCCTACAGAGATGTGGGATGTAAATCTCATTCTCTACATCTGAAGGATGCCTTTTAGCTTATTCTTCTGTGTCTTGGTTTTGTATATAAAAAGGCCCAAGAAGGTTAATGTCATTCTGGCTTCTATGGAGAACAGTGTGGTCAGCAGGTCTTGGAAAGTGATTGCCCCCTTCTACTTGTCACTGGTGAGGCCACACTTCAAATACTGTGTTCAGTTTTGGACATTGAGGTGCTGGGGCATGTCTAGATAAGAGCAATGAAGTTAGTGAAGGGTTTTGAACACACCTCCTATGAGGAATGCCTGTGGGAACTAGACCTGTTTACTCTGGAGAAGAGGAAGCTTAGAGGAAACCTCATTGCCCTCTGTAACTGGAGGTGTTTAGGAGGCGACTTGATGGGGTGCTTGGTGCCATGTTTTAGTTGATTAGGTGGTGTTGGATAGGTTGATGGGTTGGACGCGATGATCTTGAAGGTCTCTTCCAACCTGGTTAATTCTATTCTATTCTATTCTATTCTATTCCATTCCATTCCATTCCATTCCATTCCATTCCATTCCATTCCATTCCACTCCACTCCACTCCACTCCATTCCATTCCATTCTATTCTATTCTAACTACCTCGAAGGAGATTGGAGTGAGATGGAGGTTGGTCAGTTGACATGAGATATGCTGCCTGTATACAGTACACTGGAAACACTGAACATTGTCTACCATCTAACTTTAACTTTTGGATCTTTAACTTTAAAAGTTAAAGATCCAAATCCAGAAAGAAAGAAAACCTTGACATCACCTTTTTTTACATACACTTCAAAATTTTACCCACTGTCTTCATAATTACAGAAATCAACCAGAAGCACTTTTAGAGACTTGAAAAAATAAAGAAGTTTACTTTACTCCAATAATGAAACATCATTTTTTACTCCTTTTTTTTTTATTAATGAATACTAATTTTTACAAATCAGGCAGGGATTTGTACATTGAATCTTGTGACTCACACTGATTCCTGCTCCTCTCTGTATGTTTTATTTTAGATAGAATCATAGTTGAGGATGCCCCTGCTTAATGCAGGAGGGGGTTGGGCTAGATGGCCTTTGGAGATCCCTTCCAGCTTGGATCATTCTATGACACCCTGATCTTGCTTAAGATATTCTTACTGGTTATATCATAGAATCATAGAATCAATGAGGTTGGAAAAGACCTGAAAGATCATCAAGTCCAACCTGTCACCCAAGACCTCATGACTGCTAAACCACAGCACCAAGATATGAGCAAAGGCTGTGTCTGATGGGGGATCACATCAGTTCCACTTTCAAAATTTTATCAAGGTTCAGATGTTTTTTTAAGAACAACATACACTGTGGGGCTGTTTATCATTGTTTTGTTGTTTAGCCTCAATCCTTTGCCACCAATAGGCCTTTTGTTGTTGACTTCCTTGAGCACAGGATCAACCCCTCGGGCAACAGTCGTAGCTGACGTCCTTTCTGAGGTTAGCCCAAACCTTCCATTTCAATGGCCTATTAACCACTGGAGGAATAAACAAAAAAATGCCAGTCCATCTCACAGTTCAAAGAACTGCTTAAATAAGGGTGATTTTGCAAAATTTCAGTTTTAGCTAAATGCAGCATGAGATTAAGAGAAGGCTTTGTCAGAGCAATTGCTTTGCCGAGGTGCATCATCCGACTGTGACTCTGCGAACTTTGCTGTAGGTTTGCACACTTCGTGGCTTTAAGTATTTCTGAGGTACTGTTGGGTAATAATTAGCAGCCAGAGGCAAAATAATCATTGCTAGGTTCATTTAATGCTAAAGCCAAAAGTAGTGTATTTTTCTGTTGGTTGAAATGCCAGACCTTATCTGCATTATTCTAAGATCAGATGAAGGCGGGGGGGGGAAACCAACAAAGGTGCTTTAGAGCATGGTTCTGAACGAGCCTCCACTGTTTGCAGATACAAAGTTAATCTGAATGTAAGGTGTGCCTTCTAGTGGATAGAGATACACACTTGAAATAAGCAGGGTGAGTGAATATGCCAGCATAACTAATTGATCAGGAAACACTGCTAAATAAATCAGAATTCAAATTAACATCTTGAGTTAATTTGGGTAAATATTAATATTTCAGCTCAATTACATCTGCAGGCATTCTTTGGTGGGAGACGTTGATAGCGTTTCTGGGCGACGTATTTCAATAAGCAAGAAGCAGAGAAGGTGTTTGCATAAGGCCCATCCCGACACCTGAACCACTTGGCTTTGCAAAACTTAACCCCTTCTTCTCTTTTTGCATCTAGACATTCTTAATAAGTTGTCCTTAACTGTTTTATGAACATAATGAACAAAGAATATTAATATAGCATAGCCAGCAGGTTGAGGGAGGTGATTCTCCCCCTCTACTCCGCTCTGGTGAGAGCACTCCTGGAGTACTGTGTCCAGTTATGGAGCCTCTATTACAGGAAGGATCTGGACGAGCTGGAAGGTGTTTGGAGAAGAGAAAGCTCCAAGGAGACCTAATTGTGGACTTCCAGTATTTGAAGGGGGCTGCAAGAAAGCTGGAGAGGGACTTTTGAGGTTGACAGGTAATGATAGGACTAGGGGGAATGGGGAAAAAAACTAGAAATGGGTAGATTCAGATTGGATATTAGGAAGAAGTTCTTCCCCATGAGGGTGGTGAGACACTGGAACAGGTTTCCCAGGGAGGTGGTGGAAGCCTCACCATGGGAGGGTTTTAAGGCCAGGCTGGATAAAGCTCTGAGTAACATGATGTAGTGTGAGGTGTCCCTGCCCATAGCAAGGGGGTTGCAACTGGATGATCCTTGAGGTCCCTTCCAACCTCAACAATTCTATGATTGTATGATTCTAATATGAAGGCAGAAAATCCTGGTGCCTAGCGGATAGGACAAGGGGCCCAGTGGATAGGACCAGGCACAACAGACACAAACTAGACCACAGAAAGTTCCACGTGAATATAAGGAAAAAAAATATTCCCTTGGAGGGTGACAGGCTGTGGAGTCTTTCTCTCTGGAGAGATACCAAACTTATCTGGACACAATCATGTGCAACCTGATCTGGGTGACCTTGCTTTAGCAGGGGAGCTGGGTCCAAGTCCCAACATTCTGTGATTCAGAAATCTCCTCCATGCACATTAGAAAAACTGCACATAAGTGCAAATATTCTTTCCATATGTTTCCAATGATGCATATGATTTATTTTCCTCCCCCTCACAACTCAGGAGCAATTACCATCTACTACTTACCAAGAAAGGTCTCATCTAAGTTATGGTAAATGGACAGTGAGGAATGTCAAAGAGTCAACTTCTGATGCCTCTTGTGAGCACCAGGCAGCCAGTCACTAGTGGTGTCCCCCAGGGAGCAATGTGTTCAATATTGATGATCTGGACGAGGGGATTGAGTCCATCATCAGTAAATTTGCAGATGACACCAAGCTGGGGGCAGGAGTTGATCTGTTAGAGGGTAGAAGGGCTCTGCAGAGGGACCTTGACAGGCTGGATAGATGGGCAGAGTCCAAGAGCATGAGATTGAACACATCCAAGTGCTGGGTTCTACACATTGGCCACAACAAGCCCATGCAGTGCTACAGGCTGGGGTCAGAGTGGCTGCAGAGTGGCCAGGCAGAAAGGGACCTGGGGGTACTGGCCAGCAGTGAGTCCTGTGTCCAGTTCTGGGCCCCTCAGTTTAGGAAAGATGTTGAGTTGCTGGAAGGTGTCCAGAGAAGGGCAAAAGAGCTGGGTAGGGGTTTGGAGCACAGCCCTGTGAGAAGAGGCTGAGGGAGCTGGGGTTGCTTAGCCTGGAGAAGAGGAGGTTCAGAGGAGACCTTATTACTGTCTACAAATACCTGAGGGGAGGTTGTAGCCAGGAGGGGGTTGGTCTCTTCTCCCAGACACCCAGCACCAGAGCAAGAGGAATGTTAGAAATGGCTGAACAGATCAGTTGGGGGGTTGTTCCTATTCTTTTTTTTTTTTTTGGTCTTGAAAAAAGTCCCCAAAGTTGTTCATCTCAGACCTTGTATGCCAAGTTTGAACAAGGAGTGAATTTTTATGGTCAAATTACAAACCCCTGAAAATAGGAATTTATAATGGAAACGCTGAGACAACCGTAACTATGGCATTGCAATTGCATCACTGCAAGCAAATTGGCTTGGGTAATATACCCTTCTGAAATGACTGCAGTTCTAAATGATCCTGCATCTCCATAAATCTAAGCTAACTCAGTAATTCAAAATTACTAAGATTTAAGTTTAGTACCAATAAGCAATAAACGTATGGCTATTGCTATAATAACCGCTGGTCTGTGCTCCTTTATTTCACAGCAGGTGGTCTTTGGGCTGGTTTGCAGCCTGAATGGAAATACTCACAACTAATTCAAAACTAATTCCTCAAGTTGAGTGGAGGCACATTTCCAAACTTTCTCACAGTTCCCTTTCACTTACAAAGAGCTTGGTTGGTTGGTGGTTGGTTTGTGGTTTCCCCCACCCCCACCCCCCTCCCCTCTTTCCCTTTTTCTCTTTAATCAGTGCCTAAGCATATTGTCCCTTTTTACACTGTTTTATACCAATATATTATATGATGACAGCTGACTCACTGTACTTCTGCAAACTGTCAAGGGAAATTCACTGAGGAACACGTAAGTCCCTCTAAACATGCTGTGTCTCTTTACATCATCTTTCTTCCCCCCCACATCCCCTATATACCTAGGATTCCACACTCTAAAATCGCACGCCCGAGTCCCCTGTCAGACTTATCAGCCTTCTGTGGGCATGACGTTAGTGACTGATTCAGACTAGCAGCAAGTGAGAAGAGAATGAGGTTAAGAAAGTCTAATCCCACAATTTACCAGAGCCTGAAATCCCCTTTTCTTTGGACTATGACACAAACAACATTTGACCTGTCATTCATGGAAGGGTGAGACAAGTATCCCTCGTCCATGGACTTGTGGATGAGGAGCCTGGTGGTACTTTGCCTTTGTGTGAAGCAGAATCATAGAATTATAGAATTGTTCAGGTTGGAAGGGACCTCAAGGATCATCCAGTTCCAACACCCCTGCCATGGGCAGGGACACCTCACACTACATCAGGTTACTCAGAAGTTTATCCAGCCTGGCCTTAAAACCCTCCAAGGATGAGGCTTCCACCACCTCCCTGGGAAACCTTTTTCAGTGTCTCAGCACCCTCATGGGGAAGAACTTCTTCCTAACATTCAATCTGAATCTACCCATTTCTATTATTTTTTCCATTCCCCCTAGTCCTACCACTCCCTGACACCCTCAAAGGTCCCTCCTCAGCTTTCTTGTAGGCTTCCTTAAGATACTGAAAGGCCACAATAAGGTCTTCTGAGAGCCTTCTCTTCTCCAGACTAAACAGTCCCAACTCTCTCAGTCTGTCTCATAGGATAGCAGCTCCAGCCCTCTAATCATCCTTGTGGCCCTTCTCTGGACACATTCCAGCACCTCCAGATCCTTCCTGTAATAGAGGCTCCAGAACAGGACGCAGTACTCCAGGTAGAGTCTGACCAGAGCAGAGTAGTGGGGGAGAATCACCTCCCTCGACCTGTTGGCTGTGCTTCTCTTCATGAAGGACTCTGAGTTTGGCATACAGTTGTAAGTTGTGACTTGGAGATGCTTTGTTTCCCATAGATGCTTCTGTCAAAATGTATGTCATTTCCAAACCTGTATTTGCATGCTGTGAGTCATACATACTCTGTTTCTATACATTGCTGGCCCTTCTGCTCTAGGTTGCTGATCTTAACTATATTACACAGTTCTGATTTATAAGGTTCATTCTCCTGTCCTTGCCTTGCAAAGTGGTCTTACAGACACCAGTGTTTCCATCACCTTCTTTCAGAGAGACAATGAGAAGACTATTGATAGTCTTACCCATCCCTTCCCACCTCTCATTCTCTGCAGATCTGTCAGAAGAAAAATGAACAGGGAGTACCTACCTTTTAGGCTGGGTGTTAGGAAGAAGTTCTTCATAGAAAGAGTGATTGGCCATTGGAATGTGCTGCCCAGGGAGGTGGTGGAGTCCCCATCACTGGAGGTGTTTAAGAAGAGCCTGGATGGGGTGCTTGGTGCCATGGTTTAGTTGATTAGATAGTGTTGGATGATAGGTTGGACTCGATGATCTCCAAGGTCTCTTTCAACCTGGTTAATTCTAGTCTAGTTTAGTCTAGCCTAGCCTAGCCTAGTCTAGTCTGTCTTCAGACTGTGTTTTTCTCAACTCCTTACTCTTGCTAGGATCCTGCTTTGGCAGGGAGGTTGGACTTAATGATCTCTGGAGGTCCCTTCCAACCTCTAATGTTCTGTGATTCTGTGAACAAGCTTCTGATAAACCAGCTCAGCTATTTAATGCTTCAAGAGGAGAAATTAAAAACAAAACAAACAAAGAAACAAACAAAAAAAAACCCCAAACAATGTAAATAAGCTCATGCGATAAACCATCTGAATTCAGACAGAATGGTTCCTCTCTGTCTTGAAAGGGGATCCTTAACTAGCTGGAAACCCAAGGTGGAGGTTAATATTTTGTTCAGCAGAGTCAAAAAAACCCCAAACTCTATTTGGTATAAAACAAAGTACTCAGTGTTAATTCTGTACTCAGAAAATGCTCAGTGTTAATTCTGAAGTATTCATTACCTTAAAAAAAAATGAGAAAATTAGACAGGGGCAGGCAGACAAAGGTATGTCAAGTTTATAGAAACATATTAATCCTCATCTGCTTTTGCTGAGATTATGTTTTTAGCAAGTAGCTGATAATGAGAAAACCAACAAGAGGTACATTTGGGGGTTTTGTTCTATAAGAACTTATTAAAAGTCTGCACATTAATACTTTTCAAGCTGCTGTCTACTCATCCTGTGTACCTGTTGTTCTGCATGGTCTGGAGGCAAAGAGCTTTGGTATTTTGACTCCAGTATACAATACACCGTCCTGAGCTACAAACTGCATAGAGATCAGGGAAGCTCATATCCTGGGCTGCATCCCCCTCTACATCCCCCTCTACACCACTCTTGTAAGACCCCACCTGGAGTACTGTGTCCAGTTCTGGAACCCCTATTACAAGAAAGATCTGGACATGCTGGCACATGTCCAGAGAAGGGCCAGGAGTACCTCTGCTGTGGAGACAGGCTGAGAGTGTTGGGATTGTTCAGTTTGGAGAAAATAAGGCTTCGAGGAGCTCTTATTGTGGTCTTCCAGTATCTGAAGGGTGCTACAAGAAAGCTGGTGAGGGACTTCTTAGGATGTCAGGTCTAGGGGGAATGGATCCAACCTAGAGGAGGGGAGATATAGATTAGACATTAGGAAGAAGGTCCTCCCCATGCAGGTGGTGAGACACTGGAACAGGTTGCTCAGGGAAATGGTGGAAGCCTCATCCCTGGATGTTTTTATGGCCAGGCTGGATGTGACTCTGGGCAACCTGATCTAGTGTGAGGTGTTTCTGCCCATAACAGGGGGGACTGGAATTAGAGGATCCGTGGGGGTCCCTTCTATCCTGGCAATTCTGTGATTCTGAGAAAGTGTTGTGGAGACTGTTTTGTAGTTGCGTGTTCATATCTTCTGTCCAAAAATATGTGCTGTCAGCCAGTGCTGGAGTTGATGCTGATGAACTACCCATATCTTCTGTAAGACTCACTCATGCATGCCACAAATGAAACCCCCTATCTTTAGCATTTCACTTCGTTTTCAGCTGGATCGGTTCCTGGTCCAACTCATCGTGTGGCCATACAAGCATCCATGCTGGCATGAGGGAGGGTGTGAGATTAAAGAGCTGGGGGATAGGATGTTCTGGCAACAGTGTTGAGCTGTGTCTACTAAAGCCATCATGGACTTACTCATTTTTCTCAAGTGAGTCTGCCAGAAATAGCTTGCACAAGCTAGACAAGGTCTGTATCTTTGTCAACAAATATTATGGGCCACATACCCTGGGAAAGTAGAAAAGCTGAAGGTCAACACAATTTCCATTTTGCCAACACATGATCAGCAGCAGATGATGAACTAATGTCCCATTACTGGTTCAGTGAATCTAAGGAGATAAAGAAAAAAGTCAAACTGGTCAGTTTAAGCCCTGAATTGCTCTGAGCACTTCTGCAGGTGTTTCATTTGGGAGACCATTCTAGCATGTGTCTCACAGCAGAATTTGAAAGGGAAGAATTGAATTTGTGTTAATCTAATGGAGGTCTGGGAATGCTGCAGGCAGCAATCTTCAGAAAAGAACAATTGGAGTTATAGATCTTGCCTCTTTGTTTATTAAAGAATAAACTGCTGGGTTAATTTCATTTTACAGATCACCATATCAGGCCATTCTCAGGTGCTGGCACTGCTGGCACTGCTGGCACAGACACTTTTCAATGTCTCTGAGGGCTTAATACTTGCACCTTTTATCCAAGGTTTCACGTGAGTAGACCTTCTTAGACCATTGAATTGAAGAGAGAACAGTTGGGCATTAAATGGGCAGCCCTAATTCTCTGCACCTGTACTGCTTTCCCTCATTGCTGGACTGTTTATCCTTCTCTCAATGCCTTTTTTATCCCCAGCAGGATGAAAAATTGGGTGTGGGGAGTTTAAATAAAACCCTACATAATTTAGAAGACCAGTGTAAAAACACAAGTAAGAATCTAAACAGCCAAGGTGAATCGCAAAGAAACCCCTAGGCTGGGACGTGCTCCCATGGATCGTCTTCTCATTCTCAGTAATGAAGACGTTTACAAAGACCAACTGTCAGTGCCTAGCTTGTGAGCAACAGAGCCTGAATTAATCAAATGAAAGACAAACTCTCTACTGATGGAAAACCACAACTCTGTTGACTTCAAGTCAAACCATGCCAGCTTGTGAATTTCTCCCAAACTGCTAGCTCGGTTCTCTGCAGTAGTGACCCTGAATAGACTTAGATTGGTGTGAAATAGATGAGAAGTGGTCTGTAGCCTGTTATCAGCGCATTTCCCTACTCTCCCCCTTTAATCCCCTGAGAGTAGCAGAAGTGAAAAGGTTTCAAACTTCTTATGAAAATATTTTTCCACCATGCCTGTTCCCTAGCCCTGTCTGTTCTCCTTTCTCTCTGCATAAGCAGTTTTAGACTTTATTTAAGTGTCGCATTTCCAAGTGTTCACGACTCTGCACAAAGCTCGTCACACATCACTCATGCCTTATTTCACGGGTTGAGCTGGTAATTAGCATATTTCACAATTAGCCAGTGTATTTGCTTTGCTAATTTCATTCCATGATGAAGGTGCTAACTTGGCGTGAAGCTGTAATGTACTGGTTGATTTATTAAGCTTTCTCTGATGGATGAAAATCACATGCTGCGCCTTTACTGTCGGGGAAAGTTAACAACATCCATTTGTAAGAGATGGTATTTGAAAAGTGGTGTTGGTGTGATTGAATGTGTGAATCTGTAATGAAGCCAAGTCAGATAGCTCCTGCAAGATAAAATAGTATTCCACTTCTGTGGTGGGTCCTTCGTGAAATGAGGCTTTTCTCCCCAGCTTCCTCCCTCGGAGTCTGCAAATACCAACTCCTCGTCAGGTATTTAGCATTCAGGTTTCTGCAGATGGAACACAACAGCTGTACAAGAGTTAAGTGGTTGAACCACTTAAGTGGTGAGTACTGTGAGTCCTGTGTCCAATTCTGGGCCCCTCAGTTTAGGAAAGATGTTGAGTTGCTGGAATCTATCCAGAGAAGGGCAACAAAGCTGGGGAGGGGTTTGGAGCACAGCCCTGTGAGGAGAGGCTGAGGGAGCTGGGGTTGTTTAGCCTGCTGAAGAGGAGACTCAGAGGAGACCTTACTGCTCTCTCCAACTACCTGAAAGGAGGTTGTAGCCAGGTGGGGACTGGTCTGTTCTCCCAGGCAACCAGCATCAGAACAAGAGGACACAGTCTCAAGCTGCAGAGAGGGAGGTTTAGGCTGGATGCTAGGAAGAAATTCTTCATAGAAAGAGTGATTGGCTATTGGAATGTGCTGCCCAGGGAGGTGTGGATTCACCATCACTGTAGGTATTTATGAAGAGACTGGATGAGGCATTTGGTGCCATAGTTTCGTTGATTAGATGGCGTTGGGTGATAAGTTGGGCTCAATGACCTTGAAGGTCTTTTCCAACCTGGTTAATTCTATTCTACTCTATTCTAACCCTCTGAGGATCTCCCTCTTAAGATTTGTGCTGATAGGACAGAGGATTTGCTGTTCTTCTCTACATGAAGCTGCACATGAAATGTTTTGTCAATCAGTCAATTTATTTGTTGGACCACAGACTTTCAAGCAGTCCTCTTGAGGAAGAACTCCCTTGTCCATGACCTCTGGTTGCAAAATCCAACACAGTTGAGCCCAAATATTCTTGATCTTTCCAAACAAAAACTTGACTTTGTTGTTATAACCATATTAAACTATTCAGTGGAGAGGCCACTCGTTGTCCACAGAGCCCATGGATAGTTTGCCATGTCCATGTCTTATTCTCAGATGAAAAAGAGGCTGCATGAAAGCCATTGAACATTCCCTGGGCATTAGTAACCCAGAAGTGCTGGAATGTGTCCAGAGAAAGGTGATGAGGATGATTAGAGGGCTGGAGCTCCTCTCCTATAAAGACAGACTGAGGGAGTTGGGGCTGCTCAGTCTGTAGAAGAAAAGGCTCTGAGGAGACCTAATTGTGGCCTTCTGGTATCTGAAGGGGGCTACAAGAAAGCTGGGGAGGGACTTTTTAGGGTGTCAGGGAGTGATAAGACTAGGGGGAATGGAGCAAAACTAGAAATGGGTAGATTCAGATTGGATGTTAGGAAGAAATTCTTCCCCATGAGGGTGGTGAGAGACTGGAACAGGTTTCCCAGGGAGGTGGTGGAAGCCTCCTCCCTGGAGGTTTTTGCAGCCAGGCTGGATGTGGCTGTGAGCTGTGTGAGGTGTCCCTGCCCATGGTATGGCAGTTGGAACTGGATGATCTGTGAGATCCCTTCCAACCCTAACAATTCTATGATTCTATGATTCTAAGTAGATGAGGCAAATTGATTTGCTGACACAACTGTATTGTCCAGCTCTGTACAATTAGTTATTCTGGATGCCTTTATAGTTGATGGAAAGACATGACCTGTCTGCAGATCTTATCAACATGCCAAAGCATGACCTATGACAACAAGGCTTAGAGGAACATGTGGCTCTGGTTTACAGTTTACAGTTTTTATGTGAAAAGTACCTATGCAGGTTACTCATGGTTCTTCAACAGGACAGGCACAGCTCCAGACAAAATGGGAGAGGTATAGCATAGGGAAGGTTTCTCTGGTTTCAATGACAAGTATGTGACACAACATAGAAACATACATGGTGCTGGGCATTGGTGATGGGAGTAGTTTAAGGCTCTTTTCCTTCTGTTAATTCTGCATTTTATTCTTTTAGGATGCATAGGATCTTTTCAACTCTGACCTGCATGTTTAGCCAGTCTGTATTAAGACTTTTTTTGTCCATAATTTGGATATCCCTGATACTAGTGCATGCCAAACAGGAACTGCACACTCCTGAAGTGATGTTCCATGTGGAAGGATCCCTGCTCCCATCACACTATTCTGTGGCCCATGATTGGGATATTTTACAGTATCACAGTATCACCAAGGTTGGAAGAGACCTCAAAGATCATCGAGTCCAACCATTCTTGTATTTGTTTTTTTACCTTCTAATATGTGTCTTGATTTTACCTTCCTCAAGGGTTATGTATTGTCTGGAGAAATGCTTTTGTGAGAGCACTTTGAACCTTCTGATGTTTGTATGCCCAGGAAGAACAGATGAAGTTCAACCTCTCCCTAAAGCCATCACATTTTTATCTTATAGCTGTAATTTTGTCAGTGCATCAAATACAAACTATTGACAAGTCCACACTAAGGTGTCTTGGCAAGCACAGGTTAGGGTTTCAAAGGCACAAAAACTCAGATTGCTCTGTGTTTCACTGAAACATGAATACATGGAAAAATCAAAGAAAAAAATCATGAAGCAAACATCCCAAGGATACAAAAAAACCCACAAACAAACAAACAAAACCCAACAAAAACCCACCCACCAAACAGGATAAGGATTAATCTCATTTTATTTAGAATAAGGATTAATCTCATTTTGTTTGAGTAGGTAATAAAATTACATTGATTAAGTCAGCGGGAGATGATACTCTTCATATTTTGTTCTGATTTACCTGACTAGGATAAGATGGGATGGGATGGGATGGGATGGGATGGGATGGGATGGGATGGGATGGGATGGGATGGAATAGAATAGAATAGAATAGACCAGGTTGGAAGAGACCTTTGAGATCATCGTGTCCAACCTATCATCCAACACCACCTATTCAATAGAATAGAATAGAATAGAATAGACCAGGTTGGAAGAGACCTTTGAGATCATCGTGTCCAACCTATCATCCAACATCACCTAATCAATAGAATAGAATAGAATGGAGTAGAATAGAATGGAGTAGAATAGAATAGAATAGAATAGAATAGAATAGAATAGAATAGAATAGAATAGAATAGAATAGAATAGAATAGAATAGAGTAGAATAGAATAGAATAGAATAGACCAGGTTGGAAGAGACCTTTGAGACCATCGTGCTGGTACACCTTTGCTTTGTGAAGCTATACACACATGGGATCTTGCAGCAATATTAGTAAAGAAACCAAAGAATTTGGATTCAGGGGGAAAAAATAACAAGCAAATTCTTTAAGCTGTGTATGCTTCTAAGCATGTGTGTACCTTTCCAATTAGTCATGTCTTTAGCTGCCAGCAACTTGAACAGCCGAAAGATAAACACAGATTCAGAACAGGTTTTCCTGCTTAAAGAATTTACATTTTTTTTGGTACCCTATCTTGAATTATATTAGCAGGTTTAGGATCAAGGGCACTGCTTTCCTGCATGGCTGAGCCCAACCAGAACCAATCTTTCCCAGAAGAGAAGCCAGCAAAATATATTGTAGCGAAAACATTACTGACCTTACTGACTTTGGACTGCCTTTCCACTCCTGCCACCAAAATGCTTTCTCATGTCCCTTCCCTTCCTCCTCTATAAGCACCCCACCCTTATGCCTTCAACCTCTTTTTATTCCCTGGCTCAAGCCAATGCTGTAACTCAGCAGAAGGCGGGAGCTGCTGCTTCACACACATTTTGCCTCCGTGTGAGCCCCCAGTTCACACTTCCAGCTGAGCTTGGAGACTATGATCATTAATTATTGTTACTGATGTTGTTGTTTACGCTCCAAGAGCTGCTTTTTCACCCCAGAAGAGCTACAAGAAGCTCAAGAGATGACATTTGGCCAACTTGGTATCATCAAAGGGCAGGCAAAACTCACTGCATTGAAGGACACCTTGCCTGATTTTTTCCCATGACTTTGAAGCCGCTGCACTGATTCAGCAAGCTGAAATATATCTTTAATTACACAGAACTTACCTACCAGACATAGAGTACTACAGAGAAAGAAAGGGAGACTTTCATGCAGATCAGGGCAATGCAACCTTTCAGAATTCTATATCCAGTTGTTTAATTAACCTAATCTGTCAAAACTGTCATGTAAGTGCTGCGCTAATTGGCAGCGACATGGGCAGATTATTAGTAGTTTTGGAAGGTTTCTATTTAGGGCAAGTCTTAATATTTCTTTTGCATTTAGCTGGCAAGTAAGGTCTTTCCCTACACTTTGTACGAGAAGAAGAACTGTTTGCATAGCTAAAATATTTCCTTATCACAACTTCAAATCCCATCTCCATGATGGCACTGACTGCTGAGACAATCAAATGGCATGAGCCAACATTCATGGCTGAGTTAGATTTAAGGGGGCATCAGTATCCTTGTTAATTCCTCTGTGTAAGTCTAAGTGGTGTAGTAGGTTGCTGACCATCTCCTCTTGGATTATGGGGGCTTCGTTCTGCTCCCTATCCCTATCTTCCAGCTCAGAGGGCTGGATATCCAGTGAACAACTGGTCTTACTACTACTGACTGAGGCAAAGAAGGCATTGAGTACCTCATACTTTTCATCATCCTTGACTACTATGTTCTCCCTTGCATCCAATAAAGGACAGAGATTCTCCTAATATTCAAGCTAAACCTCCTCTGGCACAATTTCAAGCCATTTCATCTCATTCTATCCCTTGGTACTGTGGAGAAGAGACCAACCCCCATCTCATTCCAACTGCATTTCAGGTAGTTGTAGAGAGCAATGAGGTGTCCCCTCAGCTTCCTTTTCTCCAGACCCAAATTCCTTCAGCCACTCCTCATAAGACTTTTTCTGTAGACCCTTCAGCTGCTTTGTTGTCCTTCTCTGGACACATTCCAACACTTCAATGTCTTTCTTGTAGTGAGGGGCCCAAAACTGAGCATAGCATTAGAGGTACAGCCTCACCAGTGTCAAATACAGAGACATGATCACTTCCATACTCCTGCTGGCCACACTATTCCTGACACAGTCCAAGATGCTGCTGGCCTTCTTGGCCTCCTGAGCAGACTGCTGGCTCATGTTCAGACAGCTGTCAGCCAGCATCTCCAGGTCCTTTTCTGCCAGTCAACTTTACAGCCACTCCATCCCAAGCCTGTAGCACTGCCTGGGATTTTTGTGACCCAAGTTAAACCTCATCCAATTCACCGTGGCTCATCGATCCAGCCTATCATCTCTTTGCAGAGTCTTCCTAGCCTCAAGCAGATCAATGCTCTCACCCAATTTAGTGTCAGCTGCAAACTTACTGAGGATACACTCAATTCCCTCATCCAGACCATTGATGCAGATGAGGGTCCTTGCATAACAGAAATGTTAATATACATATCTTCAAGCACAATAAGCAGCATGCATAAACTCAGGTGTTTAAGCTCTGAGCTCTAGTTTCTGCCCTTCCTCTCCCTCCCCTTCACCATATGCTCCCAGAGCACTCTGCTCCTCTGCATGACAGTATGATGCTTTTGGAAAGGTTTATTACTGTACCAGTTCCAGTCACTGCCAGTATGGTCTCTTGTCTTTATACACAGCTGGAGTGTCATATTTGAACTTCCTCAGATGTCCTGCAATGCATCATCTATCCTTGGGCAGTCTCTTGTTCAGTCCTTAAATTTTAGGCACACAATTTATTAATTTACTACCCAGCAGTTTAGTTCCAAGGGGCCCTACCCATGAAGGGCAAAGACTTGCACAGGATAGATTTTTGTGTTGATGTGTATGATAAGTCAGGGCTGCACTGGCAGTTTCCACACCCACCTAGTGCTGGGTTGAAGGTTGGACTAGATGATCTTGGAGGTCTCTTCCAACCCAGATAGATTCTGTGCTTCAGTGAGATAATCTCTTAGTGTTTTAGGTCTTTAGGATTGTTTTAGCACCATTGTATCTTAAACACAGGGGACATCATACACAGCAGCTCAGTGGGACCTCCTGGCAGGGGGGACACAGTTCTGGAAAGTGAGTCTCCAGCTGGGAACCCATATGTCTATTGGGGTAGAAGTGAAGGAGTCTGGTCAATCAGGATACCAGCTGAGGGAAAGGTGCAGACCAAAACTGACTGCTATGCCCAGAGATAGGTTTTGCTACCAATGACAACATCTCCTATTCTGAAGTCAAACAGAAATGACTGAAGTCTTGGGTGGGGGTGAAATGGGAATACTTCATTTGGCTTGAAACCCCTGCTGTCAAGCTGGTGAAGAATCTAGAGTACAACTCTTCTGACAAGAGGCTGAGGGAACTGAAACTCTTTATCCCGGAGACAAGGGGCCTCAGGGGTCACCTTCACACTCTCTACAACTACATGAAAGGAGACCATAGTTAGGGGGTGGTTAGTCTCCCAAGGAACAAGCAAGAGAAACAGCCTCAAGTTGTACCAGGGGAAGTTCAATAGGACATTAAGCCAATTTTCTTTACTGAAAGAAGCATTGGAACAGTTTTCTCAGGGAAGTGGTGAAGTCACCATCCCTGGAGGTACTTAAAAGCCGTGTAGATGTGGTGCTTAGTGACATGGTATAATGGTGGACTTTGCAGTGATGGGTCAACAGCTAGACTCAGTGATCTTAAAGGTATTTTCCAACCTAACTGATTCTGTGATTCTCTCCTGTGGAATTCCCTGCAGTATCTGAATTCTACTCTGAAGAATTTGTCAGCAGTTTCTTGGACAACAAAATAAAACTGCCAGAGTCTTGCTTGGGAATGGGCAATAGTTGTGGAGAGGCTGGTGCTGGTCTCTTCTCACAGGTGATTAGTGACAGAACAACAAGGAATGGCCTCAAGCTACAACTGGGTAGGTTTAGACTGGACATTAGGAAGAAGTTTTTCGCAGCAAGAGTGGTTAGGCATTGGAATGTGCTGCCCAGGGATGTGGTTGAGCCACCAACCCTGGATGTGCTTAAAGGTGGTTTGGATGTGGTGCTTGGGGATATGGTTTAGGGGTGAACTTTGCAGAGTAGGGTTATTGGCTAGACTTGGTGATCCTGAGGGTCTTTTCCAGCCTGAATGTTTCTGTGATTCTGAGTGGCATGGGGGACAGTAAGATGCTGAGCCTATGACAAAGCAGGGTTCACTGTGTGCAGCCTGCAGCCTTGTCTGTCATGCAACAAACACCTTTTGGCAAGGCATCATGGAAAGAAACACCAAAGAAAGGCCGAGAGAGCCCTAGCGGCTGCGCCTCTGTTTCTCTACTGCAAACTGGCCAGAATTTCTCGGTTCCCTGTAACCTAGCCCTGGTGCCACTAGATGGTGCTTTTAATCTCTTTTAAAACCTGCACTACTCATAAACTGGCTTGGATTTGGGGTTTTTTTTCATTCCTCTGTAACTCCAGGTTTGGAGAAGAGGAATTTTTTTTTTTGCAGAAGGGAAGCATCCTGCATGAAGGAAGACCACCAGAAACACAAATCTATGTGTAAAAACAACACATTCTACGTTGCCTTATTCTATTTTTTTTCAGCAGTATTGGTACAGTTGTGATCCCAAAGCAAAGTACACTCCCTAGGTAACCTGACAGCTGCTGACAGTAAGGGACAATCTGGTCTGTAACAGCAGTGCCTTTTAACAGTGCCACTGGCCAGGCTCCATCAGGGCTGCACAGGCTGGAAGACTCGCAGCTCCAGATCAGCCCTGGAAAGGCTGCATGTATGCAGATTGCCCTGGAATTGTTAGTCCCTCTGTTTTCAGACTCCCAGACCATCTGGCTCCTGGCTCGGACATGAGCCGGTGGGATGCAGGTGTTTGGGCAGCCTGGTGAGAAAGCTGGCCTGTAAGTCAGGCAGTTCTGGGCATCCAGCACTTCACTAAAGCCACCGAGCCCATGTGTCCTGAGCAACACAGCCACCCCCTCAGCTGCACCTGCATAAAGAAAATACTCTGGTTGCTGTCATTTGGTATGAGGTAAGTGATATGTAAATGGATGGCATTTCTGATCTACTCTCACATTCTCTCTTAGGTTTTCATGGTTTGGATTGGAAGGGACATTACAGGATCACAGGATGTCAGGGGTTGGAAGGGTCCTCCAAAGATCATCGAGCCCAAATCTCCTGCCAGAGCAGGACCATAGAATCTAGCACAGGTCACACAGGAATACATTCAGATGGGCCTTGAAAGCCTCCAGAGAGGGAGACTCCACAACCTCCCTGGGGAGCCTGTTTCAGTGTTCTGTGACCCTCACAGTGAAGAAGTTCCCCCTCAAGTTGAGGTGGAACCTCCTGTGCTGTAATTTATATACCCTTGTCCTATCCCAGGGTGCAACTGAGCAGAGCCTGTCCCCTCCCTCTTGACACCCAGCCCTCAGATATTTATAAACATTTATTAAATACCCTCTCACTCTCCTCCAGACTAAAAATCCCCAGGTCTCTCAGCCTCTCCTCATATGGCAGTGCTCCAGTCCATTCATCATCCTGGTAGCTCTCCGTTGGACTCTCCCGAGTAGATCCCTGTTGAATCCAGGTAAGTTCCCTTAGGTAATAGACATTGATTAATTTAGTTCTTGTCTTTTGAAGATCATTTTCATTTCCAGACTCAGGAGTAAATACTGAAAAAGGTGGTGATGCTCAGAAGGGTACCTCAGTATCTGTTGTATTTCACACAGGAAAACACCTCCTTTTACTGAAGAAGTTTGGTGATGCAGTGATTCTTTGCACTGTAATTCATCTCACCTCTGTCCTTTCACTAAATCTTCCCAGAGAAATTACAAAGAAACCACTGTTTATTAAAGAAGTACAAAATATACTACATCTAAAGGTGTTCTGAGCACAATCCCAACCAATTAGGACTTTTGTTATTAACTCTATAATTTTATATAAAGATTTATGAAGCCAACTGAGCTGTTAAGACTCCTAGCATCTTTTATGCAATACAGCACTAATATCCTGTCTGGCTACAACTGCATGCTACTAAAATTCCCTCCAGCTGCATGAGAATAGATCTTCCATATAGACATCAAGTCTTGAAGGCACCAAGATGAACTTTCAACCTTCTCTGTTACGTACATGTGCAGTGCTCTCCTGGCAACCATTGCTCGCAACCATTACTCACAACCATTACTCATTGTTATTCCTTTCTCAGCTGAAGAGGAAGTAAATATGAAGGACCATGGTGCATTTATTCACTGGAACCAGGTTATAGGCCTCATAACATATTCAAGCCAATTCGTTAGGGCAGCAAATAAAGGAAGCCTTAAAAAGCTACATCTTTTCTTATATTAGACTTTTCCATGCTAAGAAGAAACATTTGCATGGTAAAGACAAAGCCACCATTGTGCATTCCAAATTCAAATAACAGTAATAATATTTTCTGGCTCCAGATTTATGTTTCCATCTGGCTGAAGTGACTTGGCAACCAAAAGCATAAGCTTTGTTTCAATTCCTGGTATCAACAAGTACCCTTAAGGCATATTAGGGAGGTATGACAAAAATCTAGTGGATGCCAAAAGCAGTGAAGCTTAGTTATTGGCTTGCCAGCACAAGAGAAATATAATCTGCATTTTGTAAGTATGAATATAGAACAAGCCCTGGCATCACAAGCTGCTGTCAGTCAGGAGGAACTTCCTACTTCTTTTCAGAATATATTTCATTTTATGCCAATTTATTTTTCCAGTGTGGCTTAGTGAAGGGAGGATTAAGCACAATGGTGTGGCAGAAACCAACATGTGTGTACACTTTGTATATGCATTTTCTTGTTCCACACCGTTGCGCTTAGCCCAGCATTCCTTGACTAACGGATAACTAAGAATGAGTACAACTCAGGACTTTCTTGGACATTAATTATGGTGTCCCCAAGGATGAGCTGTAAAACCTCATGTTTTGTTTTCAAGCTGTCTGTCCAGGATGTCTGTCTATCAGAGATCTGAACCTCTGCCCTTTTTATGAAGACACAAATGAGTCTTCACTGACAACTTTTGGCAGAGTTTGAATCTAAATCTTGTTCAAGTAAGAAAAGAACTAGACAATAATGAATAGGGCATTCTACACTGGATCTTCTGCTTTTGTTTGAGTTTGTTATTTAAGCTGTTAACTTCAATTCTGCTTCCACAACTTCAGTTTCCTATGTCACATAGCTGTGTTCCTGTTTTCAGTGAACAAAGCAGCATGGTCAGACAGGAATGTGGACTGAGGCTCAAAGACGTCATAGATACATAGAATACCAGGTTGGAAGGGACCTCAAGGATTATCTAGTCCAACCTTTCAGGGGAAGAATATAGATTAAATGGCATGGTCCAGCACCCTGCCAAGCTGGGCCTTGAAACTGTCTAATGTAGGGCCAGCTGTTTTGGCCAGCCACAACTTCTAGTTCTGCCTGGTAGTTTGAAGTAGAAGAAAAATCAAATGCTGGAGTTTGAACGGCGGGTTTTACCACAGATCTTTAGTGACCTCTTTTAAAAGAAACCCATCAGCTGTTTGATTTGTCATCCTATGGCTCCTGAGCGATCTGCAGAGTGTCCCTGAGCAGCACTGAATGCTGAAGACATCACATAACCAGCCACGGCTTAGTGCTGACTGAGCAACTGCTGAGTGATGTGGCTTTGTGAAAGCAAATGGGCTAGTGGAAGCTACTGAAGCTACCACTATCAAATTGTCCAGGTGTCTGGTTACACACCCAGATCTTCATGATGTAAAGCTGGGCACATGAATCCTTTGAGATGTGGCTTACTGAAACAAGGAGCCTAAATTCCTCTGTCTAAAAGAATCAGTCATGAAATAATTCCTGTGTTGACTTTTTATTTTTGCTGTTTTTAACTTGGGCTGAGCTACAGGAGTGACCTTCTGGCTTTACTTACCTCCTGTTATTCTGTGTTCTAAGTCTTCTGCATCTCACAATTTGAGGTGCAATGGGAAAAAAATCTAACACAACCATTTTCCCCCTTTGCCCAGATTTTTATTGTTGGTAAGGTTTACCTCAGAGGACAGTTACAGGGCTGAGCTCATCTGTTTCACCAGGTCATACCAGGAGCCTGCAGCAATATTTGCCATCAGTTCCAGGATGTGACCCTGAACACAATGACATTTCACACACATTTTTTTTTCTTATTATGCAATTGATCAAATCCCAGTGAACAACAGCCTAACTGTAGCAGATTTTCAAGTTCATCAGGCCTAAGCAGGATTTCAGCCTCCTGAGCTGTCTTAAGTGTAGAGATTAGGAAGAAAAACATAGGATCTGAAGTCCAAATCAAATGTCTTCTTCCTTTTCTGCTGCATCACAGTAGAGCAAGTGATTTGAGACACATTTCTATGGCTTGTGCCTTAACCTATCAGAATTCTTGAGAAGTGGCTTTTATAGCTGGATTCACATTGGAAAATGGGCTGCTGGAACAAAGAAATGGTTGGGCTACCTTTATTATACTAGGGGCCACAAAGCCTGGTTATTGAGCAAGCTCCCCCATCTGGTCTCTGTCCCCACCCTGCACAGCTCAAAACAAAGATCTTCATCATTTGTGCCACTCATAAGTCGTCTTCTGAGTGGTGGATGGTAATGTAGAAGGGGAAAGAGTCCCTCTCAGCACTGCCATCAACTTTCCTGTGCCACCTTCTGTTCCCAGCCCAGTTTCTCAAGGCTTTTCCAGGCTCTACCTAGAACTCCACTCCAAAATTCCACTGCTCAAAAGCAGGACCAGACAGAGCCCTTCCACTCTTCAGTGGAACAGTGGGAGCCCAAGAGTCCCAGGAATTCCATCATGGCCAATTTTCTCCTGGTCTGCATGTCAAGAAGGGTGCCCAAGATGTTGAGGGAGGTGAGACCAGATACCATGGGACTCTACCTTAGAGTACTGCATCCTAACCTGAGTCCCTAAGTACAGAAAAGACAAGGACATGTTAGAGTGGGTCCAGAGGTCCTTTTGCATGGGACCTTCCATAAGAAAGGTAGAGAGAGAGATTTTTTACCAGGGCCTGTAATGACAGGACAGGGGGCAGTGGTTTTAAACTGAAAGGGAGTGGAATTGGATTAAATATTAAGTAGGTCATTTTTAGAATGAGTATGGCGAGCCCTGGAACAGGTTGCCCTGAGAAGTCCCCATCACTGGAAGCGTTCAGTGTCAGATTGAATGGGGCTTTGGAAACTTCATCTAGTGAAAGGTTCCCTGGCCCATGGCTGGCAAATTGATGTTAGATGGCATTTAAAGGCCCATTCCAGCCAAACCATTCTATGATTCTACAATTCTTTAAGGGAATGTGTGTGATAGAGATGGGTTTTGGGGGAAATGAGACACAGTCTGATCTGCTGCCAAGGGGAGGTTAATGGAAGGTAAGAAAGGGGGGAAAGCAGTTTTCTCCTAGGAATAACTTCCTTAAATGGTTCACTGCTCTTGAAATCTTTGTCAGCCCTTCCTGGTCTCATCCCAAGGCCCCCCTTCCACCTCCTCTGAGCTTCCTGCAAACCCACATCTTCGTTTTCCAGAACCCCACTGATGGTTCTTGTGACTCATATCTATTTCCATAAAAAACCTTCACACTTCTTCTGTCACAGTCACAATATGCAATTTTGCCTAAGACATCTTGAATCAGCTCTGCTACAAGGCACAGGGAAAGATTTAAGATGCCAAACAGCCTTAAAGAACTCACTAACAGTTGCAGGCACACTATCTGTATTGAATAAAAGCGCACATGAACATCTGTATTTGTATGCCTGCGTGCACAGTGGGGTGCATGATATAGCTTGCATGGTAGAGGCTCACACTGATTGAAGACTTTGTCTTTTCTTTCTAATTAGGTATTGAGTGGTAAAAGAATTAACTTACAATGGCTTCTGCAGCTGTTTGACTTTTCTCTCTGTAACAAAACCCAGATCACTGCATGTGGACTTGCATCTTCACTTCACTGAAAAAAACAAAGGGACTGATCTCAGTTTGTGGTTGGTCTCAGGGTATGTATGTCAGTGAAGCTTCTCTTCTGCCTGGTAGGTGTTCAGGAAATCTGAACTCTTCACTTCAGACCTGGGAAAAATCACAGTTTTCTCAGTCTACTTAAGCAAAAACCTTTTGTTTCCACAGAATTGTCAGGGACCCCAAGGGTCATCTAGTTCCCATACAGTTTTCTATCTTCTAGAGGTTTTTCCTACAGCTGGACAGAGGAAGACAGGGAAAAGAATTGTGCTCTAGGGAAATGTTTATTTTGCAGTGGTACTGCAGCCAGGCAGCAGTAGCTCTTTTCTGAACAATGACTGAACTAAAACTGAAAGCCAATTTAAATGGCTGTAAGCAGTAACTACAGTCCATAGTTAGTGACAAGTAGAGGCTATCAGAAATCCTAGCTTCACACCTCTGCTGTGTTTATAATTCTGTCTCATTTTGGTGGAACACTGGAACAGGTTGCCCAGGGAGGTTGGTTGAGGCTCCTTCCCTGGAGATATTCAAGGTAAGACTCGACAAGGCCCTGGGCAGCCTGATCTAGTTGGGGATGTCCCTGTAGACTGTGGGGAGGTCAAACTAGATGACCTTTGGAGGTCCCTTTTGGCCTGGATTGTTCTGTGATTCTGTGATTTTGTTGTTCTGTGATTTTGTGAGTCTGATCCTGTGATTCTGTGAAGAGATTTGATTAAGCATAGGCAAAAACTCCCACACTTACTCAACTTACCATCAAGTCTCAGAATGTTTTGAGTTGGAAAGGACCTTTAAAGGTCATCTAGTCCAACCCCTGTGAAGTGATCAAGGACATCTTTAACTAGATGAGGTTGCTCAGAGCAATTTCTTAGTTCTTGGAATGCTTTTAAGTCCTCAGTGAGACTTTCTTGACCATCCTCTAAAGAAGTTTCTCCTCATGTTCAGGTAGAACTTCCTCTGTTCCTGTGTCTGTTGCCACTTGTCCTATCACAGGGTACCACTGAAAAGAGACTAGCACCATATATAGGTTTCCTTTCCTGGAGACATTCAAAACCTGCCTGGATGCATTCCTGTGTGACCTACCCTAGGTGGTCCTGCTCTGGCAGGGGTTTTGAACTAGATGATCTTTGGAGGCCCTTTACAAACCCTAACATTCTGTGACTGTGATCCTGTGATTCTGTGCCATAGTATAATATGACTATGTGGAGATAAAATGGCATTAAAAAAAGAACACCTTTTCCAGAAAGAAGTTTGTTAAAGATTAACCAAACTTTACAATTAAACGAGAAGCCCTGGTTAATGAACTGTATTTCAGTTTCTTTCCTAACATCCATCACCACTCTGCCAAGCACATTGCTGATATTAATTTATTCATCCTCACTGCACTGTTGAATCCCTTTAACTTCAGTCAGGAACTCAGCAAGGAACAAAGGGACAGGTTCCTAACAGGCCACAGGGATTGAAATGAAACCAGGAGCCAAAACCAGAAAGTTGTTTGTGCTCTGACAGAAACCCAAACATTGGAACTGCCATTTAGGAAGAAAAGCAGCTCAGACCTTTCCTTCTACATATTTTTTAATAGGTATTTTAACCACTGAAGTGTAATAGAGGAAAAGAACACTACCAGCTGCATCCAGGAGCTTCTGTTGCTGATGAGGGCGGTGAGACACTGGCACAGGTTGCCCAGGGAGGTGGTGGAAGCCTCATCCCTGGAGGTTTTTAAGGCCAGGCTGGATGTGGCTGTGAGCAACCTGCTGTAGTGTGAGGTGTCCCTGCCCATGGCAGGGGGGTTGGAACTGGATGATCCTTGAGGTCCTGTCCAACCCTGACAATTGTGTGATTCTATGATTCCAGTTCTCAAATCTTGCCTTCCAGTTTGCTGTGTAAAATATTGACATCCTCAGATGTCAAGATATCATCTAAGTATCAGACATACATTGGTGGCATCTCTGTATAAATAGCAGAAGTGTAATATCATTAGCTTACTAAATAAATTGCTTTTAAAACAGGACGCATTCCTTATGAATAGAATAGAATAGAATAGAATAGAATAGAATAGAATAGAATAGAATAGAATAGAATAGAATAGAATAGACCAGATTGGAAGAGACCTTTGAGATCATTGCATCCAAGCCATCATCCAACAGCATCTAATCAACTAAACCATGGCACCAAGCACCCTGCCTTATAAATCCCTTATTAAAATCAAGAACTCTGAGAGCTGGGTCAGAATCATGTTTCTCATTGAGAAAAAACTCCTGTTCAACTCCACAGTTAACAGAAGGTTGAGCTATATGACTCCAGAATTCTTCCTCTGAGTCAAGGCTTTTGCATTTCATTCATCCAAACAAGAAAGACGTCAGCCAGGACATTTGATGTTCCTTTTCCCCTTCAGTGACTGCACTGCATGATTGAGTCACTGCTCTGTAAGTATTCCCAGGCCACAGGAGCACCATATTATTGAAACTGATGATATCTTCTTTTAAACTTGATTTCCTTGTTTTTCAGAAGCAGTGGCATTGTAAACTACCCACATTGTGATTTTTAAGTTATTTTTACTTCATTGCTAGATATGGGGAATAAAAAAGGCCAAATGAAGATTCTGGATCACGGTGCTTGTTCATATGGAAGTATCCCACATCAGGAAAAAGTTTCTTGACACAGGGGGGGGTGGTGTCTTTTTTTCCTGCACATAATTTTGCAGTGAGCTGTTCCTGTTTGGAAAGGAATTCATTTCCACATTAAGGTAATTAAGGAAGAGAGTCAACCTGAAAGGAAAGAAGGACCTTTTCAATAATGCTCTTGAAAATATGTTTTGGTTTGGTGGTGGTTTGGTTGGTTTTGGTCAACTTTTCTGCAAACTGCATTTGTATAGACTTCAGTAGATATCTATAAATAGGCATATTTGTGAATATAAACAATTTATATTCAGTAAAGTGATGCTCAATGGAATTTAGAATAGAATAGAATAGAATAGAATAGAATAGAATAGAATAGAATAGAATAGAATAGAATAGAATAGAATAGAATAGAATAGAATAAACCAGGTTGGAAGAGACCTTTGAGATCATCAAGTCCAACCTATCATCCAACACCATCTAATCAACTAAACCATGGCACCAAGCACCCCATCCAGTCTCTTCCTCCAGTGATGCTGACTCCACCACCTCCCTGAGCAGCACATTCCAATGGCCAATCTCTCTTTCCATGAATAACTTCTTCCTGACATCCAGCCTAAACTTCCCCTGGTGCAGTTTGAGACTGTGTCCTCTTGTTCTGGTGCTGGTTGCCTGGGAGAAGAGCAACCCCCACCTGGCTACAACCTCCCTTCAGGTAGTTGTAGACAGCAATATGGTCTCCCTTGAGCCTTCTCCTCTTCAGGCCAAGCAACTCCTGCTCCCTCAGCCTCTCCTCACAGGGCTGTGCTCCAAACCCCTCCTCAGCTTTGTTGCCCTTCTCTGGACACCTTCCAGCAACTCAACATCTTTCCTAAACTGAGGGGCCCAGAATTTGACACAGGACTCAAGGTGTGGCTTAACCAGTGCTGAGTACAGGGGTAGAATGACTTCTCTGCTCCTGACTTTGTACACCGAGTTTGACCTTTGTATATTCAATTTCACCCCAAGCACTGAGAGAAGAATCAGAGATGAGAATCCACAGCAGACTAAACACATTGTAATTCTCTTCTCTCCTCTTCTCTCTTCTCTTCTCTTCTCTTCTCTTCTCTTCTCTTCTCTTCTCTTCTCTTCTCTTCTCTTCTCTTCTCTTCTCTTCTCTTCTCTTCTCTTCTCTTCTCTTCTCTTCTCTTCTCTTCTCTTCTCTTCTCTTCTCTTCTCTTCTCTTCTCTTCTCCATCTGTTCATCCACTAGCCAGTTACAACTATTCCTTCTCTGCACATACATTGCCATTTTTAGAAGGAGAGATAATTATCACCTTATCAAAGCACCAGTTTCCCTCTACAAAGTTAATCACAGCTTTTAAAAATTATGGGAAGCCTTTTACAAGTGGATCAGATCACTTGATGGAAATTGTGATTAATTGCTCGGTAATCAAACTCATGGGTTTGGGTTTTTTTGCTTGCATGGAAAATGCCTAGCATCTTACACCCTATCTTCAATATTATTTGCTATAATGGACAGATAATGACTCTAGGGAATGTTGAGAGTAGTGTTGAATTAGAATCTACTAATTCAGGGTGTACTTATATGCTTCACGTTGCTCTAACTATGGTTAAATCCATTTTAAATCATGATCTCATTTTCACTGGCTGAAATTAATTAGAAATTAATTAGTATCATTCTCAAGAAAGGATGATTGCAGCTGATGGGCAGCAGGAGAGGTGTTTAGGAGGACACTTGATAGGGTGCTTGGTTGCCTGGTTTAGTTGATTAGGTGGTGTTGGATGATGGGTTGGGTACCATGATCTCAAAGGTCTCTTCCTACCTGGTCTATTCTATTCTATTCTATTCTATTCTATTCTATTCTATTCTATCCTATCCTATCCTATCCTATCTTATCCTATCCTATCCTATCCTATCCTATCCTATCCTATCCTATCCTATTCTACTCCGTTCCGTTCCATTCCATTCCATTCTATTCTGTTC
This sequence comes from Dryobates pubescens, assembly GCF_014839835.1. Classification (NCBI taxonomy): domain Eukaryota; kingdom Metazoa; phylum Chordata; class Aves; order Piciformes; family Picidae; genus Dryobates; species Dryobates pubescens. Next base: position 18,241,428 of record NC_071614.1, on the reverse strand, counting down.
TATATTGCTGGCTTGGTGCCGAAAATTTTTTATTATGATATTTTTAAAGTCAAAGGAGAAAGAAATTAGAAGGAGAATCTTGCTAGACTTAACATAGTGTCTTAAATATACCAGTAATGAAAGTAGTCTTTCAGGACATCGCTTTAAAGGTATGGACTTTAGTTTAATCACAGAATTGTCAAGGTTGGAAGTGACCTCAAAGATCATCTAGTTTCAACCCCCCTGCCATGGGCAGGGACACAAAATCAGAATCACAGAATTAACCAGGTTGGAAAAGACCTTCAAGATCATCAAGTCCAACCTATCACCCAACACCATCTAATCAACTAAACCATGGCAACAAGTGCCTCATCCAATCTTATTTTAAACTCTCCACTACCTCCCTGGGCAGCCCATTCCAATGGCCAATCTCTCTCTCCATGAAGAATTTCTTCTTAACATCCAGTCTAAACTGCAAAATTGTTTTAGAATCATAGAATTTTTGGGGTTGGAGGGGACCTCAAAAATCATTTAGTTCCACCCCCCTTGCATGGGCAGGGACCCCTCACACTAGATCAGATTGTTCAGAACCCCTCCAGCCTGGCCTTAAAATCCTTCAGGGATGAGGTTTCTACCACCTCCCTGGACATCCTGTCATCATCTTAATGATGATAATCTGTCCACTGTCATCATCTTAATGATGATAATCTGTCAAACAAATCCACAGCCATGAAGAACAATGGAATATTTGCAATGCAGGCAGAACAGTGCTTCTGAACATCACTAAAGACAGGTGGATTAGACTCTTTTTTGTGCCCATTGTGATTCACAACAGGATGTTTTTATAAAGAGGCTTGGTGTCAGTTTTCTCCCAAGACTCAGAAAGTTATCTCAATATGCATGAACAGCCTAAACAGAGTTCTGGGAACAGAAAGCATGAAGACTTCAGAAGAACAATTTATCAGCCCTGTAGTCTGCTCCCATTTATTATTTTACAGCATTTCAGAACTGAGCAAGAAAACATTTAGGGATAGGAATCACTTGTTTAGTGTTCTGCAAGAAGGCAACATGAGAAAGGAACAACAAGCTCTGAAACTCAGAATCAAGTTGTGCTACACAGTAACAAAGTGATAGTATGTGTTCTAAAATGACATGAAAATTACTGATTAGATAGAGAACAATAATGGAAATATTTTCTCCCTAACAAGAGAAAGATGATCATGATGATGATCTTGGAGGTATTCAAACACTGGTTCAGCTGACAGCTGTACATTTCCCTGTATTGGCTGAGCTCTGTTGACTGCAAGGTGATTTGAACACCTACACAAAGTCAATGAAATATAGATGTCTTCATCAGCCAGCTAAATCCTGTCTTCATTAGTTCTACTGCTCATGATTTTTTTGTTTTCTATTGACAGTGCTGCAATACAAAGTTGTCAGCACAGTATCATGCCTCAATTTTCAGAGATATTACAAAGGTGACCAGAAGTGCTTTCAGTTGTCAATAATTATAATGTTTCACTGTCTAACCACACAATCTCCATGGCAAACACAAACTGGAAAAATCCAACTTGTCTATTGCTTCATTGAGTATTAAACTGAGAACTATGTCCAGTTCTGGAGTCCCTATTACAGGAAGGATATGAACGTGCTGGAACGTGTCCAAAGAAGGGCCATAAGGATGATTAGAGGGCTGGAGCTCCTCTCCTATGGAGACAGACTGAGACAGTTGGGATTATTCAATCTGGAGAAGAGAAGGCTCCCAGGAGACCTTATTGTGGCCTTCCAGTATCTGAAGGGGGCTACAAGAAGGCTGGGGAGGGACTTTTGAGGGTGTCAGGTAATGACAGGACTAGGGGGAATGGAGCAAAATTAGAAGTGGGTAGATTCAGATAGGATATATGGAAGGAATTCTTCCCCATGAGGGTGGTGAGAACAGGTTGCCCAGGGAGGTGGTGGAAGCCTCATCCCTAGAGGTTTTTAAGGCCAGGCTGGATGTGGCTCTGAGCAACCTGCTCTAGTTTGAGGTGTCTCTGCACATGGCAGGGGAGGGGGAACTGGATGATCCTTGGAGTCCCTTCCAACCCTGACAGTTCTGTGATTCTCTGGTTCTGTGATTCTGTGAAATCTGCAGTTAAGGAGCCTAATTTTTTTTGGATATGGTATTTTTGCAATACTAATCATAGTAGATGGGGATTATAATTAAGCACTTCCAGTTCTGCAGGATTCAGGAGCTGTTGTTTAATAAGGCTCAATGTGATACTGTCAGTAACAAATCCCATAATTGCTCACAGGAAAAAGGCAATGTCAACAAATGCTCCCTCATACAGGTGGCTGGTAGAAATTACTTGCAGTCAATTATGCCTTCAATTACTTTGGATGAATGAGGCAAGATCCTTCAGCTCATTATAAGCCCAAATCAACAATAAGTAAGTAAATATTTTGACACAGCATTGAAACTAACTTCTGTAAAACCATGTATAATATTTATAAGCATTGAAAGGGTAGCATGTTGTATAATCACCATTCAGTGCATTCAATGCCAGCTAAAGGAAAATCCTGATTTCACCAGCCAGTCAGTGTAACTGGAGTAATATTTGGGAGCAGACAGCGATGTTGTCAGACATGACATGGCTGATAAATCCCTGTGTCTTGTATCACCTCTTAAAAAAAGAGGAAGTTAAGCAACAGAAAAACAGACACCTTGATTATGTATATTAACATATACAATATTGGAAAGCCATATGTCTTGGTTTGAGTTAGCACAGAACCAATCCTCCATTCAGGGACTTCTCAGCTCAGTCTCTTCTAAGCAGCAGCTCTTTGTGAAGTTAACAGCATACTGAGCTTTTCAGATGGTGCCTGACTGCGAGTGCTTCAACTTCTGTCAGCTGGTATTTGCAAAACTACATTAAATATTATTGTGGCCCAGTATGGAACAAATTGCCTGAGATAACACTTGTTGAAACTTACACTCTGGAGCGTGTGAATTCCTCAAAGCCAACTGGGAATGGTCATACCGTGAAGGAGTTCCTTAGATGGTAAGCCGTCAGCACAGCCAAACCCCACCTCTTCCATCATTTACACATAGTATTACAGAGAAGGACATGAAACTTCTGGAGCAGGCCCAGAGAATGGCCATGAAGATGATCAGAAGGCTGAAGCACCACCCCTGTGCGGACAGGCTGCAAGATTTGAGGCTGTTCAGCCTTGAGAAAAGAAGGATTCCAGAGAGACCTTAGAGCAGTCTTCCAGTACCAGAAAGGGGGCATACAAGAAAGGCAGGAAGGGACATTTTGCAAGAGCATGCTGTGATAGGATGAGAGGGAATGGATTGAAGCTTGAGGAGGGCAGATTTAGACTGGATATTATTTACAGTGACAGTGGTGAGACACTGAACAGGTTTCCCAGGGAGGTCATGGATTGGATAGGATAGGATAGGATAGGATAGGATAGGATAGGATAGGATAGGATAGGATAGGATAGGATAGGATAGGATAGACCAGGTTGGAAAAGACCTCAAACATCATCAAGTCCAGCCCATCCTCGGAGGTGTTCAAGGCCAAGTTAGATGAGGCTTTGAGCAATCTGATCTAGAGGGAGGTGTCCCTCGTGAAGGTTAGAACTAGATGATCTTTAAGGTCCCTTCCAACTCAAGCCATTTTATGAATGGTGGATTGCTGCCATGTTTCCCAGCTGGCACAGTGGGTTTACATGCTAAATGCTATGTTCTATACTTCAATGCATAGCAAAGCTCTGCAAATCTGCCATAATCTTGAGTCAATCACTACCAGCATCAAGAACTGGGCTGTTACTGTTTGCTCTGCAGCCCTCATATCAGTACTATATGATGGAATTTGTTTTTCAAGGACAACATAAGACTTCATTCCTTTTTAATCCTAAGAAAAATAAAGGCAAAGCTACTTTGAATCCATTTCTATTTAGCCATAAAAAAATTGACATTAAATACATTAACTATCAGGACTATATAAATATATCAGGGCTATATAAATACAACACTCCCTTGGGAGTTGCTGGGGGTCATTCTGGTTTAAGCCACTGTGTTCTGATTGTGGAATGATTGTTAGAGAGTGTTTGACTTTAAATGACAGATAGAGCCTAAGTAAATGGCAGAATACATATGAGGCTCCACAGACCCTAAAAACTGTGGTACAGTGGCTGCCATAGTAATTTACTGTAATATTAGCAGGTAAATTAATGCAGAGACAACTCCATATTCTCACTGTATTGTTCACATTGCATGCTACTGGTGTCTACAGAAACAGCAAAGTAAAAACCTAAACATTGCTTATTCCTCTGAAAAGCATGCATGACAAAGAAGAGACTGAATGTGATCATATATTGCCTAAGATATAACGTTAAAGCAGGTGAAAATATTACTTCATATCTTGATGCCATTAATTTCTATAGTCTTCCTGGAGGGTCTGAAGATGATTTCTCACTTCTTTCATTAGTAGTCTGTTAATTTAAATATCTAAAATGGCATCACAGTAAAAGGGGGTTTCCCTTGCCAAATTATGCCAAGGTCGAGGGAGGTGATTGTCCCTCTCTACTCCGCTCTGGTAAGCCCACACCTGGAGTACTGTGTCCAGTTCTGGAGCCTCTATTACAGGAAGGATCTGGAGGTGCTGGAACGTGTCCAGAGAAGGGCCACAAGGATGAGCAGAGGGCTGGAACTCCTTTCCTATGGAGACAGACTGAAGGAGTTGGGGTTGTTCAGTCTGGAGAAGGGAAGGCTCCAAGGAGACCTAATTGTGGCCTTCCAGTATCTGAAGGGGCCTACAAGAAAGCAAAACTAGAAATGGGTAGAATACATAGAATACATAGAATACATAGAATAAACCAGGTTGGAAGAGACCTTCAAGATCATCGCGTCCAACCCATCAACCAATCCAACACCACCCAAACAACTAACCCACGACACCAAGCACCCCATCAAGTCTTCTCCTGAAAACCTCCAGTGATGGCGACTCTACCACCTCCCCGGGCAGCCCATTCCATTGGGCAATCACTCTTTCTGTATAGAACTTTTTCCTAACATCCAGCCTGAACCTCCCCTGGTGCAGCCTGAGACTGTGTCCTCTTGTTCTGGTACTGGACACCTGGGAGAAGAGACCAACATCCGTCTGTCTACAACCTCCCTTCAGGTAGTTGTAGAGAGTAACAAGATTCAGCTTGGATGTTAGGAAGAAGTTATTCCCCATGAGGGTGGTGAGACACTTGCACAGGTTTCCCAGGGAGGTGGTAGAAGCCTCCTCCCTGGAGGTTTTTGCAGCCATGCTGGATGTGGCTGTGAGCAACCCGATTCTATGAGTCTTACTTCTTTGCTGGGCTGTAGAGGTGTCTTTGTCATTTTGTTACAAAACAATGAAACAAATAACATTATGTAAGAAAGTCTGTAAAATGCTGGTGAGGGTTGTGAGGGTTGAAATGTATTAACCCCAATCTGTGTCCTTTCAGGTCAGATTCACAGGATGGTGAGAAGAGGATCTTCTCATCAGGGTGCATGCAGATTTTCCATGGGTAGCTGCCAAGAACAGTGTAGCAGCCTAAGGTATCACAACATGTTGTGAATGGTGACTTCCTCTTCTTCTGGAGTTGCAACCTACCTTTAGGCTAGTAAGGAGGGTGAAGTAATCATGGATGCCAAGCTTGGGATTCACAAAAGTCACTTGAACTTTTGTCCTGTGACAGGTCAACTCAACTCACAGGGAACTGTATGCTTGAATTATTTTCCTGGAGCTTATTTGTGTACATATGAAAATTGTGTGGAAAGAATAGAATAGAATAGAATAGAATAGAATAGAATAGAATAGAATAGAATAGAATAGAATAGAATAGAATAGAATAGAATAGAATAGAATAGAATAGAATAACCAGGTTGGAAGAAACCTTTGAAATCATCGAGTCCAACCTAACACCCAACAACATATAATCAACTAAACCATGGCACCAAGCACTCCATCAATCCTCTTCCTAAACACCTCCAGTGATGCTGACTCCACCACCCCCCTGGGCAGCACATTCCAATGGCCAGTCTCTCTTTCTGGGAAGAACTTCTTCCTAACATCCAGCCTAAACCTCCCCTGGTGCGGCTTGAGACTGTGTCCTCTTGTTCTGGTGCTGTCGTGCTTGAAGACATCTTGAGGAACTTGTCCTGGTCTATAGTTGTCTCACAGCTACCAGCAAACCATAATTCCATGCTGAATTTTATGTTCAGCTTTCCACCCCAGTGAATTAAATGCATAGATGTGGCCTTTGAGGGATACTGCAATTATTCAAAACTTTTGATGGTTTGGAGTGGTATTCAACCTGTGACTGAAGGTTTGCAGCAGTAATATTCAACCTGTGGCTTATCAAGCCACCAAAAGCTATTCCCTTATCCCAGAAACTTCTCCTAACCTCCCTCTTACCTCCCTCTCCATTTTGACTCCACCACCTATGTGATACACAGAGCACAGATTTACTACACTGTCCGGTGAGGCAGCTTTGTTTATCCACACTGGCAACAGAGTCTAGAGGTGATGGAGACATTGCCAGGCTTGTCTCCTGACTCTGAGGCCACAGCGTTGGGTCAGCTACTTGCTTCATTCCAAGTAGTATGGCTGGATCCTAAGCTGTTTGGGCTGGTCATTGGTCTGTGGTAACTCCTGAATGTTACCCTGGGAGTGTTGAACATGTGGTCTTCATCCTGAGCTCCAGCTATGGCCCGTGCTAACAGTTTAAACAATAGGCTTTGCTTTGTGTTGTAGCATAGAGGATCACTGCTTGTGTAATGTACTGATATAAATATACAGGCTGACCCATTAGCTGGAGAGCTGTAAACCTTGGAGTGGATGGAAAATGTCATGAAACATCCTGGTGCTGTTAGATTCATGTGCAGATGTGCTGAAAGACTTCCCAAGCAGACCTGTCTGGCCAGTATCCCACAGGTAATTTAACTTTCCTTACAGGTGTGAATTCTGGCAGAATGCAGAGGTCGTCTTCAACTCTGGTAAGTCAGATGATATTTTTGATTGGAACATATCAGAATGAGCATCCACAGTCAACACTTACTGGCAACGTTAAGACCATCCCTTCCTATATTTGCATATGTTTTGCTATTAGCCATTGAATAAAGTCACGAGCTTTGGTGCAATAATTATAAGTTCTTTTGTCAGATGATTTTACAGGAACTCTCCAGGTGATTAAACTTGCAGCACTTCAGGGAATCCAAAAAATGTTCTTCTCCTTTTCAGAGAAGACTCCATAAGGTGTGGCCATCTTGCCAGTTACTGGATCTCATCTACCTCAGACATGAAGGTATGAGCTTGAAATTCGAGGTACCCCCAGAGGGTTGTGGTGTTTTCTTTTGAGAAGATGTCTCCAGACACATTTCTTGCAGCCCTGGAAGGCTTCAAGTATTGCTGGTGAAAACCTGTCCCAGGAAAGATGTTGACTTGCTGGAATGTGTTCAGAGAAGAGCAACATAGCTGGTGAGGGGTCTGGAGCACAGCCCTGTGAGGAGAGGCTGAGGGAGCTGGGGTTGCTTAGCCTGGAGAAGTGTCAGGGGAGACCTTCTTGCTCTCTACAACTACCTGAAGGGAGATTGTAGCCAGGTGGGGGTTGGTCTCTTCTCCCAGGTAAGCAACACCAGAACAAGAGGACACAGTCTCAAGCTGTGCCAGGGGAGGTTTAGGCTGGAGGTTAGGAAGAAGTTCTTCATAGAAAGAGAGATTGGCCATTGGAATGTGCTGCCCAGGGAGGTGGTGGAGTCACCATCACTGGAGGTGTTTAGAAAGAGACTGGATGGGGTGTTTGGTGCCATGGTTTAGTTGATTAGATAGTGTTGGATGATAGCTTGGACTCAATGATCTCAAAGGTCTTTTGCAACCTGCTTAATTCTATTCTATTCTATGATTGGACTCTATTATTTTAGAGGTCTTTTCCAACTTTAATATTCTACAATCTATTCTATCTAGCATTCCTTGCATTTTCAAGACCACTAGTCTTAAAACTGGTTTGGCTTGATTTGTATTGCACACACACACACACACACAAATCAAAGGCTCAGTTTGTTCTTAGGTGCTCATGTAATGAACAAAAGATCTTTGCAAAAAGTAAGACTTGGAAAAATTTGTGCATAAAGAAGAGATTGTAAGGTAAAATGTATTTTATCCTGCTAAATACTGTGTCTCTTCCATGAGTTGCCTTGAAGCATTGTACAAAGGAAATCTAGTTTCATATTCATGACCAGCTTTGAATTGCCTATAGTGAACCTAAAATGTGCCCTGTTCCCAAGAACTATAAACCCTGTATCTGATGTTTCCTATTACCTAACTAAGGGCTAAGGTAAGCACAGCTTCCCTTATACCACATGAAATTCAGCTGTGTCAGTAATTGATCATAAGCTGTTTGCCTTCTTCTGAAATTGTCTGTGTTATGAGTGTCAAAAAGAAAAGGAAGGATTTGCAGGAGCTGCAAGAAGTCAAAACCAGAGACTTGTGGGATTGCAGCAGATCGATTCCTAGTGCTTACAGATTGCGTGCCCAGATAATTTCAAAGCACATGGTATGAAGGGGTCAGATCAGCCTCATGCCAATATTTTTTGCAGCATCAGGCAAGACTATCACTTAAGACCTAGCCAAAAGATTTACAATGTAAATGGTTAGTGCATATGGGCATGAGATTGCCTAAAGTCCCCAGCTGCCAGTGTAGACAAAGCCTTAATTAGCCAATAACGATGGAAATTTGTGCTAGTATGGAAGTTTTCTTTATTCAGTAGCAGCTCCTCGGATAGTACTGAATTGAAATCAGCAACCTGTTTGTCAAGTAACCAAGGAATGCAGCTTTAGCTCAGTATTTATTAACTAAAAATTCAATCAGTTAGTTAAAGGTTAAAGTTTATCACTATATCTCAAGAGACACTTGGTACACTAAGCAAATGAGAACAACTTCCTTTTAAAATATTAACTATCTGTATTTGGGGATCCAATTCCTTCAGGAGGACTGTGATTGCCTGAGCAGTTTTTATAGATTGAGAGAAATAAAGTGTTGGTGAGAGATGTAAGCAATTTGAAGCCCTTGTCCTGGGGATTATTGCACTACCTGTGCACACTGAGCTAAGAAATTCCAAGGAGCATAGGCACACAGTTCTCAGTAACAGGCATTGAAAAGATCAGCTTGGTATACTCAGCTTTAGGTAAAGCCAACAAAGTAGACAAACCCCCTTCAGTAGTTTATTCTTGGCCTTTGAATTAAATGTGTTCCTATCACATCATTTTCGCAGAGTGTGAAAAGATGAAGCTGCAAAGAATGCTAAATTTTAACTTATACTTCTAATTAAGGAAAACTGTGCCAAGTAAATTTGCTTGCTTGCTTGTTTGTTCTCCTAGAATACTCGTTTAGACCAGCTACTCTAAGCTTCTTGCCATTCATTTATATATAGAATAGAATAGAATAGAATAGAATAGAATAGAATAGAATAGAATAGAATAGAATTAACCAGGTTGGAAAAGACCTTTGAGATCATTGAGTCCAACCTGTCACACAACACCATCTAATCAACTAAACCATGGCACCAAGCACCCCATCAAGTCTCTTCCTAAACACCTCCAGTGATGCTGCCTCCACCACCTCCCTGGGCAGCACATTCCAATGGCCAATCTCTCTTTCTATGAAGAACTTCTTCCTAACATCCAGCCTAAACCTACCCTGGTGCATCTTGAGACTGTGTCTTCTTGTTCTGGTGCTGGTTGCCTGGGAAGAGTAAAAGGTGAGTGCCAAGAGGATGGAGTCAGGCTCTGCTCAGTGATGCCCAATGACAGGACAAAGGGCAATGGGTGGAAGTTGATGCATTGGAAGTTCCATGTGAACATGAGGGGAAAAAATAATTCACTGTGAGGTTGATGGAAGAGTAGAACAGGCTGCCTAGGAGGGTTGTGGAGTTTCCTTATATGGAGATATTCAGAACCCTTCTGGATGTGTTCCTGTGTGATCTGCTCTAGGTGATCCTGCTCTGGCAAGGGAGTTGGACTGGATGATCTTCTGAGGTCCCTTCCAAGCCCTGACATGCTGTGATTCTGTGAAAAGAGGAGCAGAGGTATAACACCAATGTTTTCCAAAAGCACCAAGACTTCTGAATGATCTGCTGTATTGGAGCAGAGAATGTAAAAGCAGATGACAGGTGGGGGGTTGGCCTCTTCTCCCAGGCAACCAGCACCAGAACAAGAGGACAGAATTTCAAGCTGCACCAGGGCAGGTTTAGACTGGATGTTAGGAAGAAGTTCTTCATAGAGCAGGTGATTTGCCATTGGAATGGGCTGCCCAGGGAGGTGGTGGAGTCACCATCACTGGAGGTATTTAAGAAGATACTGGATGGGGTGCTTGGTGCCATTGTTTGGTTGATTAGATGGTGTTGGATGATAGGTTGGACTCAATGATCTCAAAGATGTTTTCCAACCTGGTTAATTCTGTATTTTGCTGTGCAGCACTGCTAATAACGGTTGCAATGACAACAACATGTCCTACAACTGTGTCAGACTTTGTGGTAGTTTTAGGGAGGTTTATGTTAGGGGGAATTTCAGCCCACCACAGACTTTCGCCACTTTGAAGCAACTAGGTACTGCTAAACACTGTTTTTAGTACATGTGCTCAGAAGCCACTGAACTATGCTACTGTTAAGCTCTCCCTATAACAGATAAGTTATGGAAATGAATGAGAAGCATTTCTCTGCCAGTCCTAGAGCTTTATGTAAATTGGAACTCACTTGTCTGAAAATTAGATTGACACTAGGTATGAATTTCTCCTTTTGGGTAGCAGCTGCAGCACCGGGGAGCAAGGTTTCTTGACTTCTTTGAAATGACTATGAAGAAAAGATTTTGTTCCGGTCTATGTCACTTCAAAATTTCAGAGGCAACCTAATGAACTCCACTTAACACACCCGTAGGAACTGTCCTCATCTCTGCAGCAACAAACTAAACACTAAGTGAATAGATGACAGTAGCTCTTGTGAGGATTTGATGTGGCTGTGGTAATGTCAAGTTGGCTAATCCATCCCAAGTTCAGTCAAGGAGATTCGACTTGCCTGTATGCTTTAAACAATACCTGCCTGTAACATCCAATGTGTTCACATCCGGTACACAGCCTGCCACGTCCGTTGAGGTGGGATTAACTGTAGTTGCCTTTTCAGAACAAATACAAGTACACCAGTGTGAATATTGTCTCTGCCCTAGTGAGACCACACCTGGAATACTGTATCCTATCTTGGGCTCCCCAGTTCAAGAGAGACAGAGATCAGCTGGAGAGAATACAACAGAAAGCCATGAGGATAGGATAGGATAGGATAGGATAGGATAGGATAGGATAGGATAGGATAGGATAGGATAGGATAGAACAGACCAGGTTGGAAGAGACCTTCAAGATCATTGTGTCCAACCTATCATCCAACACCACCTAATCAACAAAACCATGCAACCAAGCACCCTATCAAGTCTCCTCCTGAACATCTCCAATGATGGTGACTCCACCACCTCCCCAGGCAGCCCATTCCAATGGGCAATCACTCTCTCTGTGTAGAACTTCTTCCTAACCTCCAGCCTGAACCTCCCCTGGTGCAGTTTGAGACTGTGTCCTCTTGTTCTGGTTGCCTGGGAGAAGAGATCAACCTCCTCCTGTCTACAACCTCCCTTAAGGTACTTGTAGAGAGCAATAAGGTCACCCCTGAGCTTCCTCTTCTCCAGGCTAAGCAACTCCCAGCTCCAGGATGATTAGGGGACTTGAGCATCTCCCCTGTGAAGAGAGACTGAGAGCCTCAGGGCTGTTTAGTCTGGAGAAAAGAAGACTAAGAGAGGGTCTGATCAGTGCCTATAAATATCTGAGGGGTGGGTGTCAAGTGGAAGGGGCCAAGGTCTTTTCAGTGGTGCACAGTAATAAGACAAGGACCAAGAGGTACAAGCTTGAATATAGAAGATTTCACCTCAACATGAGAAGAAACTTCTTTACAGTGAGGGTGAGAGAGCACTGGAACAGGCTGCCCAGATAGACTGTGGATTCTCCTTCTCTGGACACATTCAAAACCTGCCTGGATGCATTCCTGTGCACACTACCCTGGATGATCCTGCTTAGGTAGGGGGGTTGTTCTAGATGGTCTCTGGAGGTCCCTCCCCACCTCCAATGTTCTGTGATTCTGTACTATTAACATTGGTTTAGTCTCTTGAATTCAAATGTACTTGTAAGGGTGAGACTGATGTCATCAGCACTGGTCACTGTAGGTTTGAGTGTGCACATCAGAGCAAGATGATCAAGTTACTATTGTTCTCAGTGGAAAAATCAGATGGACTCAAACATACAGCTGGAATGTCATTTTAAACACTCGGAGTTGCCCTGTCTGGTATTCATCTGCTGTTCCAGAAAGATGTGGATCTTCTCTATATCTTCCTTCCCCGTCAGACCCATGCCATGGGTGTCTTGGATGTTCTAAGGAATCTTTAATTGCTCTAGATGTCTGTGCTCAGGCAAGCCCCTATGTCCATAGTGTTGACATCTTCACCTGAGACAGTCTTGACTGTAGCTAAAGCCAATGAAGAAGAATATGGATATCTCACCTACATTATAGCTATACTTTAACTTGACTTCACTCCCTTCAAGCCCCTATTTTTCCCTGTTGTCTGTAAAGGAAGGATGGGACTCACCAGATGATGCGTGGACATGCATATTCTAGCATCTCAATATATATGAATGAGTGATATTTCCCTACTACTAGAAATGGCATCCATGTCCAAGGAGTAACTCCTTCTTCTAACCTCTGTTGATATTATTGTTGCAGGGCAATTCTAACTGGTCTCAAAAAGAAGCTGCATAGGAAGAGTGCAGCCACTGACTCACCCATCCTTGGTCTGTTGGAGTGCTGGGTCAGTGCTTGAGTGGCTCTAAATATGACACAATTTCCATCAAATGATGGGGGAAAGCTTCTTTTTAAAAAGCAGGAATAATGGCTATGCCATTATTTACATGACTTCAAAGAATAAAAATAGTAGGTGATAAATAACATGCCTGGGAATAAAATGACTTCCCAAATGTGATGGCTCCTGAGGGCAAACACCTCTGTTACAACAGCGGTGTCAGATGAGCTGATATTGGTGGAGTGGATGCAGACATCTTAGAATCAAAGAATCACAGAATCAATAAGGTTGGAGAAGACCTCAGAGATCATCTAGCACCCAACACCTCATGACTACTAAACCATGGCTTCAGGTGCCACATCCAATCCCTTTTCGAACACTTCCAGGCACGGTGACTCCACCACCTCCCTGGGAAGCACATTCCGATGGCCAACAACTCTCTCTGTGAAGAACATTCTCCTCACCTCCAGCCTAAACTTCCCCTGGTGCAGCTTGGGACTGTGTCCTTTTGTTCTGGTGCTGGTTACCTGAGAGCTACATAGCTTGGCAGAATGGAATTTTGTAAAATAAGTGAGCAGCTGGCAAAGTGTGAAGGAGAAAGAGATGGAGGCTGCAGTGAGGTGGGAGTCAGTCCCTTCTCCCAAGTAACAAGTGATAGGACAGGAGGAAATGGCCTCAGGTTGTGCCATGGGAAGTTTAGAGAGGCTGAGGGAGCTGGGGTTGTTTAGCCTGGAAAGAGGAGGCTCAGGGGAAACCTTATTGCTTTCTACAACTGCCTGAAGGGAGGTTGTAGCCAGTAGGGGGTTGGTCTCTTCTCCCAGGCAACCAGTGCCAGAACAAGAGGACACAGTCTCAAATTGTGCCAGGGGAAGTTTAGGCTGGAGGTGAGGAGAAAGTTCTTCCCAGAAAGAGTAATTGGCCAGTTCCTGGAGGTGTTCAATAAGGGATTGGACATGATACTTGAAGCCATGGTTTAGTTAGTCATGAGGTGTTGGGTGACAGGTTGGACTTGATGATCCATTAGGTCTTTTCCACCCTTACTGATTCTATGATCAGGAAAAATTTCTTCCTTGAAAAGGTTACCAAGCCCTGAAGAGGCTGTCCAGGCAGTAGTGGAGTCACTGTCTCTTGAGGGATTTGAAAGACACGTAGATGTGGTGCTTAGACCTGCTCTATTGGTAGTCTTGGTTCCACTAGTTTAATGGTTGGGCTTAAAGGTCTTTTCCAATTGCAACTATTCAGTAACTCCATTATGTACTATGTAGGAAGCCTAAACAATCTGCTAGATTAGATCCTCAAGGTAAGCAAATTAAGTTAAGGCCAGATGAAGTCTACCCTCTGTTGAACTCCTTTATATAATTGCCTTTCCAATGGAGTAATTATAAATAAGATGAAAACCAGAAGCAAGGAAGGAGATTCAATTTCTCCAACACTTTAATTTAAATTTAAGAACTGCTTTTTACTTCTGGAAAAGCCAACTAAAGAATATTCTCATACCATACAGACAAATGTTATGCAGGAGCATGCTCCTAGCTTTTGCTCAGGCAGAGATGCAACCATTTGAAATACATTAAAAAAGAAAAAGGAAGCTTGGCATTTGAGCAACCTGACATCTGTTTCATTAACAAACAACCTGGATGACTTGGGTTTGTGTGTCAGGGGTTCTCATTTGTCATAACTCTGCAAACTGAAGGAAGCATTTAATCAGCTTCAGCAGAGCATAATCCCTTAACTTTGATATTTCCACACAACCCCCCCTCACAGCACTTAGCAATGCAAACTATACTCTGAATACCTGGAAGCATCGCAGCAGATTCACAATAGCAACCTGTCATAGTCTGCCCATGTGAAATTGTTTCTGAGACAGAGAAAAATCAAGAAACAGGAAATTAGCAAGAGAAAATGGCTGTCATTTGGAAAATTCACATTAATTGCCTACAGTCATAGTCAATGCCAACTGACTTAGCAAGGAATATTTAACACTGAGGTCTGAGTAGGCCCCAGAAAATCAACCTCTCGATTTTAAATCAGTTGCACACTTTAACAACTGGCAGAATGGGATTCTCAGTAAGTCAGTTGCTTCATTGATCTGGAGATGACAAGATTTAGAGAAAACATTTACATAGAACAGAGGTGGGGACAGCTTGGGAAAGTTAGCAGTGTATGGAAATGTTCAAGAAAGTAAACCTCAGCTTTTCATCATGGACCATCTGTGTGCCACTAATGGGCACCACTAAATATGTTATCCTGTATAACTGAAGCTACCTCAGACTGGCAGCAAGAGAGTCAGAAATATGGAGAGAAGAGAGTATTGGGGAGCAGTTATTCAAGCAGAGATTTGGAATAGTATAGCATAGCATAGCATAGCATAGAATAGAATAGAATTAACCAGGTTGGAAGATCATGAAGTGCAACCTATCATCCAACACCATCTAATCAACTAAACCATGGCATCAAGCACCCCGTCCAGTCTCTTCCTAAACACCTCTAGTGATGGTGACTCCACCACCTCCCTGGGCAGCACATTCCAATGACCAATCTCTCTTTCTATGAAGAACTTCTTCTTAACATCTGATCTAAACCTTCCCTGGTGCAGCTTGAGACTGTGTCCTCTTGTTCTGGTGCTGGTTGCCTGGGAGAAGAGACCAACTCCCACACGTCTACAACCTCCCTTCATGTAGTTGTAGAGAGCAAGAAGGTCTCCCCTGAGCCTCCTCTTCTCCAGGCTAAGCAACCCCAGCTCCTTCAGCCTCTCCTCACAGGGCTGTGCTCCAGACCCCTCCCCAGCTTTGTTGCCCTTCTCTGGACACCTTCCAGCAACTCAACATCTTTCCTAAACTGAGGAGCCCAGAGCTGGACACAGTACTCAAGGTGTGGCCTAAGCAGTGCTGAGTACAGGGGCAAAATGACCTCCCTGCTCCTGCTGGCCACACCATTCCTGATACAGGCCATGATGCCATTGGCTTTCTTGGCCCCCCGGGCACACTGCTGGCTCATGTTTGTGGGGGGTTAAAGGTAAACAAAAAAAGAACAAGGACAATAGTACAAGTGGTAGCTGTCATCCTCCATGAGCATCTTTAGGTTGACAGGGAGCAAGAGAATCCACCCCTCCTCAGGATTATTGAGGCTAAGAAGAGGGGAAGGGAAAAAAAGCATAAAATATCCATATTAATCCCTCATATCTCTCTGATTGTCATGGTGGTCTGGTTTCCATGACCAATGTATTTCTGCATTACTGAACATTTCTCTTTTAATCACTGTGGGAAACTCTCTTCCCCATTGTTAATGCTGATGAAACTCATACTTTACCTCTCCATAACCTTCTCACAATGTAAGAACCATGACATTATTTACATTAAAGGTGGTGAAACACTGGAGCAGGTTACCCAGAGAGGCCATGGATGTCCTTTCCCTAGAGGTGTTCAGGACCAGGCTGGTCTGGTTGCTTAGATTGGAAAGATGGAGTCCAACCATTAACTTAACACTACCAAGTCCACCACTAAAACATGTCACTAGGCACCACATCTATACATCTTATTAATGCTCCAGGGATGGTGACTTCACTGCTTCCCTGGGCAGCCTGTTTCAGGGCTTGCCAACCTCTTCAAGGATGAAATTTTCCTAATGTTCAACCTAAATCTCCCTTGATGCAACCTAAGGACATTTTCACTTGACCTACTTGGGAGAAGAGACTGACCCCCACCTCACTACAACCTATTTTCAGTGAATTAGAGAGAGAGAGAAGGTCCCTCCTGAGCCTTCTGTTCTCTGGACTAAACAAGCCCAGTTGCCTCACCCACTCCTCTCAAGACTTGTTCTCTAGACCCTTCACCAGCTTTGTTGCTTTTCTTTGGCCATTCTCCAGCATCTGAATGTCCTTCTTGGAGTGAGGGGCCCAAATCTGAACCCAGTATTTGAGCTGCAGCCTCACAGATGCTAAGTGCAAGAAAATATGTGAGAGAAAGAGTAATTTAAGAAACTCTGTCTGTCTCAGCAAGTCAACCCAGCCATGAGTTTTCACTCAAGTTGCCTTGAGAGCCCCAAGATGGTATTCAGCTTTTGTGCCCTTGAGCATGTACACAGGTAAATAGGTAAAACTTCAGACCACACAGAGGCAAACCATTAACTGCAGTACTTCTATTTAAAATGTCCTTTTTAGCTCATCTTTCTTGCTAACTGTGTGGCAGCATCATTTATTTGACAGCATTCAGGCCCATGTTTGTTTGTTTCGTGGTTTTATCTGCCTTTCTTCTGGGCTTACTGTGCAAATTTGCATTCTGAATATGACTGATCACTTTGTACATTAAGAAAAATCTATGCTTCTAAACCCAAAATAGCTCTCTGAGAAGAGAACAATACTGAAAAGGGACCTATGTAGCTCACAAATCTACCAGCTATGAATTTGGTGCTTTCTGCAGACTCTTCTTTCCAGGCTGTGTTTGGGATGCCAACAGGATCCTTTATGAGACATCTCTGTACCTGCAAGAATCCCAGGTCCTGTGGGAATCAATAGAGAATACATAGCAATTCCTGATGTTTAGCTCAGTACTTAAGAAACTGCTCCATGTGGAAGAGGTGTGACACCAGATGAGTTCCTCTTTCACATATCAAAGCTCCTGGAGATTTGTTTTACTGAAACAAGAAACTATTCCTGAGCAGGACATTGTTTTCTAGGATTGTTTCCAACAACCTGATCTAGTGTGAGAGGTCCCTGCCCATGGCAGGGGCATTGGAACTAGATGATCCTTCAAGGCCCTTCCAACCCTAACAATTCCATGATTAGAATAAAAATAGAAATAGAAATTAGAATAGAATAGAATAGAAAGAATTGAATTGAATTGAATTGAATTGAATTGAATTGAATTGAATTGAATTGAATTGAATTGAATTGAATTGAATTGAATTGAATTAACCAGGTTGGAAAAGACCTTTGAGATCATCAAGTCCAACCTATCATCCAACACCATCTAATCAAATAAACCATGGCACCAACTAACTCATCCAGCCTCTTCTTAAACACCTCCAGTGATGGTGACTCCACCACCTCACCAAGCAGCACATTCCAGTGGCAAATCTCTCTTTCTGTGAAGAACTTCTTCCTAACATCCAGCCTAAACCTCCCCTGGCACAGCTTGAGACTGTGTCCTCTTGTTCTAGTGCTGGTTGCCTGGGAGAAGAGACCAACCCTCATCTGGCTATAACCTCCCTTTGGGTAGTTGTAGAGAGCAATAAGGTCTCCTCTGAGCCTCCTCTTCTCCAGGCTAAGCAACCCCATCCTTTCCTCACAGGGCTGTGCTCCAAACCCCTCCCCAGATTTGTTGCCCTTCTCTGGACACCTTCCAGCAACTCAACAGCTTTCCTAAAGTGAGGGGCCCAGAACTGGACACAGGACTCAAGGTGTGGCCTAACCAGTGCTGAGTACAGGGCAGAATGACCTCCCTGGTCCTGCTGGCCACACTGTTCCTGATACAGGCCATGATGCCATTGGCTTTCTTGGCCACCTGGGCACACTGCTGGCTCTTGTTCAGCCGACAATTCCCTAAGCCGCTGCTCTGTTGCAGCTGTGGGATAGAAGGATATGCAACCACCAAAGCTCACTAGAAAGATTATTTTAAAGACATGTATGTGGTGGGTTGAAAATTCTGTACTCCCCCTCAACATTAAATTCTGCACTCCCCAACATTAAATTTGCCAGACCAGCTCATTTGGAAGCAAATGAAAGCTGTATTTACAAGCATAACCACAATCTCCAATGAAATGCTATGAGTACATACAAATACACAATATTTGCAATATTTACAGATATTTACAATCCCAGAATTGCAGGAGCTGGAAGGGACCTCAAAAGATCATCCAGTCCAGCCCCACTGCCAGAGCAGGATCACCTATACCAGATCACACAGGAACTCATCCAGGTGGGTTTTGAATATCTCCAGAGATGGAGACTCTACATCCCCCCTGGGCAGCCTGTTCCAGGGCTCTGTCACACTCACGGTGAAAAAAATTTCCCTCATATTTACATGAAACTTCCTATGCCTCAACTTCCACCTTTTCTTCTTGTGCTGTCATTGAGCATCACCTAGCAGACCCTGACTCATATTTATAAACATTGATGAGGTCACCTCTCAGTCTCCTCTAAGCTAAAGTGCTCTCAGCTCTCTCAGTCTCTCCTTGTACAGAAGATGTTCCACTTCCTTCATCATCCTTGTGGCTCTGCACTAGAGTCTTCCAAGCGGCTCACTGTCTTTCTTGAACTGAGGGGCCCAGAACTGGACACAATATTCCAGATGTGGCCTCACCAGTGCAGAGCAGAGGGGGAGGAGAACTCTCTTGATTAGAAGGGTCACACCCCATCTAATCCACCCCAGTATGGCATTGGCTTTCCCGACCACAAGAGCACATTGCTGGCTCATGGTAAGCCTTTCATCCACCAGGACCCCCAGGTCCCTTTCCTCATCACTGCTCTCCAGCAAGTCCATCCCCAGCCTATGCTGGTGCATGCAGTTGTTGTTCCTTCCCAATTAATAAACAGCACAAGAACCCCCCTGGCCAAGGACCAAGGGAAGCTAATAGCTTCTCCTTCTCTGCCTTCCTGTTACCCCCCTGTACAAAAGGGACAAGAGACAGAGGCAGAGAAGTTAATGTTAGTCACAACAGAAGCAGTGCATTCAAGGTCAAGCAGAAGCAAGCAATCCAAAGAAGTGAGAAGAGAGAGAAATTGTTTGCATTTCTAGCTTAAGTCCCTTGTCTTTCCAATGGGTTTGTTAGAATAGAATAGAATAGAATAGACCAGGTTGGAAGAGACCTTCAAGATCAATGTGTCCAACCTATCATCCAACACCACCCAACCAACTAAACCATGCAACCAAGCACCCTATCAAGTCTCCTCCTGATTTTCCTTTTTACACCTAATAGTAATTTATTCACATTTTACCACTTTCTCGTCAAGATGTGTGAAAAATTTTAAAGGCATAGCCTAAAACTACCACACATGTAGCTGTGGTGCTTAGTGGCATGATATAGTGGTGACCTGGCAGTGTTGGATTAGTGGTTGGATTTCATGATCTTTAGGCTCTCTTCTGATCTAGATAATTCCATGATTCTAAGAAAATCAACCATCACTCCTGGCAGTTCATATAAATAGGTGAAAACAGTGGTTAGCAAAATGGAGCAAGTGTGAAATGCCACCTGTAAATAAAGGAATAGGTGGTGTGAATATTTAATGTTAGCTTGAGGAGGATTTTTTAAATTTCTTTTTTTACAGATTCTTGCATAACTTTCTTTAAAATTTTATTTAATTACTCAAGAATATTTTGTTTAAAAAAATACATCTGAGTTTAGCAAAAAAAAGGAAAAGCAAAAGTGGAGAGGAAAGGAAAGGGGGGGAAAGGGAAAAGCAAAGAATGAGAAGAAGAAAAAAGAAAAAGTAAAAATAAAAAGAGAAATAGAAAGGACAGGGAGAAGAAAAAAAGAAAATAAAAAGGACAAGAAAAAAGAGAACAACAAAATGAAAGAGGGAAACAAAAAACTAAGGAAAAAAGTAAAAGAAAAGAGAAAAAGCAAAAATAAAAAGAGAAAAGTAAAAGAAGAAATAAAAAAGGGAAAAGAAGGAGGACAAGGAAAAGAGGACAAGAAAAAGGAAAAGGGAAACAAAAAATAAGGAAAAGATAAAATAAAGAGAAAGTAAAAAGAAAAAGAAAAGGACGAGAAAGAGAACAAGAAAAAGGAAGAAGGGGGAAAGAAAGAAAAAAAAAAGAAAAAAAAAAGATAAAAAGTTAAAAAAAGGAAGGAAGTAAACAGAAAAGAAAGAGGACAAGAAAGAGAGAACAAGAAAAAGGAAGAGGGAAACAAGAAATCTAAGAAAAAAAAAGAGAAAAAAAAGGGAGAGAAAGTAAAATAAAAATAAGGCCAAAATAAAGATAAAAGAAAGAGGGCAAGAAAGAGAAAAGAGAGGACAAGAAAGAGAACAAGATAAAGGAAGAAGGGAAAAACATAAGAAGAAAAAGAAAAAAGTAAACAAAAAAGAGAAAAAGTAAAAAAGACTAAAAGTAAAACAAAAAGAGAGAAAAAAAAAAGAGGACAAGAAAGAGAGAACAAAAAAAGGAAGAGGGAAACAAAAAATCTAAGAAAAAAAAAATTCTTTAAAAGATAGAAAGCAAAAGAAAAATAAAGGAAAAAAAGATAAAAGAAAGAAGACAAGAAGGAGAAAAGAGAGGACAAGAAAGAGAGGACATGAAAAAGGAAGAGGGAAACAAAAAAATAAGAAAAAAAAATAAAAGAAAAAAGAGAAAAAGTAAAAATAAAAAGAGAAAATGTAAAAGAAAAGTAAAAAGAAAAAGAGAAAAGAAAGAGGAGAAGAAAGAGAAAAGAAAGAGGAGAAGAAAGAAAAGAAAGAGAAGAAAGAAAAGAAAGAGGAGAAGAAAGAAAAGAAAGAGGAGAAGAAAGAAAAGAAAGAGGAGAAGAAAGAGAAAAGAAAGAGGAGAAGAAAGAGAAAAGAGGGGACAAGAAAGCGAAAAGGGAGGCCAAGAAAGAGAAAAGACAGGACAGGAAAGAGAGAACAAGAAAAAGGAAGAGGGAAACAAAAAAACTAAGTAGGAAGAGAGAGGGGGGGAAAAAGGCATCTTGTCTTTAGTACTTGAAGTGTGTTAAATCACGCTCCATGATGTCTTTTTCAGTCTAATCACTGCAGGACATTTACATGATTGGTCTAGGCCAGGCATCAGGCTCTAACATATGAAAATTTTGTTGAAAAAAGTGATCTCACCATTCATACCTAAATATGGTTATGTTATTCTCTGATATGCAAAAGAAAAAGACCATCTGTTTTGTATAACTCTGATCAATAATAGGCCCTTGTTCTTTTAGAAACGGAGTGAAAACTAATACGGAGAAGCAGTTGCAGTGCAACTGAACTTAGCTCAAGTAAGGCAGTGCTGGACGTCACGTGCGGATCCAGGGAGCACAAAGAAGCTATTGAGCAGGGAGACAATGGCAACTTCTTGAGATTACAACAAAACAGGGAGAGAGAGAGAGAGAGAAAGCCCACCTTTGTCTGTCATTTAATTCCCAGATGTACTGTCATGAAGCACCATTAGGGCATAATGAATCTGCTCTGTTATTTGCTTCAGCGTGGGCTTGGAGCCAGGGAGTCATTCTGCCCGAGAGACAAAAGAGGCTCTGTCTGTGCAGAGATCCCTGCATCTTCGCGACACGTTTCCTCGTACATTTTGTGAACTGTCTATCCCCTCCCCTCTCCCTCTGTTATGTTAGCTGTGAACTGCAGTGAAAATCTGTCTGTGACAGACACTTGCAGTACTTGGTCAGCTGTCACACAAGCATGAGGTGAAAGACTTCAAATATGGCATTGGGCTTACAGACACTCATGCACGCACACACAGACACACACAGAGGAACAGCCATCACTGGTTACTGCTCAGGTCCGAGCATGAAAGCAGAAACAAATCAAACAGCCAAAAAAAAATATCCCTCCCAAGGAAGAAAGTGCTTTTATGGAAGCCTGAGATCTTGCAAACAAAGAAGGCATTTTTAATGGTTCTGTTAAAATCAAACACATAAGATCGAAGGTCTAACTGCAGGGTTAGTAACACCTTCATTCTACACCCAGAACTCATCTGTGGCTGGTGTGTACCAAAGGAGATCTCTACTTTGAAAGTGATTTCCATTAATGCCAATGGCAAGACAAACACAAGGCAAAAAGACCTGATGAGAACCCTGTGAATGGATGAATGGCTCAGACTGACTCATTGTTCTGATCTGAGCTAGAACAGAACTAATTCTGCTCACTCATTTGACTTTTCAGCTCGGTCTCATCTTTCAGATGCTGTGCAGATATGACAGACACCTTCTGGGAAATCCCTGGAGTTTTGAACCATAGAATTACTTAGGTGGGAAAAGATCATCAAGCCCAACAATTAAGCTAGCACTACTGACTCCACTGCTAAACCATGTCTCTAAGCTACTCAGTTTTTAATTCCCTCCAGGGATTATGATTCAGCCACAGCCCTGGGCAACCTGTTCCAGAGCTTGACAACCCTTTCAGGTAAGAAATTATTCCTGATATTCAATCTGAACCTGATATTCAACCTGGCTTGAGAACATTTCCTCTTGTTGTGTTGCTTGTTACTTGAGAGAAAAGACCTACATCGACCTCACTACAACTTCCTTTCAGGTAGCTGTAGAGTGAGCAGGTCTTCCCTGAGTCTCCAGGATAAACAACCCCACTTCCCTGAGCCTCTCCTCACAGCCTCTAGACCCTTCACCATCTTTGTTGCCCTTCTCTGGACCCACTCCAGCTCCTCAATAGCCTTCTTGCAGTGAGGGACCCAAAACTGAACACCATATTCAAGGTGCAAAGCATATGTGAAGCCAGGCAAGGAAACTCACAATGCCTGAAACAACAGGGATGTGATTCATTTGCCTACATATAGACATTCAGGGCTATTTTAAGTACTGCAGGATGTCCTAACTTATCTCCATCTGATACTCCAGAAGGAAAGTCTCCCATGAGTGCTGTGTAATACCTGCTAGTACCATGCACATGTCTGAAATATGCTACAGCAAAACTGGCAACAGACATCCGTGTTTCGGTGAGAAAATCCTCTCTTGTACGTCTGCACTTCAAATTTCCCTGAGTGCTTAGAGATTCAGCCTTGCAAATTGTCACTCAGAGAGCAGAGAATGTCAAGTATCAGCCAGCCAAGGCACTGAGTGGTATAAGTGCAGTATGGTGTGTAATCCAAGGTAGATAACCCTCACCCTCAGGCAGTGCTCATGGCTCTGTGCAAGGAGACATTTGTTCCTTCTTGCAAACAATCCAAGCTTGTACAGCTTTCTCTACTCTTACTACTAAGGTCATGCCTAAAGATAGAATCATGAAGTGGTTTGTATTGGAAGGGGCCTTAAAGATCATCTAGTTTCAAGCCCCTGCCATGAGTAGGGACAGCTTCAACCAGATCTGGTTGCTCAAAGCCTGTAACATGGCCTTAAACAATGCCAGGGACAGAGCATCTTTCACCTCTCTGGGAAACTCGTGCCAGTGCTTCCTGCATTTGACAAATGTCTCTTTTCCTTTTGTTTCCTCCTAGCACATCCTGCCATTAATATTACTTCTCCTCTTCTGAGATCACTTGGGTGGACACATTCAATGATGCTTATCAAGTATATCAGACATATTTTTGCCACTAACATTTTTAGAATCATCAGATGCTCTTTCCATAGAGATAACAATCCCAGTTACACCTTGACAGTGCTACATTTATTCGCTGCTCTTCCACATTTCTGGTCCTTCTTTTCTCCTTCTTGTTGAGCATCAAAAAGCCTCTCCTAACCTCCAGAAATCTGGCCTCCATCAAATGACAGAGTGCACTTTCTTTTCCAAACTTCAGTGTTTGACACTTGCCCCAACTCTGACTGGATTCCTGATGAAGAACTTCTTCCTAACATCCAATCTGAATCTACCCACTTCTAGTTTTGCTCCATTCCCCCTACTCTTATCACTACCTGTCATCCTAGAAAGTCCCTCCCCAGCTTTCTTGCAGACCCCCTTCAGATACTGGAAGGCCACAATAAGGTCTCCTCGGAGCCTTCTCTTCTCCAGACTGAGCAGCCCCAACTCCCTCAGTCTGTCCTCATAGGAGAGGTGCTCCAGCCTTCTGCTCATCCTTGTGGCCCTTCTCTGGGCACATCCCAGCATGTCAATATCTTTCTTGCAATAGGGGCTCCAGCACTGGATGCAGTACTCTAGGTGGGGGTCTCACCAGAATATATACATAGAATACATAGAATAAACCAGGTTGGAAGAGACCTTCAAGATCATCGCATCCAACCCATCAACCAATCCAACACCGCCCAAGCAACTAACCCACAGCACCAAGCACCCCATCAAGTCTTCTCCTGAAAACCTCCAATGATGGCGACTCCACCACCTCCCCAGGCAGCCCATTCCAATGGGCAATCACTCTCTGTGTATAGAACTTTTTCCTAACATCTAGCCTGAACCTCCCCTGGCACAGCCTGAGACTGTGTCCTCTTGTCCTGGTACTGGCCGCCTGGGAGAAGAGACCAACATCCATCTGGAGGGGTAAGAATCACCTCCCTCGACCTGCTGGCTACACTTCTCTTGATTCAGCCCAGGATACAATTGGCTTTCTGGGCTGCAAATGCACACAGTTACTATGTTAACTGAATCCAAAGGGGATGTATTTAAGCCACTAACACAGGAGGTGACCACAACTATAATGTTGTGGAGACCACAAACACTTCTTAAAGAGAAGCAAAATGCACAATTCAGTAGCATTGCTTGTATTTCTTTCCTGTATTGTAGTCACACTTGACTTCCTTGTGACACCAGAGTTCTTTAGATGTTTAGAGAGATTGGTGAAGTTTATTCTAATGAATATGTCTAGTAACACAGAATACCTGAGAATAAATTACCTTTTATTACCTTTTATATACAAAGGATTTAGTGGTATGATGTAGACTATTACTTCAGATGCCATTTAGAATCACGTCCAGGTACCAGACAGCAGAATATGTTTTCAGCTTGTGGAGAAAACATAAGTTTCACAAGAAATTACTCCCCAAGATTTTGTGGTTTGTTTTTTTTTCAATCAAAGTGGAAATACATCTTTCATAGAAATATTGTTAAGGTCTCTGACTGTGGTATGGTTTTGACTGAATTTCCTGTTCATGCAATGAATTCTGAGGCAGATCAAAACGACTTTTTCCCCCTCTACTCGCCTCTGGTGAGACCCCACCTGGAGTACTGTGTCCAGTTCTGGAGCCCCTGTTAGAGGAAGGATCTGGAGGTACTGGAATGTGTCCAGAGAAGGGCCATGAGGATGATTAGAGGGCTGGAGCTCCTCTCCTGTGAGGACAGACTGAGGGAGTTGGGGATGTTAAAGCTCTGAGGAGACCTAATTGTGGCCTTCTGGTATCTGAAGGGGGCTACAGGAAAGCTGGGGAGGGTCTTGTTAGGGTGTCAGGGAGTGATAGGACTAGGGGGAATGGAACAAAATTGGAAATAGGTAGATTCAGATTGGATGTTAGCAAGAAATTCTTCCCCATGAGGGTGGTGAGAGACTGGAACAGGTTACCCAGGGAGGTGATGGAAGCCTCGTCCCTGGACGTTTTTGCAGCCAGTCTGGATGTGGCTGTGAGCAACCTGCTGTAGTGTGAGGTGTCCCTGGGCATGGCAAGGGGGTTTGAACTAGATGATCCTTGAGGTCCATTCCAACCCTAACAATTCTGTGATTCTATGATTTTGGGCTTTTCCCTTTCTGTGAAAGGACTCAACTTCAAGTAGTCCAGTGCAGCATTCAGTGAAGGGAATTAAATTTTGGACATGCTCATAGACATATTGTTTTCTTAAGTGATCCATGTTCAACAAAGGATAAGGAATATATATCAGACACTTAGAAAACTCCACAAAATTCTTTCCTGTCATCTTTTCCAGGCCCAGAACTGTCATCAGTGATGATCCTTTCCTAACAATTCTCCTTGAATTTTCAAATCAGAATTGATACAAGCAGGTATGCTGGGAATTAAGTCTACCAAAGACCTAAATGAGGCTTTAGAGGAAAGCATGGTATGTTACAAAGATACTGTTATATGCCCTTGGACCCTGCTCAAATAGTGGTAAGAAACTTCTCTCTCTAAACATGGAAACACTTCTTTCAGATAAACTATTGGTGTTGGACTTGATGATCTTCAGAGGTCCCTTCCAACCTCCCCCCCCACCATTCTGTGATTCTGTGACATTCAAATTCATTTTGAGTTGCATTTTCCTGTGTAGCTGCCTAATAGAGTCGATGCTTGAAATACAATCCTGCTAAACAAATGCGCCGTCACTAAACGAATTTGCTATGGCAGAAGTCTGAAGTTACTAAATAAAGGAGTTGTTTATCCCTTTTCCTAAGTCATGCTGTTAGAGTTACTGGGTTTAGTGCTCTGGGAAGGGCTACAGAAGAGCCTGGGGGTTGTGCTTTGTGTGCAGAATCTCAAGCTGCGCCAGGGGAAGTTTAGGCTGGAGGTGAGGAGAAAGTTCTTCACAGAGAGAGTTGTTAGCCATTGGAATGTGCTGCTCTGGGAGGTGGTGGAGTCACTGTCCCTGGAGGTGTTCAAGAGGGGATTGGATGTGGCATTTGAAGCCATGGTTTAGTAGTCATGAGGTGCTGGGTGACAGGTTGGACTTGATCTTTGTGGTCTTTTCCAACCTTATTGATTCTATGATGGAGAAGGAAGGCAGCCATTGACTCTTGAAAGGATCAGCATTGTCCCTGAGTACTGTACCTCTGTGACTGACATTTCCAATAGTCCATTCCTAAAAGGACATGTGAATAGAATACATACATAGAATAAACCAGGTTGGAAGAGACCTTCAAGATCATCGCGTCCAACCCATCAACCAATCCAACACCGCCTAAACAACTAACCCATGGCACCAAAGATACAGAGAGGATCCTTCAGGCTGCTGTTTTCCAAAGGTTCTGCTTAATGGCACAATATTTCATCAGTTTACAGGATCAGAGGATGTTAGGGGTTACATAGAATACATAGAATACATAAAATAAACCAGGTTGGAAGAGACCTTCAAGATCACCGCGTCCAACCCATCAACCAATCCAACACCACCCAAACAACTAACCCACGGCACCAAGCACCCCATCACGTCTCCTCCTAAAAACCTCCAGTGATGGCGACTCCACCACCTCCCCAGGCAGCCCGTTCCAATGGGCAATGGGGTTGGAAGGGACCTCCACAGATCATCGAGTCCAACCACCCTGCCAGAGAAGGAGCACAGAATCTAGCACAGGAATGCATCCAGATGGGTCTTGAAAGTCTTCAGAGAAGGAGACTCCACAACCCCTCTTGGGAGCCTGTTCCAGTGCTCTGTGACCCTCCCAGTTTACTGGTAAAACTGATGCCTTGGGAAACACAAAAGTGAGGTAGAAATAAAAGCTGAGGAATTAAGTTTCTTTCAGAATTATTAATATAGTTTGGAATCTCTATAATGGACTCAAAATATTTTATCAAGCATGTGAGCTGAGGTTACACTGTTCACAGAGGAGTTGCCTCCCTGAGATAAATGCAGATGATACATAGGAAAGAGGAGACTTTTGTCCAGGGTAATAAAAAAAATGATATGCTTGAATAATTGAGAATATTGTCCTCATATGGAGCATGAGAAAATTATGTAGCCAATTATGCCTAAAATACTGGTGGGAAAGCTGCCAGGAGGCCTCTTTAGCCTTTAAGAGCAACACATTTATTGACATCTAACAAGCATGAAACTCCAGATGAGCAATCGGGCTTTTGGTTTGTGGCAGGCAGAAAATGGGACAGCTCCATCAATTCTTAAGGCAAAAGTGATGAACAGAAGTGATTGGATGGTTGGAAAAGGGAAACTTTTCTCTTAAATGTTTTGACATCTCTAATTCAGGTGTCTGCTTTCATCAATAAACAAGGATGTCACCCAAGGTTTGTCTCTAAGTAGGATGAACCAGGAGGTTATCCACCACTTTGAAGATGAGAAATGAATTTTCAGCTTGATAAACTTAGCTGAGGTAATCTGGGTCTATGAGAACAACTTTTTCTCCAGGCAGAAAGGGACCTGGGGGTGCTGGTAAATAGTAGGCTGAACATCAGCCAGCAGTATGCCCAGGTGGACAGGAGAGCCAATGGCATTCTTGCCTGTATCAGGAATAGTGTGGCCAGCAGGACAAGGGAGGTTATTCTTCCCCTGCACTCAGCACTGGTTAGGACACACCTTGAGTACTGTGTCCAGTTCTGGGCCCCTCAGTTCAAGAGAGATGTTGAGGTAATGGAATGTGTCCAGAGAAGTGTGATGAAACTGGTGAGGGGTTTGGAGCACAGCCCTGTGAAGAGAGGCTAAGGGAGCTGGGGTTGTTTAGCCTGGAGAAGAGGAGGCTCAGGGGAGACTTCATTGCTGTCTACAACTACCTGAAGGCAGGTTGTAGCCAGGTGGGGATTGGTCTCTTCTCCCAGGCAACCAGCAACAGCACTAGGGGACAGAGTCTCAAGTTGTTCCAGGGGAGGTTCAGGCTGGATATTAGGAAGGATTTGTTCGCAGAAAGAGAGATTTGCCATTGGAATGTTCTCCCAGGGAGGTGGTGGAGTTGCCATCCCTGGAGATCTTCAAGAAAAGACTGGATGGGGCACTTAGTGCCATGGTCTGGTTGATTGGATAGGTTTGGGTGATAGGTTGGACTGGATGATCTTGGAGGTCTCTTCCAACCTGGCTGACTATATGATTCCATGAAATACACTGAGTCCCCTTAAAGCAACTTCCCATTCAAGAGGAAGTGCCATTTACAAACTGAAGTGAATGATTCAGAACAAAATCCTAGCCCACAGTAACAATCCTGTGACTAGAGATTCTCTCATGACACTTCATAAATTATTCTTATAGTTTGTTATCACACAATCATAGAATAATAAAATCACAAACTCATAGAACAATCCAGGTTGGAAGGGATCTTGAGAGATCATCTGGTCCAATCTTCCACGAGAAGGGAAACCTAGATAAAGATTATCTAGAATCCTGTCTAATCCCATCTTGAAAGCCTCCAGTGATGGGGATTCTACCATGTCACTGGGGAGGTTGTTCTAGTGGATGATTGTTCTTACTGTGAATATTTTCTTACAGAATCATAGAATGGGTTGGATTGGAGGGGACCTCCAAAGGTCATCTAGCCATACCCCCTTGCAGTGAGCAGGGACATCCTCCATTAGATCAGCTTACCCAGAGTAGATGAAATCTCTCCCAGTGCAGCTTGCACCCATTGCCCCTTCTCTTCTCTGAGTGACTTCTTGAGAAGACACAATCTTACTTTGTCACCACTCTTTAAGTCCCTCTTGAACCTTCTCTTTTCCAGAGAGGAACACCCTGGAGGTGTTCAAGAGGAGATTGGATGTGGCACTTGGTGCCATGGTCTAGTCATGAGGTCTGTGGAGACAGGTTGGACTCGATGATCCTCGAGGTCTCTTCCAACCTTAGTTATACTGTGATACTGTGATATTGTGAAAAGACATACCTTCAGTCTTTCCTCACAGGACAGGTTCTCCAGCCTACTGATCATCTTTGTGGTTCTCCTTTGGATCCTCTCCAGTCTGTCTGTGTCTTTCTTGAAACGTAGGTACCAGAACCAGACATCGTTCTCCAGGTGAGGCCTGAAAAGTAGTGACTAGAGTGGAATGATGCAAATGGCCTCAAGTTGTGTCAGGGGATATTTAGCCTGGATAAAAAGAAAAAAATTCTTCTACAAAAGGGTTGTCATACATTGGAACAGGCTGCCCAGGGAAGTGGTGCAGTCACCATCACTGGAGGTGTTTAGGAAGAGACTGGATGGGGTGCTTGGTGCCATGGTTTAGCTGCTTAGATAGTGTTGGATGATAGGTTGGACTCAATCTCAGAGGTCTTTTCCAACCTGGTCTATTCTATTCTATTCTATTCTATTCTATTCTATTCTATTCTATTCTATTCTACTCTATTCTATTCTGTCCCATCACCCAGGTGATTAATGAAGATGTCTGACCCCAGTATGGACCCTTGAGAGGAAACAGCTGCTTTATTGATAAGCTCTCCTCAATCTGCTCTGTTCTATTTTGTTCCCAGAATTCATTGTGCAAAATTGGAATGCGTTGTGAGCTCTAATCAGACAATTCAGTGTTAGTTAAAATAAGTTATAGAAAGGCACATTCTTGATTGTTTACTAAAAGTTGATCTACTAGACTCCTCCAACTCCAAACCCCCTACCCAAAACAATGTTGTCTTTTTATGCCTGGCTGGTCATTTTCATTAAACTCGGGAAATTAACAGTTTCTTTGATGTCATTAAAATTAGTCAGGCACATCTCCCTTGACAGTGCATGGAGAAAAATGGACACTTGCAGGATGTGAATCATTTCATCCTGCATTACTTATCTGAAATAGATTATACCCACAGAAGCCTACAAATGTCTGGTTTACTCTAAATAAAGCCTAGAGCAACTAACTCAGTGGTAGACTTCTATGCTGAAGATGTCTAGAGGTTGATGAAATAAATAACATCCACTGAGGAAGCAAAGTGGTCATGCACATGGAAAATGTGATTATCTAAACCTCACTTCTCTAGTAAATCACATCAAGTCTCAGGCATTCATGCCATGTCTGTATGCCTGTCATTGCTGAAATAAATACCATTTCTTATCTTTCTCATAATGTTTATGCCAGTTCCATCTCATCAGTCATAAGCTACTTATTTCCACTTTTTTTTCCCAGAGATGTGGAGCCCCTCTCTGTATTCTGACATTCATTTTTTTCACTCACTTTTCAGATTTTGACTGTGACTTCCTCAATTCTTGGTGATGACTTTCACCTCTCAGTTGGTAAACTCCCAGCATCTTTGGCTTTGTGATGTTTGGTCAGGAAACATTTGCAGAGCTGTCCCTGACTCTTCTTTGCTGTGATGTGTACAAAATATTTCAGTGCAGTGAATTAGCTCTAGTCTGTGGCTGTTGCCTTATAAATAAGTTGAAGCCATTTTATTTTATCTCCTGTTTATCTATACCCCTCTTTTATCTTGTCTGGTAGATAGCTATACATCCTTTAGGAAAAAAAGCATCCATTTATTCTCATTTGTGCAGCATATTCCCAAAGTGGATTCTTAGCACAGAACAGGGTCCTGGAGGGTATCACAAGTAAGAACAGATAGCACCTAATAAACTATATAAAGAATAGGAGAGGGCTGGAGCACCTCTTCTATGAGGACAGACTGAAGGAGTTGGGGCTGTTCAGTCTGGAGAAGAGAAGGCTCTGAGGTGACCTCATTGTGGCCTTCCAGTATCTGAAGGGGGCCTACAAGAAGGCTGGGGAGGGACTTCTCAGGATCTCAGGTAGTGATAGGACTAGGGGGAATGGAATGAAGCTGGAGGTGGGGAGATTCAGGCTGGAGGTGAGGAGGAAGTTCTTCACCATGAGAGTGGTGGAGCCCTGGAATGGGTTGTCCAGAGAGGTGGTTGGGGCGCCATCCCTGGAGGTGTTTAAGACCAGGCTGGACGAGGCTCTGGCCAGCCTGATCTAGTGTGGGGTTGGCAGGGGGGTTGGAACTAGATGATCCTTGTGGTCCCTTCCAACCCTGACTGATACTATGATACTATACTATGAATTATACTTCAGATTCCTCTCAGCTTCCTCTCAGATTCCATTAGGTAACCAGAGGATGCATACCTGGCACAAAATAGGTGTCTAGAATCTCAAATAGTCAACAGAGACATCTATCTTAGACAGCTGTCTTAAGCAAATTAGCTTCTGAAAGTATTTTTCTATTCTTGATGGTTACAAAGAGAGACTAAACAAGACAAGATGCCACAAAAACCTCCAAACCCCACTCTGCTGAAACATTCCTGTTGGTGGATTCAGTCTCCAACTATCTGGATGTTCCTTGTTTTATTCCACTTCATGATAGTAGAAAGAAGTAGATTAAAATTAGATGTAGAAAAACATTTACTTTTCCAATGGAGAAATAAAATCAGAGAATCAACCAGGTTGGAAGAGACCTCCACTATCATACAATCCAACCTATCACCCAGCCCTATCCAATCAACTAGACCATGGCATTAAGTGTCTCATCCAGTCTTTTCTTGAAGATCTCCAGGGTCAGCAACTCCACCACCACCCTAGGCAGCCCATTCCAATGGCCAATTACTCTCTCTGTGAAGAACTTCTTTCTAACATCCAGCCTGAACCTCCCCTGGCACAGCTTGAGACTGTGTCCTCTTGTTCCCGTGCTGGTTGCCTGGGAGAAGAGACCAACCCCCACCTGGCTACAACTTCCTTTCAGGTAGTTGTAGACAGCAATGAAGTCTCTCCTGAGCCTCCTCTTTTCCAGGCTAAGCAACCCCAGCTCCCTCAGCCTCTCTTCACAGGGCTGTGCTCCAGACCTCTCCCCAGCCTCTTTGCCCTTCTCTGGACATGTTCAAGTGTCTCAATGTCTTTCTTAAACTGAGGAGCCCAGAACTGGACACAGTACTCAAGATGTGGCCTAACCAGTGCTGAGTACATGGGCAGAATAACCTGGACAATAATTTTGGACATAGAGATGAGTCACATAATAGGACACAGTCTTTACTTTAGGATCCATGTCTCACCATTCACCTGAATGTAACCTCTTTCATTAGTAATGGTTATAATGAGTGTGTAGCAACATTTACTTTTTCCTCCACCAGTTAGAGGTTCCCAATGTAATTAATTGAACCGCCATATCTGTTGGCAAGTAATACAAGACAAGTCTCACTTTCTGCCTTTCCAGTGTAAATAGTGCAAAAAATCACACAACCTTAGAACAGCCCTGGTTGTACAGACCCTCTGAAGATTGTCTGGACTAACCTGATGTTCAGTGCATTGCCCAAATGAAAGTTAGATTAGGCTGCCCAGCACCTTGTCCAGTTCTGAATATCTCCAAGTATGCAAAAACTTCCACCTCACTAATCAATCTGCTCTGGTGCTTAACAAGACTGTAAAAGTTCTTTTCCTTTAGATCTAGTCAGGGTTGCAATATGTAGCCCTCTACCTCATGTCTGTGTTGCAAAAGAGTCCAGCTCTGCTTTCGCCTTTCTGACACACAGGCATGTTGCTCATCATACTCGTTTGTTAATGCCTTTCTTGTACTGGAGACTCCAAACTTGGACACAGTAGTCCAGATGCAGTTCTGAAAGTGCTGGAAAAGTGGATGTGCTCTCAGTATTCTCACAACATATAGAATCATAGAGTGATTTGGGTTGGAAAAAAAAACCTAAAGATCATCTAGTCCAAACATACTGCAGTGAGCAGGAACATTGTCAACTAGATCAGGTTGCTCAGAGTCCAATTGAACCTGATGTGCAACGTTTCCAGGGACAGGGCATCTACTAGTTCTCTGGGCAATGTGTTCTAGTACGCCACATCCCTCATTGCAAAAAATTTCTTCTTTGTATGCAGACTAAATCTCAACTCTTTTAGTCTGAAACCATTATCTGCATCTGGGTCAGGGCAATCCCAGGCACCGATATAGGCTGGGCAGTGACTAGCTTGAGAGCAGCCCTGAAGAAAAGGACCTGGGGGTGCTGGTGGATGAGAAGCTCAACATGAGCCACCGGTGTGCACTTGCAGCCCAGAAAGCCAATCACATTCTGGGCTGCATCAAGAGAAGCATAGCCAGCAGGTTGAGGGAGGGGATTCTCCCCTGTCTACTATGCTCCGATGAGACCCCACCTGGAGTACTGCATCCAGTTCTGGAGCCCCTGCTACAGAAAGGATCTGTAGGTGCTGGAATGTGTCCAGAGATGGGCCATGAGGATGATTAGAGGGCTGGAGCACCTCTCCTATGAGGACAGACTGAGGGAGTTGGGGCTATTCAGTGGAGAAGAGAAGGCTCTGAGGAGACCTTCCAGTATCTGAAGGGGGCTACAAGAAAGCTGGGAAGGGACTTCTTAGGTTGTCAGGGAGTGATAGGACTGGGGGAAATGGAAAAAATCTAGGAGCTAAACTAGAAATGGGTAGCTTCAGATTGGATATTAGGAATAAGTTCTTCCCCATGAGGGTGGTGAGACACTGGAACAGGTTGCCCAAGGAGGTGGTAGAAGCTTCATTCCTGGATGTTTTTAAGGCCAGGCTGGATGTGGCTCTGAGCAACCTGCTGTAGTGTGAAGTGTCCCTGCCCATGGCAGGGGGGTTGGAACTAGATGATCCTTGAGATCCCTTCCAACCCTGACTGATTCTGTGATCCCCCTTTTAATTATTATTTTTATTAGTTATAATGATTATTTATTATTATTATTATTTAATTTCAGTTATTCAACTGGGTTTATCTCAACCCACAAGTTTCATTTGATTATTTTCCAGTCAATGGTAGTATTTTCCAGTTCTCCTCCCAATCCCAGCCTGGGGAAGAAGCGAGCGAGTGGCTGTGTGGTGCTTGGATGCCAGCTGGGGTAAAACCAGGACAAACTGGAAATGCAGGAACAAATATATGCTTTAATGATAGTGCACACAGTGATCTTTCAATCTTTATCCAATACTTGCTAAAAAGCATCAACCACAGAAATATTCTTGCCTCCTTCTTTGAGTTTTATATCACATGATTGATGTAAAGAAGCCATAGCCTGACCAGCAACTTGATCCAAGATTTTTATACCCCAAAAGACAAACCAATAGGTAAGATTTCACCTTGGTTACAGCAATATTCATCTGGAGACACCTTAGTAGCCAGCTGAGTTCGTTTGCATTGCTGGAGATTAAGATCAAGTCTTACTACCACTGGATGTGTCAATCATTAGCAGAGAGCCATGTACCTGGCACTCTCCCTAACTGCAAATTTGACATGAAAGGAGCATTTCAGAGTGTTCAATCACTTCCAATGCAAAAAGTAAGAGGAAGCAAAATTGGAGCATAAGCAAACAACCTCCCTCTGGAGGAATGAACGTGACAAACGTGCCATTCTATCTGGTCACCATTGGAATTATACAATACCTGTGACACTGTGTCATCTTGTCCTATCAGGAAACAGAAGGCCTATAAATCACCCTCTGACAAGGAGCTCCAGTCAATTCCACAGCCACCTGAGGAAGGACAGAAGAGACTTCCAATCTTCCTGGAAGCAAAAGGTAGGATTTAGATTGCTATGTTTGTTCCAAGTATTGCACTTTTCTTTGTGTGTTAAAATGCAGCCCGTCATCAGAAGACCTGTTGAACAACTTAGGACAGTCACAGACAGAGGATTTTACTCCATGCAAAAGAAAAACAAGGATAATAGCTCAGTATATCCTACTGCTGTATGTAGCTACCAGCATTTCTCTGCAGAGCTGGGAAATTACCACATTTGTGCAACTCTGCCACTTTTTTTTGCAAGGTGGCTGCTAAGTAGGACTTCGTGCAACGATGCTGTGCAAGTGCAGTGACAGCCTGCACAGCTCCATCTCAAGTCTGGTTTAAGTATGATAAAAAACCATAATGATGGTGTTATTCTGTTGTAAAAGATATTCGATTGTCTGAATTATTTAGGATACACCTTGTCTGGGTTTGGGTGTTGGGGTGGGTTTTTTTTAGGAGGAGGGATGGGAAAAAAACATATTCATGCAAGTTTGCTAAACTCAAAACAAAAAAAGGGGGGGGGGGGGGGGATGTTAAAGCACCATCTTTCAGTGGCAGATCCCTGTACACAGATGGAGTTGAAGGAAAGTCAGTGAGACTTGGCACACATCCTGATTTATGCTTGATGGAGGGGGAGCAGGGGAGGGGGAGAGAGCGACTGATTTTAGGACCAGTGCCTAGAAATTAATGCAGAGCAATTAAATTTACATCTCATAAACTGTAAGCATTTGGTTAAAATCGGTGGGATTGCCAGAAGTATGTTAATACCTTGGAGCAGGAGACCCACTGGGTCTTAAAAAGCATTCCACCAGCATTTTGAAACTTGCACCACGTATTCAATTACCAATTACATTTAATTGTTACTTAATTCATAGAAAATATTACAGTGAATGAATACTTTGCCTATGTCCTCCAGTTAGCTTCCTCAGTTTGATTGGCAAAAGAGAGAGCTTCACAGTCTCCCTGCAGAATTGTTCTGCCTTTGAAAGAGAGAATTTGGGGGCTGTATATTTTAGGTGCAAAAGAGGGTTGTGTTCTATTTGCATATCATCACACTTTACACTCAAGAGCCATATATTTTCTTGCAACTTGGGTGCAGCTAAAAATAATCTCCACCTCTGCTTACTTTCTAGTCAGAAATTAAGTGAAAAGAATAAATTTTCATGTTGTTGGGTGGATAACATTTTCTTGCTAAGTGCCTAGGTCATAGACACTGCAGAGTTTTGTAATGGTTCTGAGAGATGAGTGGTAGAAAAGTTAATGTGGAAGACATTCTGTGATCCTAAAGCACTTAAAGAAGGCATAGGTGATGTCAAAATTAAACATATGTGACATGAGACAATAACAAGAAGGGGTTGACCAGGGAGGTTGTGGATGCCCTCTCCCTGAAGGTGCTGAAGACCAGGTGGGATGAGGCCTTGACACTCAACCTGGTCTAGTGGAAGGTGTCCCTGCCCATGGAAGGGGGGTGGAACTAGATGACCTTTAAGGTCCCTTCCAACCCAAACCTTTCTATGATACCATTCAATCAATGGCTTATGCTTTCAATTAGTGGTATGATTTTCCCCTGGATAAAACAGATCTTTCCTCAGATACAAGTGCTTGGAATAAGCCACACTGTTTCAATGACCACGAGAGTTTAATTTTACAAAGGAGGCCAGTCTGTACAGTTTTTTGGTCTCTGAGCTTCAGCTGCTCATAGTCACAGTCCATTACAACAGGCTTTGCACTTCAGCAGAGCTGAAGCAGCACCCCTGCCTACAGGCTGGGGAGTGTAGACCTCCTTCAGTGCAATGCAAGCAAGCTGGTGAGGAAAATAGACCTTGATGTACCCCTTGGAAAAAGGTAGTTTTACTTACCCATATGTTCTCCACAAGCCAGAGCACCTTGTGTTTTCTATAAACTGGTTGCCTCAAGGTAAAGGAGCTTTGCTGAATATGAAATATCAGCAAACCCTACTGGCATTTCCCTAGGAATAAATTAAAGCTAAAACCAGCAGCCCCTCAAAACCCAAGTAAGAAGTTAAGTTAACAATATATCTCTGTGGTAACATGCCCATAAATTCCCTTGGAGTGGAAGGCTGGGACAAATGCCAAAATAAGTAAATTCCACTCTACTCACCTGCTTGCCTGCCCAAGGTAGATAGGCAGAAACAATCTGAATATAGCTCCTATGCCTGATTGGAATCAGACACTTGAACTTTGAAGTGACCTGCATTACCTTCTGGATCACTGCAGTGGGATGGTGTGGTGCTTTGAGCCTCCTAAGCAAGCAGAGTCTTGGAAGCCAAGGTCTTCTGGTTGCTTCCCTAGTTACAGAAGGCTCTCCCTTCTCATTGAGTAGCATAGAATAGAATTAACCACGGTGGAAAACACCTTCAAGATCATCAAGTCCAACCTATCATCCAACACCATCTAATCAACTAAATCATGGCACCAAGTGCCCCATCCAGTCTCCTCTTAAACATCTCTAGTGATGGTGACTCCGCCACCTCCCTGGGCAGCCCATTCCAATGGCCAATTATTCTTGCTGTGAAGAACTTCTTCCTAACATCCAGCCTGGCATGGCTTGAGACTGTGTCCTCTTGTTCTGGTGCTGGTTGCCTGGGAGAAGAGACCAACCCTCACCTGGCTACAACCTCCCTTCAGGTAGTTGTAGACAGCAATAAGGTCTCCTCTGAGCCTCCTAAGCAAGTAGAGTCTTGGAATCTAATGTCTTCTGGTTGCTTCCCTAGTTACAGAAGGCTCTCCTTTCTCATTGCCTCCTAAGCAAGTAGAGTCTTGGAGTCCAAGGTCTTCTGGTTGCCTCCCTAGTTACAGAAGGCTCTCCTTTCTCATTGCCATTACATTCTATCTGTAATATAAAGAGAGTTGTCTTAAAAGCAAACAAATAAACAACCCAAACAAACAACAAAAACCTTCTGAAAGACTTATTTCCTAGGAAGCCAGTTCTGGTCCGTTTCTGGTTCAGCCAGTTCTGCCCCAGCTCCTGAGCAAGGCTTTGCAGTGCTGATCATTAAGTCAGGGATTTAAATCCTGCCTCAGACATTGAAGTACAGAGGTCTGCACATAGGCTGTGTCGATTCTCCTTTCAGCCAATGGAGTCCAGTCAAAGCAGGCAGTGGGGAGTAGGAGAAGCTTCAGACTAACACAGTCACAGCAATGAGCTAAAAGCAGCATCACACCCCAGCTGTTCCCCAGCGTGGCAATGAGCAGAAGGCTTCCTACAGGAAGGGAATCATGAATGTGCTCATGTACTGTGAATTCAGGTGAAGCCATTCAGCCAGGATTACAGCAGGAAGCATGACACCTACAAAGCAGTTGATTCATAGACATTTCAAAACCCAGGAGGGGAAGGAATTTAAGTTTTTCACTTGTAAATACAGGAAAGGAAGAAAGAAAAAGAGAAAACCAACCAAACCCAAACCCCCCACCAAACATTATTTTGCAACTTGAGAAAAAGATGTAAAAAGCCCAAAAACCAAACACCCTGAGGAGAAAGATGTAAAAAATAAATAACTTCCTCATTCTCCCCTTTCCAGAGATGATTCTGCCCTTGGTGTTCCTGTGTCTCACAGCTGTGCTGCCTCCATCTGCTGGACAGGTAGGATCCACATTTTGTGCTCACAAAATCTGATGTTTAAGAGGAGACTGGATGAGACACTTGGTGCCATGGTTTAGTTGATTAGATGGTGTTGGGTGATAGGTTGGACTCAATGATCTCCAAAGTCTTTTCCAACCTGGTTAATTCTATTCTATTCTATTCAATGTAATACAGCACAGGAGGTTCCACCTCAACATGAGGAGGAACTTCTTCACTGTGAGGGTCACAGAGCACTGAAACAGTCTCCCCAGAGAGGTTGTGGAGTTGTCTTCTCTGGAGACTTTCAAGACCCATCTGGACACATTCCTGTGTAACCTGTGCTAGATTCTATGGTCCTGCTCTGGCAGGGGGGTTAGACTTGATAGAACAGAACAAAACAGGTTGGAAGAGACCTTTAAGATCATCACATCCAACCCATCATCCAACACTTGGTTTGGCTACGCCTTGAGTACTGTGTTCAGTTCTGGGCCCCTCAATTTAAGAAGGACATTGAGACTCTTGAACGTGT
This sequence comes from Dryobates pubescens, assembly GCF_014839835.1. NCBI lineage: Eukaryota > Metazoa > Chordata > Aves > Piciformes > Picidae > Dryobates > Dryobates pubescens. The sequence goes on along the minus strand of NC_071614.1, from coordinate 18,201,789 downwards.
CCAGAGAGGGGCAACAAAGCCTGGGAGGGGTTTGGAGCACAAGCCCTATGAGGAGAGGCTAAGGGAGCTGGGCTTGCTTAGCCTGCAGAAGAGGAGGCTCAGGGCAGACCTTATTGCTCTCTACAATTACCTGAAGGGTGGTTGTAGCCAGGAGAGGGTTGGTCTCTTCTCCCAGGCAACCAGCACCAGAACAAGAGGACACAGTCTCAAGCTGTGCCAGGGGAAGGTTAGGCTGGAGGTGAGGAGAAAGTTCTTCACAGAGAGAGTTGTTAGCCAATGGAATGTGCTGCCCAGGGAGGTGGTGGAGTCACCATCCCGGGAGGTGTTCAAGAGGGGATTGGATGTGGCACTTGGTGCCATGGTTTAGTAGTCATGAGGTGTTGGGTGACGGGTTGGACTTGATGATCTTTGAGGTCTCTTCCAACCTTACTGATTCTGTGATTCTATGATCTCTGGAGGCCCCTTCCAACCCCTAACATCCTCTGATCCTGTGTGTGATCCTTGCTTGATATCAGTATTTTGGTATTTTAAACTATTGTTACAGAGGATTCAGGACTTAGTTACAATCAAACAAACAAAAAACCCAACAAATATGTATGTCTAACTTGGTCTTTCAATTTAGGCACCAGAAGATTTTGATGCTCTGTCAACCAGCAGAGCAGATCAGCAAAAGCTGATTGTTGACAAACATAATGAGCTCAGGAGAGAAGTAAGCCCAACTGCCAGCAACATGCTGAAGATGGTAAGTTCCCTGCTGTAGATCTAATTGTTAATGATTAATAGACTTCATTAGAGGTGCAGCACTGTAGGCAATGTCTCATTATTTTATTCAGCCATAAATCCCTCCCCCAGACCTTTCCTAAGGACTGAGAGTGGGCAGCACTAAGGGAAGCATAAAGCTGGGCAGATTGGGGAAAAAAGTCTGGAAAATTTTGTGGGGGTCTGGGGGAGGAAAAAGAAAAGGAAATGGAGGAGCCCTGGCACTGTTCATTTCTTTCTGATTAATTCTTCATTACACTTCACAGTTTCTCTTCCCCTGGGTGCAGAATAACTTTGTTGCTACCCTCCTTATCCCCCAAACAGGGGGGAGAAAGAGATTTTGTCTATGATATTGTTTTAAAGTGTAACTTCCAAATGTTGTTCCTTCATGAGGGGTTATTATTTGGTACAATGCTGAATGACTGATATTTTCTTCTCTCATTAAGGAATGGTCTCCTGCAGCTGCAAACAATGCCCAAAAGTGGGCTGATCGATGTGCTTTAAGACACAGCACTCCTGACATGAGGAGAACCAGTAAGTGAAGTGTGAGTGGTAAATGAATACATAGAATACATAGAATACATAGAATACATAGAATACATAGAATAAACCAGGTTGGAAGAGACCTTCAAGATCATCGCGTCCAACCCATCACCAATCCAACACCGCCCAAGCAACTAACCCACAGCACCAAGCACCCTGTCAAGTCTTCTCCTAAAAACCTCCAGTGATGGCGACTCCACCACCTCCCCAGGCAGCCCATTCCAATGTGCAATCACTCTTTCTGTATAGAACTTTTTTCTAACATCCAGCCTGAACCTCCCCTGGCGCAGCCTGAGACTGTGTCCTCTTGTTCTGGTACTGCTTGCCTGGGAGAAGAGACCAACATCCGTCTGTCTACAACCTCCCTTCAGGTAGTTGTAGAGAGTAATAAGGTCACCCCTGAGTCTCCTCTTCTCCAGGCTAAGCAACCCCAGCTCCCTCAGCCTCTCCTCGTAGGGCTTATGTTCCAAACCCCTCACCAACTTTGTTGCTCTTCTCTGGACTCGTTCCAGCAAGTCAACATCCTTCCTAAACTGAGGGGCCCAGAACTGGACACAGTACTCGAGGTGCGGCCTAACCAGTGCAGTGTACAGGGGCAGAATGACCTCCCTGCTCCTGCTGGCCACACTCTTCCTGATGCAGGCCAGGATGCCATTGGCCCTCTTAGCTGCCTGGGCACACTGCAGGCTCATGTTCAGTCTACCGTCGACCAGCACCCCCAGGTCCCTCTCAGCCTGACTGCTCTCCAGCCACTCTGACCCCAGCCTGTAGCTCTGCATGGGGTTGCTGTGGCCAATGTGCAGAACCCGGCACTTGGATGTGTTAAATCTCATGCCGTTGGACTCTGCCCATCTGCCCAGCCTGTCGAGGTCCCTCTGCAGAGCCTCTCTACCCTCCAGCAGATCAACTCCTGCGCCCAGCTTGGTGTCGTCAGCAAATTTACTGATGATGGACTCGATGCCCTCGTCCAGATCATCAATAAAGATGTTAAAGAGCAAGGGGCCCAGCACTGATCCCTGGGGCACACCACTGGTGACTGGCTGCCAGCTGGATGTGGCACCATTCACTACCACTCTCTGGGCTCGGCCCTCCAGCCAGTTCCTAACCCATCGCAGTGTGCTCCCATCCAAGCCATGGGCTGACAGCTTGGCCAGGAGCTTGCTATGGGGAACGGTGTCAAAGGCCTTGCTGAGGTCCAGGTAGACTACATCCACAGGCCTCCCCACATCCACCAGGCGGGTCACCTGATCATAGAAGGAGATCAGGTTGGTCAGGCAGGACCTGCCCTTCCTAAACCCATGCTGGCTGGGCCTGATCCCTTGGCCATCCTCTAAGTGTTGTGTGATTGCACTCAGGATGACCTGCTCCATAATCTTTCCTGGTACTGAGGTCAGGCTGACAGGCCTGTAATTCCCTGGCTCATCCAACCGGCCCTTCTTGTGGATGGGTACCACGTTGGCCAGCTTCCAGTCAGCTGGGATCTCTCCAGTGAGCCAGGACTGATGAAAAATAATGGAGAGTGGTTTGGCCAGCTCATCTGCCAGCTCTCTCAGCACCCTAGGATGGATCCCATCTGGTCCCATGGACTTGTGGGGGTCCAAGCTGCTGAGGAGAGCTCCTATCACTTGCTCATGGAACAAAGGGAAACCATGCAGCTCCCTGGCTCCCTCTGCCAGTTCTGCAGGCCAGCTGTCTGGTAGACGTTCTTTCCAGGTAGTAAAAACTGAGGTAAAGAAGGTGTTAAGTACCTCTGCCTTTTCCTCATCCTGTGTTACAACATTTCCTTCTATGTCAACCAAGGAGTGGAGGTTGTCCCTGCCCTTCCTCTTGCTATTAATATATTTATAGAAGGACTTTTTGTTGTCCTTCACATCAGAGGCCAGTTTAAGTTCCAAATATGCTTTTGCCTCCCTAATTTTCCTCCTACATGCCCTAGCAACCTCTTTAAACATTCCATGGGTTGCCTCACCTTTCTTCCAAAGATGATACACCCTCTTTTTTTCCCTTAGTTCAATTAAAAGTTCATTACACAGCCAGGCTGGCCGTCTGCCCCGGCGGCTCCTCTTCCGGCACATTGGCACAGCCTGCTCCTGAGCCTTCATCAGCTCTTTCTTGAAGCAGGTCCAGCCCTCCTGGACCCCTTTATTTTTAAGGGCTTTCTCCCAAGGAACCCTCTGAATTGTTTCCTTGAGCAACCTGAAGTCCGCCCTCCGGAAGTCCAGAGTGGAGGTCTTCTTGCTGGCCCTCTTAGCTTGACTGAATACTGAAAATTCTATTATTTCATGGTCACTGGCCCCTAAACAGCCTCCGACCACCACATCACCCACCAGCCCTTCCCTGTTGGTGAAGAGGAGGTCAAGCAAAGCCTTGCCCCTGGTAGGCTCACGCAGCACCTGGGATAAGAAGCTGTCCTCCATGCAGTCTAAGAACCTCCTAGACTGCCTCCTCTCTGCTGTGTTGAGATCCCAGCAGATGTCAGGCAGGTTGAAGTCGCCCATAAGGACAAGGTCAGGAGATCTTGAGACAGCCTTAAGCTGTCTATAGAATGCTTCATCGACATCATCCTCCTGGTTGGGTGGTCTATAACAGACTCCAACCAGGATGTCTGCCCTACCGGTCTTCCCTCTAATTCTTGCCCACAAGCATTCAACCTGATTGTCCCTAATCTCTAGCTCAATGGCATCTAGTGCCTCCCTGATGTACATGGCCACCCCTCCACCCCTTCTTCCTTGTCTATCTCTCCTGAAAAGCCTGTAGCCATCAATTGCAGCACTCCAGTCATGTGAGCTATCCCACCACGTCTCCGTGATGGCAACTACGTCATAACTTTCCTGCTGCAACAAGGCTTCCAGCTCCTCTTGTTTGTTTCCCATGCTTCGTGCATTAGTGTACATGCACCTCAGCTGGGCTGCTGGTTTGGCCTCTGACCCTAGCTTACTGCCCCCAGACTCTTGCCTGAGGGGACTAGTTTCAGCCCCTCCCCCCTTCGAAACTAGTTTAAAGCCCTGTCGATGAGAGCTGCCAGTTCCCTCCCCAGAATCTTTTTACCTTTGGGGGACAGGCCATTCTCATATACTGTGACCTTTCCCCTTCTTTGGGACAGATGTACTCCATCTGTTGCCAGGTGGCCTGGTGCAGTAGAAATTTTACCAAGATCAAAAAACCCAAAATTCTTTTGTCTGCACCAGCCTCTAAGCCACTTGTTGATTATGGCTGCTGTCCTGTTCCTTGTGGTATTCCCTCCTGCAACTAAGGGTCATAAACGTTATTGATGTGGCCAGTTTGGGTTGGGTTTGGTTTGGTTTGGTTTGGTGGCTTCTATTCATTCCCTCTCATCCTATCACTACAAGCCCTTGTAAAAAGTTTCTTCCTACAAGAAAATAGGCTCCTTTCAGGTCCTGGCAAGCCACTATAAGGTCTCTCCAGAGCCTTCTTTACTCCAGGCTAACACCCCCAACTCTCAATTCACAGAATCACAGAATTAACCAGATTGGAAAGGCCCTCTGATATCATCAAGTCCAACCTATTACCAAACACCATCTAATCCACTAAACTGCGGCAGTAATTGCCAGTCTATTTTTTAAACACTTCTAGAGAAGGTGACTACACCACCTCCCCAAGCATCCCATTCCAATGGCAAATCACTCCTCCCATGAAGAAATTTTTTTTTCCCTAACATTCATCTTAAACCTCCCCTGGTGCAGCTTGAGGCTGCGTTCTCTTGTTCTGGTGCTGGTTGCCTGGGAGAACAGACCAACCCCCACCTGGCTACAACCTCCTTTCAGGTAGCTGTGGAGAGCAATAAGGTTTTCCCTGAGCTATGATCTGGGTCATGTCTGGCTTGCTAACTCAAACAGAAAAATTAGTCATAAATCCACAGTGTACATGTGCAGGAGTGTCTCCAGACATACAGAAGTTCTGCCAACAGCTAAACTGCTAGTCAAAGAAGCTGGCCACACTGCTGAGTGCTCAGCTGACAGCTTATTGACAGAGGGTGATGCCACCAAACTGGAAAAAAACCCAACAACCTGCTGTACCATCAGGGATGAGAACTACTATGGAAATCATACCTCCTTTTGCTGTCTTTTTCTCACATCACACAGCATCACACACAGAGGATGGTAGGGCTTGGAAGCGACCTCCGGAGATCATCGAGTCCAACTCCCCTACCAGAGCAGGACCATAGAATCCAGCACAGATTGTAAAGGAATGCATCCAGATGGGTCTTGAAAGTCACCAGAGGAGACTCCATAACCTCCCTGGGAAGCCTGTTCCAGTGCTCTGTGACCCTCACAGTGAAGAAGTTCCTCCTCATGTTGAGGTGGAAGCTCCTGTGCTGTAATTTATATCCATTGCTCCTTGTCCTATCACAGGGTGCAGCTGAGCAGAGCCTGGCCCCTCCCTCCTGACATTCAGCCTTCAGATATTTTTAAACATTGATTAAATCCCCTCTCAGTTTTCTCCAGACTAAACAGCCCCAGGGCTATCAACCTTTCTTCACCAGGCAGTGCTCCAGTCCCTCAGTCATACTAGTAGCCCTTGGTTGGACTCTCACAAGCAGATCCCTGTCCCTCTTGAACTGGGGAGCCCAAAACTGGATGCAATGTTCCAGGTGAGGTCTCACCAGGGCAGAGTAGAGGGGGAGGAGAACCTCCTTCAATCTGCTGCACACACTCCTCTCAATGCACCCCAGGATCCCTTTAGCCTTCTTGGCCACTAGGGCACATTGGTGATAACTTGCTATCCACCAGCACTCCCAGGTCCTTCTCCACAGGGCCGCTCTCCAGCAGATCACCTCCTAACCTGTCCTGTTTGTTATTCCACATGAGTGTGTTCTGTGCATTCCTCAGTACCTTTCTCCTTTCAGCTGTAGGATGTGGTGAAAACCTCTTCATGTCAAGTGCCCCATTTCCATGGTCAGATGCTATACAGTCCTGGTACGACGAGGTGAATGTTTTTGAATATGGAGTTGGAGAAAAAACACCAGGTGCTGTGTTTGGCCATTACACTCAGGTACATGCAATTCTTTTTCCTATTTCAGGATTAATAAATACATGTGTTAACAAAGCCACTTTACCCTCTAGTTATCTTTAAAGGGAATAAGTACAATGGAGTTATTCTGACAAGGCAAGACGAACACTTGCGAAGTAACAGAATTAAAGCGACAACAGCAGGTTAAATATCTTCATGGACTAAAGAGGCTGGGATTTCAAAGCTTCAGGAAGAAACAAAGGGAAGAAACTTAGTTGTTTAACACCTAAAATATGCTTGGATGATGAAGATCTGAAAATTGTTCAGCCACTGGAAGAATAGAAAGGAAATCTGAGTAGGTTTGATACAGCCTAGGTTTTGGAGACTAAAGGAGATGAAATGGAGTGGAGTGGAGTGGAGTGGAGTGGAGTGGAGTGGAGTAGAGTAGAGTAGAGTAGAGTAGAGTAGAATTGAATTGAATTGACCAGGTTGGAAAAGACCTTTGAGATCATCAAGTCCAACCTATCAAAATTAACCACTTTTGAGCCTGAAACACAGCTTATAACAACCTATTCTGTACACCCGTACAAGACACAGCACAGAAAATTTTACATCATGCTTCCATCTTCCTCCTTAGTTTTAACTGAATGAAAGCACATACAACTGAGACAGTTTAATTCAAAAGTTATGTATATATGTGTGATAAATTATTGCCATAGTTATTTCCCTCCACTCTGCCTTGGTGAGACCACCTGGAATACCATACCCAGTTTTGGGCTCCCCAGTTCAAGAGAGACAGGGATCTTACTGCAGAGAGTCCAACAGGGAGATGCAAGGATGCAGAAGGGACTTGAATATCTCTCCTGTGAAGAAGGACTGAGAGATCTGGGGTTCTTTAGTGCTGAGAAGAGAAGGTTAAGAGGGAATCTTATTAATGCCTGTAAATATCTGAGAGGTGTGTGTCAAGAAGAAAATGTCTGTCTCATTTTGGTGGTAATAAGACAAGGAACAATTCGTGTAAGCTGGAACATAGGTGGTTCCACCTCAGCATGAAGAGAAACTTCTTTACTGTGAGGGTGATGGAGCATTGGGACAGGCCACTTGGAAAAGTTATGGAGTCTCTTTCTTTGGGGACTTTCAAGGCCTGTCTGGACGCATTCCTATGTGACCTGCCCTAGGTGATGCTCCTCTGGCAGGGGGTTTGAACTAAATGATCTCTGGAGGTCCTTTCCAGCCCATAACATTCCATGACTCTGTGTTTCTATATCCTTCATGCTCTTTGGTTCTGAGGTGACACCGGGGTGGGGGAAACTTGTTCCTGAAAGGTGAGACTTCCATGTTACTCTGAAAGGTGAATAGGATAGGATAGGATAGGATAGGATAGGATAGGATAGGATAGACCAGACCAGGTTGGAAGAGACCTTCAAGATCATTGCATCCAACCTATCAACCAATCCAACCCACCTAATCAACTAAACCATGGCACCAAGCACCCCATCAAGTCTCCAGAGTGACTTAACCTTGGTTGCCAATGCTTGTGTGATGCATATTGTACTTATATAATTTTAAAATGTGTATGGTGGTGGAAGCCTCATCCCTGGAGGATTTTAAGGCCATGCTGGATGCGGCTCTGGGCAACCTGATCTAGTGTGAGGTGTCTCTGCCCATGGCAGGTGGGTTGGAACTAGATGATCCTTGAGGTCCCATCCAATCCTAACAGTTCTATGATTCCATGATTATTATTTTTTTTTCACTCTCATTATTTTTATTATGCCTACAGGTGGTCTGGCACAGTTCTTATCTTTTGGGATGTGGTGTTGCTTTCTGTCCCAATGAAAAATACAGATACTTTTATGTCTGCCACTACTGCCCTGCGTACGTATTGATCGCAGTCTTCTTATTACATTCTCAAAATCACTTGGGAGATGGTGAAATTTGTAATAGGGCACATCCAACATCCTGGGCCCCTCAGTTTAGGAAAGATGATGAATTGCTGGAAGGTGTCCAGAGAAGGGCAACAAAGCTGGGGAGGGGTTTGGAGCACAGCCCTGTGAGGAGAGGCTGAGGGAGCTGGGGTTGCTTAGCCTGGAGAAGAGGAGGCTCAGGGGAGACCTTATTGCTGTCTACAACTCCCTGAAGGGAGGTTGGAGCCAGGTGGGGGTTGGTCTCTTCTCCCAGGCAGGCAACCAGCACCAGAACAAGAGTACACAGTCTCAAGCTGCACCAGGGGAGGTTTAGGCTGGAGTTTAGGAAGAAGTTCTTCACAGAAAGAGAGATTTGCCATTGGAATGTGCTGCCCGGGGAGGTGGTGGAGTCACCATCACTGGAGGTATTTATGAAGAGACTGGATGGGGTGCTTGGTGCCATGGTTTAGTTGATTAGATGGTGTTGGGTGATAGGTTGGACTCAATTATATTTAAGGTCTTTTCTAACCTGGTCTATTCTATTCTATTCTATTCTATTCTATTCTATTCTATTCTATTCTATTCTATTCTATTCTATTCTATTCTATTCTATTCTATTCTATTCTATTCTATTCTATCACCCAGAGCTGAGGAACAGGCCTGAAGAGTTTATTAGAATGGGACCTGGGGGTACTAGTTGACAGCTGGCTGAACAAGAGCCAGAAGTGTTCCCAGGTGACCAAGAAGGCCAATGGCATCCTGGACTGCATCAGAAATAGTGTGGCCAGCAAGACCAGGGCCATCATTCTGCCCCTGTACTCACTGTCTGTGAAGGTGTTCAAGAAAGGATAGGATATGGCACTTAGTGCCATGGTTTAGAAGTCATGAAGTCTTGGGTGACAGGTTGGACTTGATGATCTTTGAGGTCTTTTCCAACCTTATTGATTCTATGGGACAAGGACAGGGAGATCTCTTACCAGTTACTGTCATGGGCAAAATTTCTTGGGGAAATTAATTTTATACCAAGCAAACAGAGAAGGATAATGAGAAATAAAACCAGATCTGAAATCAGCTTCTCCTTTCTTCCCAAGCTCAACTTCATTCCTGGTTTCTCTATCTCCTCCCCCATTGAGCAGTGCAGAGGAACAAGGAAGGGGTGTCGCAGGCTGTTCATCACATGTTGTTTCTGTTGCTTCTTCCTCTTCCTCTCCAGCATGGAGTCCTATCCCATGGGAGACAGTCCTTAACAAACTGTGATGCGAGTCCTTCATACAGGCTGCAGTTCTTCATGAACTGCTTCAGAATGGGTCCTTTCTAAAGGGTGCAGTCCTTCAGGAATAGACCACACCAGTGCTGGTCCCCCCCACAAGGTCTCAGATCCATTCACTCCAACACAGTGGGGTCCCAGTGTGCTTTGGGCACATTCACCTTTTCTGACATGGGCTCCTCCATGGCTTGAAGGGTGGATATCTGGTCAGCCATGGACCACCATGGGCTGCAAAGGGACACCCGGATTCAGCATGGACATTACCTTGGATTGTGGATGAATCTCTGCTCCAGCACCTGAAGCACTTCCTTCTCCTTTTTCATTCCTCTTTGTGCCTGCAGAGCTGTTTCTCCCACATATTCTCTCTCCTCTCTTCTGTTTGCTCTTGCACAGCTGTTTTTACCTTTTTTTTTAGCTGTATTATCACAGAGGCTCTACCACTGTCACTGATCTATCACAGAGGCTCTGCCACTGTCACTGACTTCCTCAGCTTTGGTCACCAACAGGTCTGACCTGAAGTTGGCTGGAACTGGCTCTGTCTCTAACAGGCAGCTGCTGGTCTCTTGGCATAGAAAGGATTCTTGCAAATCCCACCCTTCATCCCACTACTAAAACTCTTCCAGATAAACCCCACACACACAAAAATTATTCAGCTTCTAACCCAGACTGAGTGCAAATTAATATACACTTATGTAAGCATCCCTATCAATAAGTTATCTTTTCAGCAATGTTATGGTGACTTTATGACTTATGTTGGTAATGTTGATGTTTCAGGGGGAATCTGCTAAGCTCAATTGAGAAACCCTACAAAGCAGGAAACCCCTGTGCTGACTGCCCTGATGCTTGTGAGAGAGGATTATGCAGTAAGTTTTAAGCATTATCATTGTGACCGGTAAAGTGGATGCTTTAAGAAACAAAACAAAACAAAACCAACACAAACAAACAAACAAGAACCACAAAACCAAAACAAACAAACAAAAAAAGAGTTAATTTATACAAATGTTTGTTCAAACAGAGGGCCAAAAATACTACTGCAGAACCAGACTTCACCTTCACCCAGCTGGAACAACTTGTGGAGAGAAACTAAAGGAATCTATGAGAGAGTTTACATCTGAGAGAGTTGGGGTTATTCAGTCTGGAGAAGAGAAGGCTCCCAGGAGACCTTATTGTGGCCTTCCAGTATCTGAAGGGGGCTACAAGAAAGCTGGGGAGGGACTTTTTAGGATGTCAGGTATTGATAGGACTAGGGGAAATGGAGCAAAACTAGAAATGGGTAGATTCAGATTGGATGTTAGGAAGAAGTTCTTCCCCATGAGGGTGGTGAGAGACTGGAACAGGTTACCCAGGGAGATGGTGGAAGCCCCATCCCTGGTTTTTGCAGCCAGGCTGGATGTGGCTCTGAGCCACCTGAAACAGTGTGAGGTGTCCCTGCCCATGGCAGGGGGGGTGGAACTGGATGATCTTTGAGGTCCCTCCCAACCCTGACAGTTCTGTGATTCTGTGATAAGGGTGGGCAAATGTTGGAGAGTGGTTGGTGCACACTAGGACACAGACACATCCACTTCATGGATCAAGACATCATGTGGCCTAGATACCTTCATCACAGATTAAAATCTCCAGATTGGAGGTTTCCATATGGAAATTTCACCAATACTCCTAGTGAGAGAAGATAGATTGAATTCAAGTGAGGTCAGATATGTATATATGTATATATTATATGTATTTATACAGAGAGAGTTGTTAGCCATTGGAATGTGCTGCCCAGGGAGGTGGTGGAGTCACCATCCCCGGAGGTGTTCAAGAGGGGATTGGATGTGGCACTTGGTGCCATGGTTTAGTAGTCATGAGGTCTTGGGTGACAGGTTGGATTTGATGATCTTTGAGGCCTTTTCCATCCTCATTGATTCTACAATTCTATAGAGTAAGTTGGAGGAAACAAAGAGGGGGGAAAAAACTACAGAGAAAAGAAACATTGATGCTGTGCATTTCCTACTTATGGTTATTTTTGTGTTTCATTTTCAGTCAAGACTTGAAAGTCTGAAGAGATTTATTCTGACTGTATTGGCAAAGTCTCCTTGATGCTTTGTCAAGTTCACTATCCTGATTCCTGCCAATGCAAAACTGAAATACAATAGTTTCCTTCTTGGACTTCCATTTCCTTAGTGACTTCTCCCACAGCTGCATAAGGAGCAACTGCATTTCCTTGACTCAAACATGAAAAAGCTGTAGGAGGATGAACATACTCTATTTATATAATGGTCTAGAAAATAGTGGAGCTCTTAAGTGAAATTTAGCATTTGGGTACCAGTTATATTTAATGATTAGCTTCTCATGTCTCTCCTTTCCCAAAATGTTGTCTAAGAAGCACTGTTCAAATGCCTGTGACTCCACATGTTTCAGGTAACCAAACCTGCCTTACAATGACAAGGAACTGTTTGAGAAAAGGCTTTAATCCCCAATAATGGACAGTTCAGGGGGAAGGTCCCTGCACTTGGAAACTTTGCTTTTAATAACAAGCAGAGGTGTCTTCCCAAGCTAATTTTTTTAAGATCTGCTTTTGCTGTATCAATTATTAAATTACTTACTCTTCACTGACCATTTCATTGTAACTGTCTTTCTTATTGGCATGAAGAACAGTTCTCTAAATTCCATTCAACTTTGTGACTTTAAGCCTTAGGTCTTCAAGGAAACTTGATCCTGGGTAAAGAGATTGAGTCCATCATCAGTAAATTTGCAGATGACAGCAAGCTGTGTGCAGGAGTTGATCTATTAGAGGGTAGGAGAGCTCTGCAGAGGGACCTTGTCAGACTGGACAGATGAGCAGAGTCCAGTGGCATGAGATTGAACACATCTGAGTGCTGGGTTCTACACATTGGCCACAACAACCCCAGGCAGTGCTACAGGCTGGGGTCAGAGTGGCTGCAGAGCGGCCAGGCAGAAAGGGACCTGGGGGGACTGGTTGATAGTAGACTGAACATGAGCCAGCAGTGTGCCCAGGTGGCCCAGAAGGCCAATGGCAACATGGCATGGATCAGGAATAGTGTGGCCAGCAGGAGCAGGGAGGTCATTCCCCTGTACTCAGCACTGGTTAGGCCACACCTTGAGTCCTGTGTCCAGTTCTGGGGCTCTCCGTTTAGGAAAGATGTTGAGATGCTGGAAGGTGTCCAGAGAAGGGCAACAAAGCTGGGGAGGGGTTTGAAGCACAGCCCTGTGAGGAGAGGCTGAGGGAGCTGGGGTTGCTTAGCCTGGAGGAGGCTCAGAGGAGACCTTATTGCTCTCTACAAATTCCTGAAGACAGTTGTAGCCAGGTAGAGTTGGTCTCTTCTCCCAGGCAGGCAAGCAGCACCAGAACAAGAGGACACAGTCTCAAGCTGTGCCAGAGGAGGTTTAGGCTGGATGTTAGGAAGAAGTTCTTCACAGAGAGGGTGATTGCCCATTGGAATATGCTGCCCAGGGAGGTGGTAGAGTCACCATCACTGGAGGTGCTTAAGAAGAGACTGGATGGGGTGCTTGGTGCCATGGTTTAGTTGATTAGATGGTGTTGGATGATAGGTTGGACTTGATGATCTCGAAGGTCTTTTCTAACCTGGTTAATTCTATTCTGTTCTGTTCTGTTCTGTTCTATTCTATTCTATTCTATTCTATTCTATTCTTTAACATCATAAGCAGCAAAAGTGCATGTGAGAAACTGATTTCCTAGGCAAAACCAGAAGCCAGGCAAACAACTTTTCATCAGCCTTTCCTCTCAGACAGAAATGGCTCTTCGCATATATAAGATGCAACATCCATTTCTGTGATCTCTGGGAAGCAGCCATTCTTCTGTGCAGTCAACAGTAGCATGAAATATTATTTTAGTCTCACCTTACAATAGTTTCACATGCCAGACCTCTTTTATTAAGGAAGCTGCTGTCATAATTAAGATTTCAAGTCCCAAAGTCTTTGGCACAGAATAATTTCATCACACATTTCTGACTCATTCATTTCAGTGACAATTTCAACACACATTTCTGGGTCATTCATTTTGGCAGCATGAAAGATGAGCATTGTTAAAAGCCTGGGTTCACAGTTCTCAGTGCTTATTGTTTGAGCTGTTGTTTGGTTCTTGTTGGGGTTTTTTCCTCATTCAACTCCATTAATTTTCCCTGAGTACCTCTCTGCTAGTAAATTAAGCAATGCCAGGACACAGGTGTGAGTGGTGAAGCATGACTTGCTGCCCTCTTAAATGTGTGTAAGAATAACAATAATTCAACAGCTAGTCCAGTGTTATTATCATTAAGGAAATGAGTAAAGTCATTACCCCTACTCCTACAAACAACCTATTTAATATGAATAATAGACCTAGAAATCTATTCCCCTCCATCATAACCCATACAGATTCACAGATTGCATTGGGTTGGAAGGGAGCCTCAAAGCCCATCTTGTCCAACCCCCCTGCACTCAGCAGGGGCCCCTCCAACTTTTGGTCAGAATACCCAGGGACACATCAAGTCTGATGTTGAATGCCTCCAGGGTGATACCCCAAGAACTAATTTCTCAGTCACTTGCAAGAGGGAAGAAAGAGTGCAATGAGGTGGAAATCAGTCGTCATACATCTCACCCGTGAGGACTCAGGGTACTAAAGACCCATAAGCCTAATTTAGATATCCAGGAAGATAACAGAGTAGCCAGTAGCCAGTAGAGCATAAAATTCAAGCATGGATTCATCATGAGCTGATCTTGCCAAATCAAACTTTCTTCTGTGAGTAACTCAGATGTGTGGGTGCTGTTTTGGCTTTGGCAGTGTGTTTGACTAAACCACAACAGATATTTGCAAACCAGGGAGATGTAATTCCAAAGAAGGTAAGAAGCTATGACACACACACCCAGCTGAGCATAAACCTGCAGTGCTCCTGCACAGGGGCAGAGATAGAGGTCTCTGGCAATGTGATCAAGTGTCTGCACAGATGGACTGTACCCAGAGAATACAGAATAGAATACAGAATTAACCAGGTTGGAAAAGACCTTTGAGATCATCAAGTCCAACTTATCACCCAACACCATCTAATCAATGGAACCGTGGCACTAAGTGCCCCATCCAGGCTCTTCCTAAACACCTCCAGTGATGGTGACTCCACCACCTCCCTGGGCAGCACATTCCAATGGCCAATTACTCTTTCTAGGAAGAATTTCTTCCTAACATCCAGCCTAAACCTCCCCTGGCACAGCTTGAGACTGTGTCCTCTTGTTCTGGTGCTGGTTACCTGGGAGAAGAGACCAACCTCTACCTGGCTGCAATCTCCCTTCAGGTAGTTGTAGAGAGCAATAAGGTCTCCCTTGAGTCTCTTCTTCTCCAGTCTAAGCAGCCCCAGCTCCCTCAGCCTCTCCTCACAGGGCTGTGCTCCAAACCCCTCCCCGGCTTTGTTGCCCTTCTCTGGACACCTTCCAGCATCTCAACATTTTTCCTCAACTGAGGGGTCCAGAACAGGATGGGAGAGAGGGGAGAGGAGAGAGGCAACATCCTGTTTCTCTCCATTACAAAACCCAATGTCCTTTAATAGGAGGTAGAAAAACTATGTGGCAGAAAAACTAAATTTGCTCTTTGCCCAGATTTTCAATTCAATAGTGATGGTACTCCTTTAGTGATGAGCCAGAACCTTCAGTGTCATTTTTAAAACGTAGCATCATTGCATGGGATGGCATTTAACAAGTCCAAGTGCCGGGTGCTGCACTTTGGCCACAACAACCCCATGCAGAGCTACAGGCTGGGGTTGGAGTGGCTGGAGAGCTCCCAAACAGAGAGGGACCTAGGGGTGCTGATTGACAGCCACCTAAACATGAGCCAGCAGTGTGCCCAGGTGGCCAAGAGGGCCAATGGCATCCTGGCCTGCATTAGGAATAGTGTGGCCAGCAGGAGCAGGGAGGTCATTGTGCCCCTGTACTCTGCATTGGTTAGGCCACACCTTGAGTCCTGTGTCCAGTTCTGGGCCCCTCAGTTTAAGAAGGACATTGAGACACTTGAACGTGTCCAGAGAAGGGCAACAAGGCTGGGGAAAGGCCTTGAGCACAACCCCTATGAGGAGAGGCTGAGGGAGCTGGGGTTATTTAGCCTGGAGGAGGCTCAGGGGTGACCTCATTGCCCTCTACAACTACCTGAAAGGTGGTTGTAGCCAGGAAGGGGTTGGTCTCTTCTCCCAGGCAACCAGCACCAGAACAAGAGGACACAGCCTCAAGCTGTGCCAGGGGAGGTTTAGATCAGATGTTAAGAAGAAGTTGTTCATAGAAAGAGAGATCGGCCATTGGAATGTGCTGCCCAGGGAGGTGGTGGAGTCACCATCCCTGGATGTGTTCAAGAGGGGGTTGGACATGGCACTTGGTGCCAAGGTCTAGTCATGAGGTCTGTGGAGACAGGTTGGACTCGATGATCCTCGAGGTCTCTTCCAACCTTAGTGATACTGGGATCCTGTGATACTGTGATTACTTATGAAGCTCATGGATATTCCTAGGACGTATGCAGCCTCCTGGAAGCTGTAAGAGAGATGCATTTTGCACCTCTCTCATCCTGTAAGCTTTCAGAATCTGAAGATATATTCTTGAAACCTGCAAAGCAAAACCATGCAGTGCACTTCCAAATGTGTGCCTAGAGCCTTGACTGATTTGACACTTTAAAGTGCTACAACATTTCAATGGTGAGGATGGGAAGAAGTGTTTTACTGTGTGGTGCGTTTGAAACATCCCTCCTGAACCTGTGGATTGCCTCTCACTCAGCTTCTCTCCTGGCTGCACAACACAGCTCTCCCAAAATTCAAGAAAAAAGCACTGTGCATACTTCAATGTCTGTTCTCTGTGAAAGGGGGGGTGGGGGGGTGTGAAAGAAACAAATGGTGTGCCCATCTGAACAAAAGAGCTGCAAGAAGGATCTCCAATTTTCAAGCAACATCCTCACCACAGAGCTAATTTTCATTAAAACAGTTAATATTTTGTACTTGTTCACAGAATCACAGAATCACAGAATCAACCAGGTTGGAAAAGACCTCAGAGATCATCAAGTCCAACCTGTTACCCAATACCTAATACCTCCTGACAACTAGACCATGGCTCTAAGTCCCACATCCAATCCTTTTTTGACCACCACCAGGGACAGGGACTCCACCACCTCCCTGGGCAGCACATTCCAATGGCCTCACCTCTTTTAGTTTAAAACTATTGCCCCTTCTCCTGTCATAACAGGCCCTGCCACAAAGATTGTCCCTTTATTTCTTATAGGCCCCCTTTAAGTTCTAGAAGGCTGCAATAAGATGCTGAGATAAATTAGCATGTTAACCCAGCAAGGAACTATTTCTCTGGTTAGCTTTCTCTTAGGAGCAATCACTCCTCTCCTCCACTCCATCAAAGCTACAAAACAGGACCTTAAGCCATCAGATGTGTTTGACTTGCCTGTATCCTGTACCTGTCCCACCTGTCCCTGGTGCTAGCATTAGCCACCCACATTCACATAAAGAAAGAAACCTTCCTGAGGCATGAGGAATGGCTTAACAAGAATTTGTTTCTAGTTTAAATATGCCTTAAGATCTTGTGGTGGGTTGAAAATTCCCCACTCCTCCAACATTGTATTTGCCAGACCAGCTCAGATGGAAGCAAATGAAAGCTGTATTTACAAGCAAAACTACAATCTACAATGGAATGCAATGAATAGGTACAAAATATACAATATTTATAGATATTCATAACTAATAAACAGCACAAGAAGCTCCCTGGCCAAAAACCAGGTGAAGCCAATAGCTTTGCCCTCCCTGCCTCCCCCTTACCTCCCTGTAAAAAAGGGACAAGAGAAAGGAGCAGAGTGATGCTAGACAAAGCCAAAACAATGCAGCCAAGGTCAAGCAGAAGCAAGTTAGTATTTCTCCCACAGCAAAGAAGAGAGAGAAGATTGGTTTAGAACAGAATAAACCAGGTTGCAAAAGACCTTTGAGATCTTCAAGTCCAACCTATCATCCAACACCATCTAATCAACTAAACCATGGCACCAAGCACCCCATAAAGTCCCTTCCTAAACACCTCCAGTGATGGTGACTCCACCACCTCCCTGGGCAGCACATTCCAATGGCCAA
The DNA here is from genome assembly GCF_014839835.1 of Dryobates pubescens. NCBI lineage: Eukaryota > Metazoa > Chordata > Aves > Piciformes > Picidae > Dryobates > Dryobates pubescens. Next base: position 18,184,258 of record NC_071614.1, on the reverse strand, counting down.
TCTCTCTTGCTGTGAAGAACTCCTTCCTAACATCCAGTCTAAACCTCCCCTGGTGCAGCTTGAGACTGTGTCCTCTTGTTCTGGTGCTGCTTGCCTGGGAGAAGAGACCAACCCCCACCTGGCTACAACTGTCTTCAGGTAGTTGTAGAGAGCAAGAAGGTCTGCCCTGAGCCTCCTCTTCTCCAGGCTAAGCAAGCCCAGCTTCCTCAGCCTCTCCCCATAAGGCTTGTGCTCCAAACCCCTCCCCAGCTTTGTTGTCCTTCTCTGGACACATTCAAGCATACCAACATCTTTCCTAAACTGAGGGGCCCAGAACTGGACACAGGACTCAAGGTGTGGCTAATTAAAGTCTTTTATCTCTTCCAATGGGATTGGTTAGAACTATCATCATTTTCCTTTTTTTACACCCAATTGTGATTTATTTACATTTTACTCCTTTCTGTTCAAGATCTGTGAAAAAAAATGTTAAAGGCACAGCCTAAAACTACCACAGATCTGCAGCTGCAAGACTCTTAACAAAACAGGTCTAAAAGGAGCCCTCGTTAGATGAAACCTCTCTATAGTGTAACCACTAAGACTTGAGCGCTGGGGGAATACCTTGCAGTCTGTCAGGGATGTATCTCTTATCTTATCAGAGGATTGTGTCAAAGAAAATGCTAAGCAAAAGATAAGTTAGCTTGAGAGTGACAAGACCATGTTGTCTAGGTTGCTTGAACAGCAACACAGCACTGCCTTAACCAGCATCGTTAGCAAGCTTATGAGTAGCAACTGCATGCCTGATGGCACTTGTGAGGAGCAGCCACTAATGAGTACCACAGGTCTTTGGTTAGTGCAGTGTACTGCCAGCTACATCTGTGCAAGAAGGTGGAGATAAAAGATAAGGAACAATAAAGTAGGATGTCATTAATCAGCTCCTACCAAAGGAGCGTATCAGGAGATAGCATTTAATAACACATCGCCCCAAGCAGCTCAGCCTCTGAGCCTGATCTCATCTTCTGCACAGTGCTTCTCCCTCCAGCTCAAGCTGTCTTTGGGCACTTTATGAGCTGCAGCAACGGACCTGCCTTGGAATTAGTGGGTGGCAGGAGGATTCTCATCCTGCACAATACACAGGTTACCGTTTTTGCTGCATTTAAGAATCACAGAAACATTCAGGTTGGTAAAGACCCTCAGGATCACCAGATCCAACCGAGAGCCCTGCCCTGCAAGGTTTACCCCCTAAACCACATCCCCAAGCACCACGTCCAAATGGCTTTTAAACACATCCAGGGTTGGTGACTCAACCACCTCCCTGGCCAGTCTATTCCAATGCCTGGCCACTCTTTCTGTGAAACACTTCTCCCTAATGTCCAGTGTAAACCTACCCAGTTACAGCTTGAGGCCAATCCCTCTTGTTCACAGAATCACAGAATCAACCAGGTTGGAAAAGACCTCAGAGATCATCAAGTCCAACCTGTTACCCAATACTTAATACCTCCTGACAACTAGACCATGGCTCTAAGTCCCACATCTAAGCCTTTTTTGAACACCTCCAGTGATGGTGACTCCACCACCTCCCTGGGCGGCACATTCCAATGGCCAATCACTCTTTCTGTGAAGAACTTTCTCCTCACCTCCAGCCTAAACTTCCCCTGGTGCAACTTGAGACTGTGTCCTCTTGTGCTGGTGCTGATTGCCTGGGAGAAGAGACCAACCCCCATCTGGATACAACCTCCTTTCAGGTAGTCATAGAGAGCAATGAGGTCTCCCCTGAGCCTCCTCTATTCCACACAAACAGTATAGAACTATTAGTTCTATCACTAATTACCTGTGAGACCAGTACCAGACTCTCTACAATATCCTTTCAGGTACTTGTGGAGAGCAATGAGGTCTCTCCTCTTTTCTGAACTAAAGAGTCCCAGCTCCTTCCCTCGCTCATCATAAGATTTATTCTCCAGGAATTAACAAGGAATAACAAGGCCATAAGTGTTAACCTATAACCTAATGAGCCATAACTGCCAGTTAGTCAACACATCACCACTTAATAAGAAACAAGACTGAACAGGTTAAGTGCAGAAGACACCCATTAGCCAAGAGGTACCACACAGGTTTTTAAGGCCAGGCTGGATGTGGCTCTGAGCAACCTGATGTAGTATGAGGTGTCCCTGCCCATGGTAGAGAGGTTGGAACTGGATAATCATTGAGGTCCCTTCCAACCCTAACAATTCTATGTATGGAGTGCTGGCATCCTCACGAGCAGGTGTGTGACTGTGTCAAAATGCTGCACTGCACCCAAAAAATAACCCTCAGCTCTAGGGCAGGAATGGGTGGGTTGTAAATACACCCCTATGAAGGGTTTTGAGGTTAGCTAAAGAGCTGAAGGAGAGGTGCAATTTTGTGTTGCTTCTCCCAGGGAAAATACATCACATTTTAGTCATTCCCACAGACCATATAGAGACACCATCAAGCAAGCTCAAAGAAGTCAAAGAAGTCATTTAAATTAGCTGCTCATCCATTCATCTCAGACATCTGATGTAAGAAGAGGAGATGAAATGTGGAACTGAATTAGCTCCTTAGGATAGAATAGAATAGAATAGAATAGAATAGAATAGAATAGAATAGAATAGAATAGAATAGAATAGAATAGACCAGGTTGGAAAAGATCTTTGAGGTCATCAAGTCGAACCTATCATCCAACACCATCTCATCAACTAAACCATGGCACCAAGCACCCCATCCAGGCTCTTCCTAAGCACCTCCAGTGATGGCAACTCCACCACCTCCCTGGGCAGCACATTCCAATGGCCAATCTCTCTTTCTATGAAGAACTTCTTCCTAACATCCAGCCTAAACCTTCTCTGGCACAGCTTGAGACTGTGTCCTCTTGTTCTGGTGCTGCTTGCCTGGGAGAAGAGACCAACCCCCACCTGGCTACAACCTCCCTTCAGGTAGTTGTAGACAGTAATAAGGTCTCCCTGAGCTTCCTCTTCTCCAGGCTAAGCAACCCCAGCTCCCTCAGCCTCTCCTCACAGGGCTGTGCTCCAAACCCCTCCTCAGCTTTGTTGCCCTTCTCTGGACACGTTCCAGCAACTCAACATCTTTCTTAAACTGAGGGGCCCAGAACTGGACACAGGACTCAAGGTATGGCCTAACCAGTGCTGAGTACAGGGGTAGAATGACCTCCCTGCTCCTGCTGGCCACACTATTCTAAACTTACTCCAGCAGCCTAGATGATTCCCTTTCAGAGACAGATCTTCACTGTCATCTGCAAATTCAAGAGCCTTGCATGGAGGGTATAGTGGGGGAAGCAAGGACAGCAAGCCTGGCTGGGGTGGGGCTGGGAAGTGAGAAATTTATTGAACATGAGCTTTCTGGCTGAAAAGCAAGAGACACAATAGTGTAAATATTGGCAGGCAGGTAAACACTGAGAGGTTTTCTGCAGTGGGTGAAAGAAAGAAGTTTAAGAAGCACATTAATGTAAGCAGTCCCAAAACACCCCAGAAAAGTGCAGTGACTGCTCCCATTAGATGAACTAGCCTGGACATTCCCAGTATTGAAATCCTGAAAACATGGAAGTCACTCTCTCTCCTCCTAAACTGCAACATCACAGGTTCATAGGGGACTCCATGTTCTTGATTTCCCTTTGATTACATTGTGGATGATGAGTTTGGCCCAGAACAGATTGTGGCTGATGCAATAGTTGAAGCACAGGAGGTAAGAACTGGAGAACTCTCATCAGATCAAAATACACAGTGAAGGAAATCATCTTATCACAAAGCACATTTGCAACTAATAGCTGCCCAGCTCTTCTACATCATTTTCTTTGCTTCTTATTAGATCAGCAGGCCAAAGCCACCTAGGTCCTGGTGGTTTTTTTACAAGCACCTTTTGCAGAGCTGTAACCATCTGAGAAAAAAAAAAGAACTGTGACAGAAGAAAGGTGGAAAAGGTGCCCAGAGGAAAAACACAGCTGAGAGGAAAGAATTGAAACAAAAAGTGCATGCTTATGCCTCTGTTAGTTCAGTCTGGCTCTCCCTAGTTTTCTCAGCTGGATTCAGGTCATTAAAGTTGCTTCTTCCTTGGTGTAGAGCTGAGTGTGACAGTCTGATTTATGGCTGTTCCTTCTCACCAGCCTAAGAAGTAAGAGAAAAGCATTTACCAGCTAAGTTTAAGAACTGCTGTGAGAATCTGTCACTTCTGACGTGGTGCCAGAAGATGTAAACCATTTGGTGTGCATTTTTGTCAAATTACCAAAAGAGTTCATTTCCTCCTAAAGCTGCCTTTGCCAACTATTTCAGTAACTAAATAATGAGACTAAATTGAATAAATCCTCCAGAGGTATTTCAGCCTTCACAGAGCCTGTTAAGAAATGTGTTTGAGCCTTGCATGCCTAGGTAAAACAAAGACTTCTCATTTTTTTCCTAAGATTTGTCTCCAAAAAGCTTTCTTTTTCTCATGTGGATACCCCAAAAACTATGCTTTCTCTTTTGTCATCAAAGAACAAACTACCTAGGCTTTCTTCAGACAAGTTTATTACCTTAACTACCATAATATCATCCTTAAAAAAAGTTAAAAAGCTTTTAAAAAGGCTCTGAAAGCCCTCTAGTATGACTCCTGGTTAGGGACAGCATCCACCTAAGCCAGCAGGTTCTTCAGCCTCTATGAATTAGACTGCAGGTTTATTCTATACTGATACCAACTCACAGGCACCAAAGCTACCACATCAACCCAAACTGCACCAGCTCTCAAAGAGTTCCACAATTTATACCAATGTGCACTTACATGAACAAAGATAAAAGATCAGTGGACAGCACAGGGGGGTTGAAAATTGCAGAGAAAATCATAGAATTGTTAGGGTTGGAAGGGACCTCAAGGATCATCTAGTTCCCTGCCATGGGCAGGGACCCCTCACACTACATCAGGTTGCTCAGAGCCACATAGAATCAATGAGTTTGGAAAAGACCTCAAAGATCATCAAGTCCAACCTGTCACCCAGCACCTCATGACTACTAAACCCTGGCTTCAAGTGCCACATCTAATCCCCTCTTCAACACCTCCAGGGATGGGGACTCCACCACCTCCCTGGGCAGCACATTGCAATGGCCAACAACTCTTTCTGTGAAGAACTTTCTCCTCACCTCCAGCCTAAACTTCCCCTGGTGTAGTTTGAGACTGCGTCCTCTTGTTCTGGTGCTGGTTGCCTGGGAGAAGAGACCAACCCCCACATCCTGACCTTAAAACCCTCCAAGGATGGGGCTTCTACCACCTCCCTGGGCAACCTGCTCAATGCTGAAATCTGGGGACGCGTGAAGCGATTATTTGTTTTACACGCACAAGCCTGACACATCTGGCATCCCGAAGCCTTGCTGCGCAAGATCAGCTGGCAGCGGAGGATGCAAGACGATGCAGAGTGCTGACAGATCTGCAACGAGGTGGATCTGATCCTGCTTTTTATTTTTTTTTCCCCCTCTTCTTACCGTGTCGCTCCTAGAATTGTACGGTGCAAACCAAGCGCTGCAGAGCTGCCGGTCCTGTTCATTAAAAATAGAGGAGTGCCCTCTGCTGGAATCCTCAACACATGCAGCCGAACTTTCACTACAAATTGCTTTTTTTTTTTCCCCTCAAATGGATGAGAAAATCCAGTAGGGAAAAAAAAAATCATTACTTAACAAAATCACCTTTTTCCTCAGCTGGAGCATCTCTTATACAAGGCAGCCCAGAGAGGTTGTGGAGTCTCCTCCTCTGGAGACGTTCAAAACCCACCTGGATGCATTCCTGTGCAAACTACCCTAAGTGATCCTGCTTTGACAGAGGGGTTGCACTCGATGATCTCTTAAGGTCCCTTCCAACCTCCAGTGTGCTGTGATACTGTGAAAGGCTGAGAGAACTGAAGCTGTTTAGCCTGGAGAAGAGGCGACTGAGAAGAGATCTTACCTATGGCAATAGAGTTCTAAAGGGCATGTGTCAAGAGGAAGGGGACAGACTCTTTTCAGTGGTGCCCAGCAACAGAACAAGAAGTTTAAGTAACAAACTGGAGCACAGGAGGTTCCACTTGACCATGAGGAAAAGCTTCTTCGCTTTGAAGGTGACAGAGCAATGAAACAGGCTGCCCAGAGAAGCTGTGGTGTCTCTTTCTCTGGAGAGCTTCCAAATCTGCCTGGACAATGTGACCCTGCACACCCTGTTCTGGGTGAAACTGAGGGAGGGAGGCTGAAGGACCTGGGGCTTTCTAGTCTGAAGAGGAGAAGACTGAGAGGGGATTTAATCAATGTTTATAAATAGCTGAGGGCTGGGGGTCAGCAGGGAGGGGACAGGCTCTGCTCACTTGCTCCCTGTGATGGGACAAGGAGCAATGGGTGTAAGCTGCAGCACAGGAGGTTCCACCTCAACACAAAAGGGAACTTCTTTACTGTAAGGGTCACAGAGCACTGGAACAGGCTGCCCAGAGAGGTTGTGGAGGGTCCTTCTCTGGTGACTTTCAAGGCCTGTATGTGTTCCTCTGTGACCTGACCTTGTATGGTCCTGGTCTGGCAAAGCGGTTTAGATTTGAATTTTACACTAGGAGTGAGGATAGCAATCCTGTCACCCTACAGTTCCAGCTGTGAGCTCCCTCCAGACGCTGTAGTTCAGCTGCCAGTTTCTAGATATCCATGAGCCAAGTGTGCACCCTTCAGTCCCACTGCTGGAAGGAGCAGAGGGAAAGTTTGTAGAAATACAGCAAAGTAAAAAGAGACAGAGAGGAAGTACTGCTGAGATAGGGTTGTTAGTAGCACAATGGTTCAGAAGTACTGCTGAGATAGGGTTCTTAGTAGCACAATGGTTCAGACTGGAAAACATTGACAACAAAATGTATACAGTCCTGAAGCATAAACAGAAGTAAAAAGCCAGAGAGGCAGGTCAAGATCTGGTTGAGACTCATCAGGCTTTTGGGTGAGTCATCAGAGACATCAGTGTCTATGGAACTTGTGAAAAATGATAACTCAGCACCGCTGGGGATGCAATCCAAGGAGCTGGGAGTGAATCCAGCCCCTTTGGTGCCTGCCCCGTCAGCAAAGATTCTGCCTGCTTGTGAGCTTCTTAGCCTCAAAGCTTGACAGTCTCAAAGCTGTAGCCACCTTTGCATCAAAAACAAAACCAAAAAATCTTATAAAGCACTAAATAATTGCTTTGTATATTGTATCTTTTGCTTGAACAGTTTGTGCCTGACTAAAGCTGTCAGAGCAAACGGACCCAAGAGAGATGTCGTAACACGAGGAGGTCACCAAACAAAGAACTGGAAAGCTGGAGGGATCCATTGAACCTTGCCTCAAACTACCTGACTCTCACCAATTTGACCTGTTTTGTTTTCAGTATGCATGTTTTCCCTTCTATGTGCTCATGCCTTTCACACAGCAGTAAGGGGCAAAGAAAGATTTAGGGAGGAAACCCAAGGCAAGGAGTCGTGATTTGCTCTTACATTCAGGCTTTCAGGTGTATTTACCCATTTAGGGTAAATACACATTAGCTGAACAGAGCTTGTGATTTGTTGCTTGGCATTAAAAGTATTCTTAGAGTGGATGAGAAAAAAATGTTCTGATTATACAACATGGGATATTAAAGAAAAATTACTTGGGCAAACAGAAAGTTTCCTGGTAAACTCTCTCCGGCTCTGTGGGAGTGGTGCTTCCCTGACCCTGTGTTTGCTTTCCATACAGCAAAGGGCAAGCAAGACAAAAGTCTGTGAGCCTCTAACCTTCAGATCTGTCATATGAGAATGTCACAATGTAAAACCTTTCTTCTGTTTCCCTCCTAAAGCTACACAGATACAGGGATGAGCCAGGTATTGAAATTTAAACACCCAGTCATACCCAGGGCAAAGGCAAGAAATCTCCATGTAAGTTGTCTTCACTACAGTAAAAGAGAGGACAAATCTGTTTGCTAGACTAAAGTCAGCAGTGAGATGGCAGAGGCGTTTGATGAAATTAACCAGATAGGAACTAACTGGACTCCTCTGAGCCTCCTCTTCTCCAGGCTAAGCAACCCCAGTTCCCCCAGCCTCTCCTCACAGGGCTTGTGCTCCAAACCCCTCACCAGCTTTGTTGCCCTTCTCTGGAAGGGCAACAGGTTGCACAAGTTACATCTCAGCTGTCAGTGCAAGCTTGCAACCCAGAAGGCCAATCACATCCTGGGCTGCATCAAAAGATGCATTGCCAGCAGATCCAGAAAGGTGATTCTGCCACTTTACTCTGCTCTGGTGAGATCTCACATGGAGTACTGTGCGCAGGTCTGGAGCCCTCAATACAGGAAGGACATGAACCTGATGGAGAGGGTCCAGAGGAGGGTCATGAAAATGATCAGGGGATTGGAGCACCTCTGCTGTGAGGACAGGCCAGGGGAGCTGGGGGTGTTCAGCCTGGAGAAGAGGAGGTTTCAGCGAGACCTGATTGCAGCCTTCCAGTACCTGAAGGGGGCTACAGGAAGGCTGGAGGGAGACTGTTTACAAGAGCCTGCAGTGACAGGACGAGGGGCAATGGCTTCAAACTAGAGAAGGGCAGATTTAGATTGGATATCAGGAAGAAGCTCTTCACTGTGAGGGTGGTGGAACACTGGAACATGTGGCCCAGGGAGGTGGTTGAGGCTCCTTCCCTGGAGATATTCAAGGTGAGGTGCAACAAGGCCCTGGGCAACCTGATCTAGTTGGGGATGTCCCTGCTGAGTGCAGGGAGGTCAGACTGGATGACCTTTGAAGGTATCTTCTGGCCTGGTCCATTCTATGATTCTATGATCCAGTGGGGCAGTATCAACCCTCAACTGCAAAACTAGTAAACTGAAAGCAAAGACAAGACATACTTTGATTCTGAGGAGACTTTTGATATTGAACCCTGTGCCATTACATAGAAAGGAAGAAAAAGTGATTTCTTCCATAAAGGAAACAAACACCTGGTTGAAACTCAGAAAAGTTTCAATTCACATCTCCCTTTGCCATGAAGAATTGATACCAGGTAAGGGCCCTGAGGGTTCCCTTCATGCTGTGTGAGCCAACCACTGGTTTCATTGTTTACTTGTGCAGTTGAGCAGGGAGTTCAATTGAAAAAGACATCTTCTATAACTGAACCTGGTTGAGGTTCCACCTCATGTAGGAGATGGGAAGAATAAATTGGCAATGTTATCCAGGCTAAACAAAGATGAGACAAGAGTAAATAAAGTGTGTGAGGGCAAATTGGAGGATAGGAAGCTATAAAATACAGGAGACATCAAAAAGAAATAAAGAAGGCAGGTTTTGTTCTGCAATGTATTAACCACCTGCTTGTTAGTAACACCTGTAAGTAAATGAATTCACTTTGCTCTCCATCAGTAAGTCGTAAATTCATCTACTAATACGTCAAATAAATTTATAATGTATCAATATGCAAATATTAGTACAGAGATGACTCAGTATATGACAAGTACAATGCACTTACTGGAAATTCCTAGCACAGTTTCCTAGAACAGGGATGTGTGAGTTACACCTTGAGTCCTGTGTCCAGTTCTGGGCCCCTCAGTTTAGGAAAGATGTTGAGTTGCTGGAAGGTGTCCAGAGAAGGGCAACAAAGCTGGTGGGGGGTTTGGAACACAAGCCCTATGAAGAGAGACTGAGGGAGCTGAGGTTGCTTAGCCTGGAGAAGAGGAGGTTCAGGGGACACCTTCTTGCTGTCTGCAACTACCTGAAGGGAGGTCGTAGCCAGGTGGGGGTTGGTCTCTTCTCCCAGGCACCCAGCACCAGAACAAGAGGACACAGCCTCAAGCGGCACCAGGAGAACTTTAGGCTGGAGGTGAGGAGAAAGTTATTCCCAGAGGGAGTTGTTAGCCATTGGAATGAGCTGCCCAGGGAAGTGGTGGAGTCACCATCCCTGGATGTGTTCAAGGGGGGATTGGATGTGGCACTTGGTGCCATGTTCTAGTAGTCATGAGGCGTTGGGTGACAGGTTAGACTTGATGATCTTTGAGGTCTTTTCCAACCCTGTTGATTCTATGATTCTGTGATTCTATGGTGACTCCACCACCTCCCTGGGCAGCACATTCCAATGGCCAATCACTGTTCCTATGAAGAACTTCTTCCTAACATCCAGCCTAAATTTCCCCTGGCGCAGCTTGAGACTGTGTCCTCTTGTTCTGGTGCTGGTTGCCTGGGAGAAGTGCCCAACAATACAAGGGAAGTGAATCCTGCTTCAAATCTGGCAGTCAAAATCAGCAAATCACCACTTTATCAGTAGGAATATCCTAGCGTGGGGTCTATGAAAAGCGAAAGATTAGCCAAACAAGATTAGTCAGGTAAAACAAACATCAATCAAATGCTCATTTGTATTTTATCACAAATATTTGCTTTCAAGTAGCAGTACTCTCAGGTTATTATAAGCTTCTGAATTCAGTGGGGGAGCCAACATGCTTTTTGAAAGAGTATTTCTAAGAATCAGACAAGGAGTTGGTAACAGATATTTGTGTCAAACAAGCCAAAACTGTGTGAGAGAGAAATGAAAGGATTTAACTTGGCTAGTCACTGCAGGGAGTGGGAGTGACTAACATGATTGTGCTGACAATTTAATCTCTTGTTTTATTAATTGCAAAGATGATTTCTAGTCCTGAAATAAAACGGGGTGGGGGAACAAAACCACAACACACTACTCTTGCTATTTTCCTCTCCTGTGCTCTGTTTCTAAGGCTCTGATTTCTCTAAGGAAGAATGTGAGAGTAATGGACTCTTGTTTACAGAAAAAGTTGAAAATTTCCCTTTTCACTTCAAAGTAAGAGATCAGAAAATTCAGAAACACTTCCTTCCCACTTTGTGGGCTGCACAGAAATGGCTCTAACTATTAAATCTGTTTAGGAGACGATTTGTCTCTGTCAGAAGTGAGTAGCTATTGAAATAACACTTCCCCAGGTAACCACAGTCACACACAGTTGTGTGTGCTTAGTCTACAGCCTCACTTCTTGAGAATCTCCTCGTTAGTACTAGCCAGAGAGCAAATGACTTCCACAAGCTTTATGCACGGTAGTTTTAATCACAAGTCAGTCATGTTATATCATGTGTAAAAGCACACAAACCTGAGCAGCAGCCATTGTAAGGACAAGAACAGAGCAATAGAATATAGAATAGAGAATATTCTGCAAATTTACTGATGATGGACTCAATGCCCTCATCCTGATCATCAATAAAGGTGTTAAAGAGCATGGGGGCCAGCACTGATCCCTGGGGCACACCACTAGTGCCTGGCTGCCAGCTGGATGTGGCACCATTCACCACCACTCTCCGGGCTCGGCCCTCCAGCCAGTTCCTAACCCAATGCAGTGTGCTCCCATCCAAGCCATGGGCTGACAGCTTGGCCAGGAGTTTGCTGTGGGGGACAGTGTCAAAGGCCTTGCTGAGATCCAGGTAGACTACATCCACAGCCTGCCCCACATCCACCAGGCGGGTCACCTGATCATAGAAGGAGATCAGTTTGGTAAGGCAGGACCTGCCCTTCCTAAATCCATGCTGTCTGGGCTTGAAGGACATTGAGACACTTGAACATGTCCAGAGAAGGGCAAGGAGGCTGGGGAGAGGTCTGGAGCACAAGCCCTGTGAGGAGAGGCTAAGGGAGCTGGTGTTGCTTAGCCTGGAGAAAAGGAGGCTCAGGGGACACCTCATTGCTCTCTACAACTACCTGAAGGGAGATTGTAGCCAGGTGGGGGTTGGTCTCTTCTCCCAGGCAACCAGCACCAGAACAAGAGGACACAGTCTCAAGCTGCACCAGGGGAGATTTAGGCTCAAGGTGAGGAGAAAGTTCTTCCCAGAAAGTGTAATTGGCTATTGGAATGTGCTGCCCAGGGAGGTGGTGGAGTCACCATCCCTGGAGGTGTTCAAGAAGGGATTGGATGTGGCACTTGGTGCCATGGTTTAGTAGTCATGAGGTGTTGGGTGACAGGTTGGACTTGATGATCTTTGAGGTCTTTTCCAACCTTATTTATTCTATGATTCTATGACCATTACATATTCATGAAAATTACTCTTCACAGGGAACTACCTCCCAAAATACCAAGTACCTGGAGGTGTCAGACTACCTCCCTCTCACAATCAATAAAGATGCAATCTTAATCTCTATGGTAGGCAGTTTATTAGGCTTCCTGATGCTGATAAGCCTGGTCTCATCAAAGTTGTCACAAGCACTTCAGATAAAAAAAGCACTCTTGCCCTTATCTCAGCACATGGAAGGAGATGGAAGACCTTATCACAAGCGATTTCCCGTAGTGCTGCCCGCTATACAAATGAAGAACAAAAGTAGCTGTGTTAGAAAGGAAATCTAGTCTGATATTAAAATGCTGGCAACAGCATACAGCTGCAGAAACACTGCAGAGAACAGCAAACAATGAAACAACACCGAGTTGTGCTATGGACAGCAACATCGATATAACATAACAAAAATGGTGCTTGGTGTGCAAGGCACCACGGCAGAGGCAGAAGGGAACTGCAAGTGAAAGATGAGGAGATGTGCAGAGGCTTTATGCCTTCTGCAAGCCAGCAGAGAGCATAGAAGGAAGCAAGACAGGTTGTATTTAAATAAAGCAGAGAGGATATTGAGGACATGTCAAAGGTGACTTTGTGATATTGGGCTATAAACAAGTGGAAGCAAAGATCACAGAATCACAGAATCACCAAGGCTGGAAGAGACCTCAAAGATCATCAAGTCCAACCTGTCACCACAGACCTCATGACTAAACCATGGCACCAAGTGCCACATCCAATCCCCTCTGGAACACCTCCAGGGGAGGTTAGGAGGAAGTTTTATACAGAGAGAGTGATTGCCCATTGGAATGGGCTGCCCGAGGAGGTGGTGGGGTCGCTGTTGCTGGGGGTGTTCAGGGTGAGGCTTGACAGAATGCTTGGTTCCATGGTTTAGTTGATTAGGTGGTGTTGGATGATAGGTTGGACACAATGATCTTGAAGGTCTCTTCCAAGCTGGTTTATTCTATTCTATTCTATTCTATTCTATTCTATTCTATTCTATTCTAACCTCCCTGGGCAGCCCATTCCAATGTCTAACAACTCTCTCAGTGAAGAACTTTCTCCTCACCTCGAGGCTAAACTTCCCCTGGAAGTTTCTGTACAAGATTCTGCAAAATGGGAAGGTGAGCTGAGTGTTGTTGCACTGGAAGGAAAAAAAAGTAAACACACAACTCTTCAGACGAAAGGAGGGAGATGCACAGAGAAGTCTTCTCTGCAGACTTTCAAGACCCACCTGGATGTGTTCCTGTGCTAGATTCTATGGTCCTGCTCTGGAAGGGGGGTTACACTCAATGATCTTTGAAGGTCTCTTCCAACCCCTAACATCCTCTGATCCTATAATCCTATGATCTGTAGCCATTCTGCAAGTGGGTTACTCCTGAACAGCATATAAGGTGAATTGCCTGTAGAGTAATGCCCAGTGCCACAGCCTTCTGGCCTCAGTCAGCTAATGCAATACACATTTTGTGTTGCCCAGTATGAAGGTTATTCTGTGCATGGCTATAAAGTAACTAACTGACTTATGTCTCTGCCTCAAAATATTTATTCCACTCATAGGGCAGAGTCAGAAAAGACCAGTTCAAAGCAACCACCCCTCAGCTGGAGCTTTAACTGTGTGAACACACCATCAGCACTCCAGCCTGCTGAGAGCACTACAAGTGTTTTGGCAAAGTCAAAGTCCTAGTGCTGCAAAAGGACAGGGCTTTTATCTTCTCTCTTTCCTTGCCCTGGAGATAAGGAAAAAACCCAAGCCAGAACAACACAGTTGGGTTGGTTCTTTTTCAGTCACCTGTTCTCCAAAACAAGGACTTCTCAAACGTGCAGCCCCAAAGCTGAGGTCATTTATCAACAATAAATATTGACAGGGGAACATGTACATATATACAGCCCCAGAGAGAGGAGAGCATCTGACTCCTGCCACTCTCCCTAAGACCCAGAAGGAAGCAAGCTGGACAAAGGTAATGTATGCAGAATTTAATTCCAGTATTATAGATCTCACCCAGAGAGTCACTTGATCATTATTGGTTCGGCAAAGTGGTACAAGTGCTAGCAAAGTTAATATCCCAGCTGTGTCAAATGGGATAAGGGCAAGAAAACGTCTGTTTATAAGAATCCCAGAGGAAGAGTTTAGTGATAAATTATATCTTCTGCTTAGAAAGCACATCTTCCACCTACCTGGGTGAGAAATGGCTTCAGGGAAGTCTAAATCTCACCTCTCTTTAGATCAAATGTAACACTATGACTCATTTGCTTCATTCATGGTTGGACTTGCTGATCTCAAAGATCTTTTCCAACCTGGTTAATTCTGGGGCCCTCAATTTAGGAAAGATGTTGAGCTGCTGGAAGGTGTCCAGAGAAGGGCAACAAAGCTGGGGAGGGGTCTGGAGCACAGCCCTGTGAGGAGAGGCTGAGGGAACTGGGGTTTCTTCACCTGGAGAGGAGGAGGCTCAGGGGACACCTTATTGCTGTCTACAACTACCTGAAGGGACATTGTAGCCAGGTGGGGGTTGGTCTCTTCTCCCAGACAGGCAACCAGCACCAGAATAAGAGGACACAGTCTCAAGCTGCACCAGGGGAGGTTTAGGCTGGATGTTAGGAAGAAATTCTGCATAGAAAGAGTGACTGGCCATTGGAATGGACTGCCCAGGGAGGTGGTGGAGTCATCACCACTCGAGGTGTTTAGGAGGAGACTTGGTGCCATGATTTAGTTGATTAGATGGTGTTGGATGATAGGTTGGACTCAATGATCTCAAAGGTCTTTTCCAACATGGTTAATTCTATCCTATCCTATCCTATCCTATCCTATCCTATCCTATCCTATCCTATCCTATCCTATCCCATTCCATTCCATTCTATTCTATTCTACTCTAACTGAAGCAATCTTCTGTGTTGCAGGTTTGGGCTTGCAGTATTTTTTTACCTTGCTCACCTACCATATTACACCACAAGCTTTTTGCACCAGAGGTTGTTAAATCTGGGAGTTTATGTCTTGTTTTTTCCTTTGCAGAAATGGGTCTGCTAACTACAATCATTTTCCTGGCTGCTTTGCTACACCAATCGAATGGACAGGTAGGAACATTCATCTAAGCAAAAGATGGGCACATTGTATAGATATCTGACATGGCATAGTCTGGCCAAGAACCTGTGCCTAGATAAGGGACCACCAGCAATGGCAGAACTCCTCTCAATGACTTAGTTGTCCAGATCTCTGTCATGCTCCCTCTACAAAGAGAAGAGAAAGCTACTTGTAGAGAATGGATCTTCCAGTCCTAAAAAGGAGCTCAGATTTTGTGGGATGAGTTTCCTCTGCCCTTTCCAGTAATGACAAAGAGCACAAAGATGTCTACCTTAGAATTAGATGTCTCATTTTTGGATATTAAGTGGGAAGAATAATTTTTGGAAGGATGTTTTAGTCTGGAAACTCCAGTGCAAACATTCCAACCCTTATATCTGTAAGGATTCATGTCCTGACATCACTACATAAGAGACATTCATTGCTTTCTTGACCTTAGGTGCTTCAGAAGATGATCTGCCAACAGTCCTAAGTTCTGGCCCAGCTTCACACACTTCCAAAGCTAACAACTGAACAGAGATGGTGATCTTTTTAGTTTACACAAGAGGTCAAAGCCAGTCCTGAGGTTTGGTTCAAGAGCTAAGTTCTCTCCATGTTTGATGTGGAGACACCTGAAGCTAGAATTCCTACCTACACATTTCATTCAGGGTCATATCTCCTTATGAGAAGTGCAGTTCAGATCAAGTAAGGAAACAGAAACCCCCAGTAATTAACCTGTGAATAGGAGAACTAATAAAGGAAAGTTGCGAGTTTCCAAGGAGCTCTATCATGACGAGAAGCACATCATTTATCTTGCTTATTAAACTGCTGATAACTGAAACCTTCATTGCTGCTGTTTCCCTGCCTTTACAGCATAAAGTAATGGCCATTTCTTCCTTTCCTCTTTTCAAGTTTCAAAACCAAAAACAGATTCTTGAGGAGCACAATGAAATACGGAGATCTGTAATTCCCACGGCCAGGAACATGCTGAAGATGGTAAGCTCTACCTTGCAACTAGCCCGATTTCCACAGTGAACAGAGAGAGCAGGAAAGGTGCTCTGGGATTGAGAAGAAGGAATCAGAATTTGATCCCTTTCTTTCTGCAGGCTTCATGCCCAGTTTTTGCACACCTCCACCTTAATGCTGCAAGAACTTGCATAATGCAAAGGCCCCAAGATGGGCCACAGGTGCTAGTCAAAACCTCTCTCCTAACCAACATGTCTTAATTTCTCCACTTGGAAAAACTCAGTTAAGCAACACAAGAAACTCTTTCATGTCTAGGTTATTAACCACTAGGTTTCATGGTTATTAACCACACACCTCATTATTGCTGTCAACCCTGCATTAAGACAGCCTGCACAGTGAATGACCACCTATTAGGATCATGGAATTGTCAGGGTTGGAAGGGACCTCAAGGATCAGCTAGTTCCAACCCCCATGCCCCCGCCACCATGGGCAGGGACACCTCACACTACAGCAGGTTGCTCACAGCCACATACCGCCTGGCCTTAAAATCTCCAGGGATGAGGCTTCCACCAGCTCCCTGGGCAACCTGTTCCAGTGCCTCACAACCCTCTTGGGGAAGAACTTCTTCCTAACATCCAATCTGAATCTACCCATTTCTACTTTTTTCTATTCCCCCTATTGCCTTATGTTTGGTCATTGCAATAGAAAGCAAACCTGAGAGGTACAACATGCAGGGATGGCTCTCAGATTGTAGATTCATAGAGTCATAGGATGCCTTGGCTTGGAAAGGACCTTTAAAGGTCATGTAGTCCAACCAAGTTATGGATAACATTATTGAGTCTATGGAATAATCAGCTCCTTTAGAAGGGAAGCACATGTGATGGTGAAGGAAAGAATATGGCAAGCAAAGTGGAGCAGGAGCATGAGCAGCAGCATGCTTCCGAATCAGACACTGTCAGGGGGACAAAAGAGACCTAGATCTGTGTAGCAATCAGTCCTTAGCTGAGCTTGCTTTACCCATCGCTGCTCCCACCCCTGTCACTTCCATGAGCAGGCAAGCTGGCTGGTGCTTTATGGTTACATCTGCATGGTGAGGCTTGCAAACATTCCTCAAGTTCAAAGTCCAGCACTGGTTAGGCCATACCTTGAGTATTGTGTCCAGTTCTGGGCTCCTCAATTTAAGAAGGACATTGAGATACTTGAACTTGTCCAGAGAAGACCAATGAGGCTCTTGAGAGGTCTGCAGCACAGCCCTATGAGGAGAGGCTGAGAGAGCTGGGGTTGCCTAGCTTGGAGAAGAGGAGGCTCAGGGGAGACCTTCCTGCTGTCTACAGCTACCTGAAGGGAGGTTGTAGCCAGGTGGGGGTTGGTCTCTTCTCTCAGGCAATCAGCACCAGAACAAGAGGACACAGTCTCAAGCTGTGCCAGGGCAGGTTTTAGCTTGAGGTGAGGTGAAAGTTCTTCCCAGAAGAAGTAATTGGCCATTGGAATGTGCTGCCCAGGGAGTTGGTGGAGTCCCCATCCCTGGAGGGGTGCAAGAAAGGATTGGATGTGGCACTTGAAACCATGGTTTAGTTGTCCTGAGGTGTTAGGTATTAGGTAATAGGTTGGACTTGATGATCTCTGAGCTCTTTTCCAACCTGGCTGATTCTATGATTCTATCACTTATACCTCAACTGCACCTGAGCTAAAAATCACTTTTGTACCATGTAGTGCACTGCACCCAACAAAGTTAGCTCAGACACAAAGCCAAAATAAAGCAACAGCATCTTACAAAATTCTTATTAAACAGGAGCATCTGCAAACCAGGCTTGTGGGGTATTTTGCTGAATAACTTGCTCTTAAACCTTGAAGAGATGAAGAGATGTGGTGCCCATGCCCCAGCAGTGTGAACTGGCACAGCTCCTCTCCATTCTGTTGAGAACCATGGGAGCATTCAGCACACAATCTCTTTACTTCTCATGGACTGCACTAAAGTATCTGCAACCTGAAGCTTTCTCCCTTTGTGTCTTTCAGGTGTGGAGTGAGAAAGCTGCCAAAAATGCTCTGAAATGGGCAAGAAGATGTGAGATGAGAATCAGTCCAAAAGAGATGAGGATCGTTAATGGTATGTGACAAATATGGAACCTAAGCTGATGGGTTAATGACAATTTATAGATAACCCCTGTGCATGTGAACTAAAAATAAGAACTTTTAACCTATAGTAGGATATCATTGTAGGACTATTAACCACAAACCTATCTTCTTTATCAGATAACTACCCTTCAAGACAAAGACTTGAATCTTGTGGGAGAGAGATGCTATGTACTTGTCCTATGTTGGTACATTTCCTGATGTGTTCACTTCTAGCTTCTGCTGGAGACAAGAGAGTGCAGTAGAGAATAGAACAGAACAGAACAGAACAGAACAGAATAGAATAGAATAGAATAGAATAGAATAGAATAGAATAGAATAGAATAGAATAGAATAGAATAGAATAGAATAGAATAGAATTAGCCAGGTTGGAAAAGACCTTTGAGATCATCAGGTCCAACCTATCACCCAACACCATCTCATCAATGAAACCATGGCACCAAGTGCCTCATCCAGTCTCTTCCTAAATACCTCCAGTGATGGTGACTCCACCACCTCCCTGGGCAGCACATTCCAATAGCCAATTACACTTTCTGGGAAGAACTTTCTCCTCACCTTGAGCCTAAACCTCCCCTTGCACAGCTTGAGACTGAGTCTTCTTGTTCTGGTGCTGGTTGCCAGGGAGAAGAGACCAACCCCCTCCTGACTACAATCTCCCTTCAGGTAGTTGTAGAGAGCAATAAGGTTTCCCCTGAGCCTCCTCTTCTCCAGGCTAAGCAACCCCAGCTCCCTCAGCCTCTCCTCCTCTCCTCCCCAACTTTGTTGATCTTCTCTGGACAGAGAATTTTTGGTATCACTAAGTAGAGGAATCTCTCTGTAACACTTTGTAGTCACAAAAGTATGTGTGACTGAAAGCTCACCAAAATCAGAGTAACATTTCCTGGAGCCTTCCCAGAATTAGGTGTACTGTTCTCTTCTTAAAACCACAGGGCAAATAGGTTGGCATCATTGAGATATTTATGATTTTTTTTTTTTTAGGATGTAGCTATAACCTCTCTGTCCTCCCTCCCACTCTACAGCTTCCTTCTCTCCAAAGTAATAAAACAGACCTTCTTCTACTTCAGGTGTCACATGTGGTGAGAATGTGTTGCTGTCATCTAACCCTAAAACGTGGACTGAAGCAATTCAAGTTTGGTACAGTCAGTCCTCCAATTTCAAGTATGGATATGGAGCAACTGCCAAAAATGCCAATATTGAGAACTATACTCAGGTATGGAGAACTGAAACAAACTGCAATGATACATAAGAATTACAGGAATACCCTTAAGGGAGCTGGGAGATGATTATCATCAGAGAAGAATATTTATCCCTGTCCTCCAATCATTATCTAGCATTCATGCTCTGATCCAAAAATGAATGATGGATTCATATCCTTTCTTATCTAATTCACACAAACACTGAATGGTAAGGGTTGAGTGGGACCTCTGAACATCATCAAGTCCAACCCTCCCTGCCAGAGCAGGATAATAATGAGGAAAGAGAACCAGTATTTTGGAAGAGCTGGCCCAGAGGTATTGAATTATTTATTTCCCTACAAAATAATATTTCCCTCTGATTCTATGATTCAAAGAGAAATATTATTTTGGTTAAGAAAATAAATAAATCATAGAAGCACAGAATCAACAAGGTTGGAAAAGACCTCAAAGATCATCCAGTCCAACCTGTAACCCAAGACCTCATGATTACTAAACCATGGCACCAAGTGCCATGTCCAATCCCCTCTTCAACACCTCCAGGGACGGTGACTCCACCACCTCCCTTCAGCAGTTTAGGAACAAATATTTTCTATATAGGCATATAAATATCTGATTGAAAGGTATCAAAACATCTATGGTGAAAATATTTGAATTTAAATTGGAGTGTCCTATCAGAAACTCCATTTAAGAACATTTGGAAACTGGAGGACATGGTTAACTCATTGTTATAGTTAGCCTTTCTGACAGCTAAACTGTAAAATAAAAGCTGAATAGACAAAACTAAACAAAAAAAAATCTTCTGATTTTGTTATTTTGGTAGTTCTTAAATAAGAATTCAAGAAAACACAGGATCATAGAATTGTGTTGGCTGGAAGAGACATTCAACATTGTGGAAGCACCTTTCCTATGAAGACAGACTGAAAGAGTTGGGGTTGTTCAGTCTGGAGAAGAGAAGGCTCTGAGGAGGCCTTATTGTGGCCTTTCAGTGTCTTAAGGAGACTACAAGAAAGCTGGGGAGGGACTTTTGAGGGTGTCAGGGAGTGATAGGACTAGGGGGGGATGGAGCAAAACTAGAAGTGGGTAGATTCAGATTGGATGTTAGGAAGAAGTTCTTCCCCATGAGGGTGGTAAGGCACTGGCACAGGTTGCCCAGGGAGGTGGTGGAAGCCTCATGCCTGGAGGGTTTTAAGGCCAGGCTGGATGTGGCTGTGAGCAACCTGGTGTAGTGTGAGGTGTCCCTGCCCATGGCAGGGGGAGTGGAACTGGATGATCTTTGAGGCCCCTTCCAACCCTGACAATGCTAGGATTCTATGATTATCAAGTTCAACCATTAACCCAACACTGCCAGGTCACAGCTAAACCATGTCCCTCAGTGCGACAGCTGTCCCTCAGCACCACATCTAGATGAGCTTTGGAGGTTCCTTCCGACCCAGACCATTCTCTGCTTCTACCTACAAGACTCTGAACTAATGTGTGGGTTTTTTATTCCACAGCTCATCTGGTACAACAGCTATCAGATAGGATGTGCCATTGCCTACTGCCCTATGAACCGGTTCAACTACTTTTACGTTTGCCAATACTGTCCTTCGTACGTACTGCCCTTTTTTAACTCATTCAATATATGATAATTATGGATCTGCCATCACAAACTCCTGTAGTCCATTGACCACATGCAGGATAAAATGATCCAAGTGGAAATGGATATTAATGACATTGCAGCATATGAACAAAGAAAACTCTATCTCTCTCAGAATTAGACATCCCTGTAGCTTTGACCACAAACAAGAAACTCACATGCAAAGCAGAAGCCAACAGCAAATAACTATTCACAGAGGATAGGATAGAGTAGAGTAGAGTAGAGTGGAGTAGAGTAGACTAGACTAGACTAGACTAGACTAGAATAGACCAAGTTGGAAAAGACCTTCGAGATCATTGAGTCCAACACCATCTAATCAACTAAACCATGGCACCAAGATCCCCATCCAGTCTCCTCCTAAACACCTCCAGTGATGGTGACTCCACCACCTCCCTGGGCAGCACATTCCAATGGCCAATCTCTCTTTCTGGGAAGAATTTCTTCCTAACATCCAGCCTAAACCTCCCCTGGTGTAGCTTGAGACTGTGTCCTCTTGTGCTGGATGCCTGGGAGAAGAGACCAACCTCTACCTGACTACAACCTCCCTTCAGGGAGTTGTAGAGAGCAATAAGGTCTCTGCTGAGCCTCCTCTTCTCCAGGTTAGGGAACCGCAGCTCTCTCAGCCTCTCCTCACAGGGCTTGTGCTCCAAACCCCTCCCCAGCTTTGTTGCCCTTCAGCTGCATGTCAGGAAGCATTTGCTGAGGTTATTTCCTTATAGGACACAAACACTTGAAAGCCATTAGAAAGCTATTAGAAAGCACATTAATTATTATTGTTATTATTATTTGCAACTAATATTATTATACAAATGCAAACAAGTGATTGATTTTCATTCTCTAAGCCCTTATGCTCCCTATCATTTAAAATTGAAGTTCCAGTATTCCATTAATATCTCTGTATTCTATTAATCTCTGAAACCAAACCAGGGCTTTCCAGGAAAATAATTTTATTCAAAACCTCCTGGTTGACTATTACTGGGATCAGTAACACAAACTCCTGTTAAATGCTTTGAGCTGCATGTTGCCCTTTGAGGAGAGGCTGAGGGAGCTGGGGTTGTTTAGCCTGGAGAAGAGGAGGCTCAGGGGAGACCTTATTTCTGTTTACAACTACCTGAAGGGAGGTTGTAGCCAGGTGGGGGTTGGTCTCTTCTCCCAGGCAGGCAACCAGCACCAGAAAAAGAGGACACAGTCTCAAACTGCACCAGGGGAAGTTTAGGCTGGAGGTGAGGAGAAAGTTCTTCCCAGAAAGAGTGATTGGCCATTGAAATGTGCTGCCCAGGAGGAGGGGGCGGGTGGATTTCACCATCCCTGGAGGTGTTCAAAAGGGGCTAGGATGTGGCACTTGGTGCCATGGTTTAGTAGTCATGAGGCATTGGGTGACAGGTTGGACTTGATGATGTCTGAGGTCTTTTCCAACCTTATTGATTCTATGATTCTATGATCTTGTTCTGTGTTATCTTTCTTTCCCATTACAGAGGAAATAATGCAATGCAAATAGCTACACCCTACAGAAGTGGACCAAAATGTGCAGACTGTCCTGGTCACTGTGACAGAGGGCTGTGTAGTAAGTGATTGTATTCTTCTACTTGCAACAAATACTGCAATACCTCAGATCATAATGTTGAGCCTTTGCAGTATTTTATTCTTCCACTGTTACTTCTTGCTAATCTGAACAAATGATCCTAGACCTGGCACCGTTTGGGTTCAATAGCCCAACAGAACAGGCACAAACTTGAGCAGGGGCTTGAAGCAGACGATCTCCAGAGGTCTCTTCCAACCTCAAGCATCCTACTACAGCAGGTGAATTGTGCTGCTGCTGTTGAGCAAGAAGTGCATTTATCACACTGTCAATCTTCTGCTGCCCTCTCCTGGAACCACCAATATAAACTTGTCTTTACATCTATATAGACTTATAGGAAGTTTGGGATTGGAAGGGACTTTAAAAGGTCATCTAGCCCAACTCCCCTGCAGTGAGCAGGGCATCTTTAACTAGATCAAATTGCTTACAACCCTGTTCAGCCTGACCTGGAATGTTTCCTGGAAGGAGGCATCTACTACCTCTCTGCTTATCTTGTGCCAGTGCCTCAGCAACCTCACTGTGAAACATTTCTTCCTTATTTCAAGGCTAAATCTCCCTTCTCTTCGTAGAAAACCATCACCCCTTGCCTTGTCACAAAAAGCCCTGCTAAAAAGATTGTTCCAATCCTTCTTATAGCTCCCCCTTTACATACTGAAAGAGGGCAATAAGGTCTTCCCAGAGCCTTCTCTTCTCCAGGGCAACCCCAGGTCTCTCAGCAAATATCTAAGGACGCAAATAGATTGCCAGCTTTCACACCTCCATGTTGACATGGAGATCTGCACAGGCCCCTTGGCTTCTGCAGACTGCCATGTGGAATAAATCAAAGCCCACAAATAGAGGGGAGCTGTAAAATACCACCTTGCCTCCTGCATTCCCTTTTCTCCAACATTCAAGTAACTTTAACAGCAGAGCAGAAGTACAAAGGCTATACAGACAGGAAGATGTGAAATGCTTTGGAAATGCAGAATTATCAGAGCAAGACTTGGTTTTCAATTACTGTTTCTATGTATTTATTTATCTCTCTCTCTCTCCCTCTTGTATTTTAGCCAATCCTTGCAAGTACCAAGACCACTATGCAAACTGCAATAATCTGAAAGAATTGTTTGGCTGTAACTACCCGGTGGTGAAAGAGAACTGTCCTGCTACTTGTAGATGCACTACCCAAATCATATAAAGTCCTGGGAGATGTTATTATAGCAGATGTTATTAGTAGATATTCTTATAGCTGCTGTGAGACTTGCTTACCAGGGATGAGTAGAAGTGTATTGGCTCTCAGTACAACAGCTCAGGTTCACCCATAGGTAACATTTGTTTGTGAAATCTCACCACTGCTTCAGTCCTAAAGAAGCCTGGGAGCTCAAAATCACCTCTGATGTTATTTTAGGCTTTGTAGAAATCATGCTTAATCTACTAATCTGACTTTGTGGGTTGGTTTCTTTTTTTCCTTGCAGTGGATTTTCCACTGATTCCTTTCTTTTTTTCCAGGGGAAACACAGCTGAAACAAAATATGTTAAATGCCACTTAACTTCCTCCTGCTTCTTTTCCTTTGATTATCCATGCAGTGTATTCCTGATAAATAAATACATGATTTACTACTGGTTCCCAAACAGATCTCTTCACTGAAGTTATTGATAGTTCCAGCATTTCTTTCTTTCATTTGGAAAATTCCTTAGGGGTATTTCAAGGCTCTTTCATACTTTGTGTGGGTGAGGATGAAACAGCAAAAGAAAGACAAGGCAAAAAGTGATACATTTCTTTTGGGGGGGGGGGGGGGAGGAGATGTACACGACAGCCAAAATAAAAGGCACAGACTGGATCTGCCAACTGTTATCTGTGCCCTAGATGCAAAGCTTCTGATAGATCTGTGTGTGCAGGGGATAAATGATTGAATTTTCTTATTTTTCTTTTCCTAAAGAATCAACAGTGGAGAAAGCTGAAGCTTTGTAAAGGCATTTATACAAAGAAAGAGTTCACATATACATGTAATAGAATCGTAGAATTGAAATCGGTTGAAAGGGACCTTAGAGGTCATCTGCTCCAACCTCTGCACCATGGGCAGGGATGCCTCTGCACTAGAGTTGGCTGCTCAAGGCCTCATCCAACCTGTCCTTGAATGCCCCCAGGGAGGAGGCATCCACAGCCTCCCCTGGATGACCTGTTCCAGAATCTCACCACCCTCATACTGAAGAACTTCTTCCTAAGATCCAGTCTGAACCTACTCTCGCTCAGCTTCACATCATTCCCTCTTGTCCTGTTGCTAAACACCCTTAAGAAAAGTCCCTCTCCAGCCTTCCTGTAGGATCCTGGATGGATTAGGTACTGGAAGACAGATATAAGGTCCCCTCAGAGTCTTTTCCTCTCCAGGCTGAACAAACCCAGCTCCATCAGGCTATCCTCACAGCAGAGGTGCTCTAGCCCTATCATCTTTGTGGCCCTCCTCTGGGCTTGTTGCAACAGCTCTGTGTCCTTATGCTGGGGACACCAGAACTAGCTTCAGTATTTGAGGTGGGGATCTCATAAGAACAGAGTAAAGGGGCAAAATCACTTCTCTTGACCTGCTGTATCTTGATAGATACAGCTATAGGTACCAATATATAGATATAGATGAGAGAGAGAGATTAGAGAGAGAGTGTGTGATATAAAGATTACAGCTAGAGCTAGAGCTAGAAATAGAGGTAGAGGTAGAGATAGAGATAGAGCTGAGATATAGAGATAGTGATAGTGATAGTGATAGTGATAGAGATAGAGATAGTGATAGAGACAGAGAGAGAGAGAGAAAGAGAGAGATGATAGAGGTAGAGGTAGAGGTAGAGGTAGAGGTAGGGGTGAGATACAGAGATAGAGATGGAGAGAGAGAGAGAGAGAGAGAGAGAGAGTGGTCCCTTCCTATCCTCTCTGGATATTCCTCACTTGAAATCCATATTTCAGTACATAGAAAAAAAAATACTGCTACAGAAAAAAAACAAACCAACAAACAAACAAGCAAACAAAGCCCCCCCAGCCCAACAACAACAACAAAAACCCCACCACCAAAAAACCCAAACAGCAAATCCCCATGCAGATCATCAGCTTTTCTCCAGAATTTCCCAGGAACCCTCTTGGTGCCAATTCCCAGCATTGCACCTCTCTACATTGCCTCTAAGAATGTGAAGCTCAGCTGGAGGCCTTAGATGTGCTTCAGACACCTCTGTGTGCAGGCAGGCCACCAGCTCCTGCCTCCAGGGAAGTTTGGCTGGAGCTGCTGCATACAGTTTGTGTATTGCTTCTAAGGAGACATTTCCTGGAGTGAAGTTTTTCATTTCATATCTTTCCAGGCCCTTTACAATGCAGGCATGGCTTCAAAGGGCTGCATATCTATGTTGACCCAAATCTGAGGATTGAGTTTGTTACCTGTCAGTGGTTACTTGGAGAAACTTCCTGACCTATTTAGTGAGAGACATTATCATCATCATGCCTTTCAAGATTCTAGCAGTATTAATACCTTGACAAAACAGTATTTCAGACTCATTTTACTGCTTTTTACTTTCACATGTCACAGCTTTTAACTGACCATTACATTGCAAACTTTAATTTATATTTACAAAACAAAGGTAGCTACAGAGGAAATAGAAACTCTTTGCTTCCAGTTTATAAACCCAGACTAGATGTTTAAAAGTGAGCAAACATCTGGAGCAGCTTTTTCTCAACAAGCAGAGAAGCTCCTTCCCTCCTAACACTTGTACTGTGTCCAGTCCTGGGCTCCTCAATTTAAGAAGGACACTGAGATACTTGAACGTGTCCAGAGAAGGGCAACAAGGCTGGGGAGAGGTCTGGAGCACAGCTCTATGAGGAGAGGCTGAGGGAGCTGGAGGTATATAGCCTGGAGAAGAAGAGGCTCAGGGCAGATCTTATTGCTCTCTACAAGTACCTGAAAGGAGGCTGTAGCCAGGTAGGGGTTGGTCTCTTCTCCCAGGCAACCAGCACCAGAACAAGAGGACACAGTCTCAAGCTGTGCCAGGGGAAGTTTAGGCTTGAGGTGAGGAGAAAGTTCCTCACAGAAAGAGAGATTGGCCATTGGAATGTGCTGCCCAGGGAGGTGGTGGAGTCACCATCCCTGGAGGTGTTCAAAAAAGGATTGGATGTGGCACTGAAGCCATGGTTTAGTTGTCCTGAGGTGTTAGGTATTAGGTAATAGGTTGGATTTGATGATCTCTGAGGTCTTTTCCAACCTGGTTGATTCTATGATTCTCCCAAGTGATACACCCTGGTGCCATGCAGCATGCCCTAGGGTCTCCTACCAGACCTCCAGGGTAAGTGTTGTTCTTCTACAGGTTTGTGAACCAAATATATCAGCCCTGAGCAGGACTGATCCCATTTCCCACCTACCCCATCCTTTTCTCCCTTGGCTGCAGTTCTGGTTAGAAACACAAGAGGGTGAACCATACCTGGACTTTCAGCTGCATCAGTTTTCGGTTGTGCTGTCTGTATACAGGGCTCCCTCCTCCACTAGAAATTAAAGTTCTTGCCCTACCCTGACCTGACTTTAACACTTGCTTGCACAGAAATGTTTGGCTAATATTGGATGAATAAATCATCACTACACATGGAAGCAGCGTGGTAGCAGTTTCTTCCTTTCCATTGTTTCACCTTCTCTCAGTTGCCCAAATTGCTATCATGTGAGAGAAATTTAAGCCATCGAATTCAGGCAGTTTATGGCTTCCAGGTTATCAATGACTATTACTGCTAGCCTTGATTTTACAACTGCCTCAAGCTCAGCTTCAATATCCTAAATCTGTGCCACTATTCAAGGTGTCTGCAACCACAGCGGTGTCTGCAACCACATCAGTGTCTGTAGGAAGTCTCTTTTTCCAAGACAAAAGGAGGTGAAAATTTTACTGGGAAACCTAAGTTTTGCTCCCAAACTACTATCCTATGAAACCCCAGCTCTCTCATGGGAGCATACATGATTTTGGCAAAATATTCATGTGTTTTCTGGCATATTTTCGAGGCAATCCCAGGCACAAATCCAGGCAGGGGAGGGACTGGCTGGAAAGCAGCCCTGAGGAGAGAGACTTGGGGGTGCTGGTGGAGGAGAAGCTCAACAGGAGCTCTCAGTGTGCGCTTGCAGCCCAGAAAGCCAATCAGATCCTGGGCTGCATCAAGAGAAGTGTGGCCAGCAGGGCAAGGGAGGTGATTCTCCCCTTCTACTCAGCTCTGGTGAGACCCCACCTGGAGTACTGCCTCCAGTTCTGGAGCCCCTATTACAAGAGGGATCTGGAGGTGCTGGAAGGTGTCCAGAGAAGGGCCACAAGGATGATCAGAGGGCTGGAGCACCTCTCCTATGAGGACAGACTGAAGGAGTTGGGGCTGTTCAGTCTGGAGAAGAGAAGGCTCCAAGGTGACCTAATTGTGGCCTTCCAGTATCTGAAGGGGGCCTACAAGAATGCTGGGGAGGGACTTCTCAGGATCTCAGGTAGTGCTAGGACTAGGGGGAATGGAATGAAGCTGGAGGTGGGGAGATTCAGGCTGGCTATGAGGAGGAAGATCTTCCCCATGAGAGTGGTGAAGCCCTGGAATGGGTTGTCCAGGGAGGTGGTTGGGGCGCCGTCCCTGGAGGTGTTTAAGCCCAGGCTGGATGAGGCTCTGGGCAGCCTGATCTAGTGTGGGGTGTCCCTGCCCATGGCAGGGGGGTTGGAACTAGATGATCCTTGTGGTCCCTTCCAACCCTGACTGATACTATGATAGTATGATATTTTCCAAGCTTTCATTCTGCTTACAACCAAGGAGCTGGATGCACACATTTTCACTTTCCTCGCTCTCTCTCTCTCCTTGAACCAATGGATATTAAAATATTAATAACTCAATAATCAGAGATTTCTGAGGGCCCTCTCCCTGATGAGATAACTTTTGTGCTCTGAATACCCAGCTACTCTGTTTGAATATGGCAACAGTAGGAGCTGGAAGAGAGGTTCAGCATCATGAAGTGCCATCTTGGAGTGTGCTGCATCCTGCTGAGCTACTGCAGGGCACCCAGGCATTAAATTTCTTACTCTCATAGGGGATTTCTAAAGATTCTGCATCCCTGTTTGTGGGAAACAGAAGAAATAGCACCTGAGATGCAATGGCACCAGGATGATGCTTTCTCTTAATGCAGACTTCAAGGAGAGCTTGAGTCACTCCTCTTAGCTCTTCATGTCCCTGGAAAGAGTGAAATGCGACTGAATATGAGTTTCCCTTATACAGATGAAGTACAGGCAATGTGGCATTCACTGATATCCAGTATTTCAAACAATGTTTTTCTTCATTCCCTGGCTGGATAGAATCAGAAATTATTTTGGATTGGAAGGGAGTCACAGAACCACAGAATCACAGAAACATTCCGGTTGGAAAAGACCCTCAGGATCACCAAGTCCAACTGAGAACCCTTTTCTACAAGAGTCACCCCTAAACCATATCCTCGAGCACTCCATCCAAACCACCTTTAAACACAGAAATATCACCCTCTTGTTCTGGTGCTGGTTGCCTGGGGGTTGGTCTCTTCTCTCAGGCAGGCAACCAGCACCAGAACAAGAGGACACAGTCTCAAGCTGTGCCAGGGGAGGTTTAGGCTGGATGTTAGGAAGATATTCTTCCCAGAAAGAGAGATTGGCCATTGGAATGTGCTGCCCAGGGAGGTGGTGGGGTCAACATTACTGCAGGTGTTTAGGAAGAGACTGGATGGGGCACTTCATGCCATGGTTTAGTTGATAAGATGGTGTTGGGTGATAGATTGGACTCAATGATCTCGAAGGTCTTTTCCAACTTGGTTAATTCTATTCTATTCTATTCTATCTAGTTCCAAGTCCCCTACCATGGACAGGGACATACAAACATCTTTGTTTACACTGACTCCCTAAGCTTTGTTTCCTTTGTGGTATTAGCATATACCTCTTCGTATGTACTGTGTCCAGTTCTGGGCCCCTCCATTTAAGAAGGACATTGTCCAGAGAAGGGCAACGAGGCTGGTGAGGGGCCTTGAGCACAAGCCCTATGAAGAGAGGCTGAGGGAGCTGGGATTGTTTAGCCTGGAGAAGAGGAGGCTCAGGGGAGTCCTTCTTGCTCTCTACAACTACCTGAAGGGAGATTGTAGCCAGGTGGGTGTTAGTCTCTTCTCCCAGGCAATCAACACCAGAACAAGAGGACACAGTCTCAAGCTGTGCAAGGGGAAATTTAGGCTGGAGGTGAGGAGAAAGTTCTTCACAGAGAGAGTTGTTAGCCATTGGAATGTGCTGCTCAGGGAGGTGATGGAGTCACCATCCCTGGAAGTGTTCAAGAGGGGATTGGACATGGCACTTGGTGCCATGGTTTAGTAGTCATGAGGCATTGGGTGACAGGTTGGACTTGATCTTTGAGGTCTTTCTAACCTTATTGATTCTATGATTCTGTGAAGTTACACATAGAGAATTGTGCTAATGTTCAGGTGTAGTCCTGGCAATAAAGTAGTAACAGCAAGTCTCTCTCACAATTTCTGTTCTGGTTGCAGATATACTCACAAGAGCACATATGCTGTGAGATGATAACAGCAACTATGGCACAAGTCTAAGACTTATCTATGGGGAATGATGCAAGAGCTCTTCAGCAGTTAACTTGCATGACAAACATTAAACACAAACCTTTGAACAAATGTTATGAAGTAATTCTAACAGCTTTAACTTACATGACAAAGGCTTTAAACAAGAAAAAAAAATGAACAAATGTTAGGAAGTAACTTTAACAATCTTATAGCTTGTGAAGAAAGACTGCTTTTGACATTTAAAATGCACTAACTGCAAGAGTCATATTACCTGACTTGACTTTCTGAGAATCAGCCTCTGAGCTGAGGAAAATGAAAGATAGAATAGAATAGAATAGAACAGACCAGGTTGGAAGAGACCTTCAAGATCATCACATCCAACCCATCATCCAACACCATCTAATCAACTAAACCATGGCACCAAGCACGCTATCAAGTCTCCTCCTAAACACCTCCAGTGATGGTGACTCCACCACCTCCCTGGGCAGCACATTCCAATGGCCAATCTCTCTCTCTGGGAAGAATTTCTTCCTAACATCCAGCCTAAACCTCCCCTGGCACAGCTTGAGACTGTGTCCTCTTGTTCTGGTGCTGGTTGCCTGGGAGAAGAGACCAACCCCCACCTGGCTACAACCTCCCTTCAGGGAGTTGTAGAGAGCAAGAAGGTCTCCCCTGAGCCTCCTCTTCTCCAGGCTAAGCAATCACAGCTCCCTCAGCCTCTCTTCATAGGGCTTGTGTTCCAAAACCCTCCCCTACTTTCTTGCCCTTCCCTGGACATATTCAAGCAAGTCAACATCTTTCCTAAACTGAGAGGCCCAGAACTGGACACAGGACTCTTTCACTTTCAGTATCATGAAGTATTACTGAGCATTATGGGCCTAAATCTGCCCTGTTTTTATCCATCTTTCAGTATGTTGGAAAGAAGTACTCTGCCATAAATCTTTTCTCACTCATGTCCTTTACACAGAATCCCAGAATGTTAGGGACAGGAAGGGACTTCAACAGCCTACAGTTCCCTGAAGGGAAGTTGTAGCCAGCAGGGGGTTGGTTTATTCTCCCAGGCAGCCAGCACCAGAACAAGAGGACACAGTCTCAAGCTGCATCAGGGGAAGTTTAGGATGGATGTTAGGAAGAAGTTCATCATAGAAAGAGTGATTGGCCATTGGAATGGGCTGCCCAGGGAGGTGGTGGAGTCACCATCACTGGAGGTGTTCAGGAAGAGACTTGATGGGGTGCTTGGTGCCATGGTTTAGTTGATTAGGTGGTGCTGGGTGATAGGTTGGACTTGACAATCTCGAAGGTCTCTTTCAACCTGGTCTATTCTATTCTATTCTATTCTATTCTATTCTATTCTATTCTATTCTATTCTATCATCTAGTCCAACCCCCCCTGCCAAAGCAGGATCACCAGGCCACACAGGAACTCATCCTGGCAGATTTTGAGTATCTTCAGAGAGAGAGACTCCACAACCTGCCCTGGGCAGCCTGTTCCAGTGCTCTGTCACCCTCACCATATCACACCTGCAATAACAACAGGTTAGACAGATAAAGCTAAGACTTAATACAAAATGGAAAGCAAGAGTTGAAGACTTTGACATGCCATTATAAATTTGGGTGATCAGAATACCCAATTTATTCCCAAGAAACAAGACTGTAGCAAGATGCTTGGGTAAGACCAAGCAGCAAAGAGTCATCAGAGCACAGAGAGGACAAGGACATTCCCCATCCTTTGAGCTGCTTCCAGTTTTTGGCTGCCAAAACCTGAACTCCTCTAAGGATAAGGGCCACAGAGAAACTGTGGAAAACAGGAGACAGACTTTCTAATTAAGAAGCTGCTGGACAGCTACTATCTCTGCTCCAGGCTGCAAGCAGACATTTAACCTCTGTGCTTCAGTCTCATCAACTGCAAGACAGAGATAAACTGACACAGTCAGGGCAAGGAGGATTGATTAGTGTCTGCTGAGAAAAAGCCTGTGGAGGACTGAGGCCTGGTAATTATAATATCACATTTGGTAGCCACACCTCCAGTATATTTATATCTCAGTTTCACCACGAGTCAAGGGGACATAGGGCACCAGGAGATACAAGTGAGGAAATGACACTCCCTCCTGTGCTGACCCATGTCTGAAGGTTCATAGGCTGCTCGCTGGGCTCAGTTATGGTCTGGTCCTAGGTCTGTGCAGTGCAGCCATGGGGCTGTTCCCTAGGACTAACAAGGATATTGTGGCATCCTGGCTTGTATCAGAAATGCTGTGTCCAGCAGAAGCAGGGAGGTGATTGTCCCCTTGTACTCAGCTCTAGTGAGGCAAAACTTCGAGTATTGGGTCCAGTTTTGGGCACCTCAATACAAGAGAGATGTGGAGGTTCTGGAGTGAGTGCAGAGGAGGGCAACAAAGCTGGGGAAGGGCCTGGAGAATAAATGTGATGGAGAGCGGCTGCAGGAGCTGGGGATGGTTAGTTTGGAAATGATGAGGGGAGACCTCACTGCTCTCTACAACTACCTGAAAGGACATTGTGGAGAGGCTGGTGCTGGTCTCTTCTCACAGGTGAATAGAGTAGAGTAGAGTAGAGTAGAGTAGAGTAGAGTAGAGTAGAGTAGAATAGAATAGAATAGAATAGAATAGAATAGAATAGAATAGAATAGAATAGAATAGAATAGAATAGAATAGAATAGACCAGGTTGGAAGAGACCTTTGAGATCGAGTCCAACCTATCACCCAACACCATCTAATCAACTAAACCATGCCACCAAGCACCCCATCAAGTATCTTCCTAAACACTTCCAAGAGGGAACATCCTCAAGCTGTGACTGGGTAGGACTGGACATTAGGAAACATTTTTTCCCAGCAAGAGTGGTCAGGCATTGGAATGTGCTGCCCAGGGAAGTGGTGGAGTCACCAATCCTGGATGTGTTTAAAGGTCTTTTGCATGTGGTGCTTGGGGATATGGTTTAGGGCTGAACCTTGTAGAGCAGGGTAGATTGAGAGTGGATGTTAGGAAGAAGTTCTTCCCCATGAGGGTGGTGAGACCCTGGAACAGGTTGCCCAGGGAGGTGGTGGAAGCCTCATGCCTGGAGGTTTTTAAGGCCAGGCTGGATGTGGCTGTGAGCAACCTGCTGTAATGTGAGGTGTCCTTGCCCATGTCAGGGGGGTTGGAACTGGATGATCTTTCTGGTCCTTTCCAACCCTGACAATTCTGTGATTCTTTCTGCAGGCAGCTATGATAAATCAAGTTTCCCACAGAGTGATCCCTGAAGGGTCAAAAGCTGTTTATTTTGGCAATCACTGAAACTGAGCTGTGTGATTTTTGCACAGAGTTGGAGCAGTGAGGAGTGGGCAGAGCTTCTAAGCACTACTGCTTCTGAAGAACAGAAAAACAAAACCAAAACAGCAACCATCCAACAAACAAACCCCAGTCATTTCAAAACAAGAATGGATTCACTTCTTGTGCAGATGTGCCAGTGCAATTCTGGCCATACTATGGAGGAGGTTTCCTCCATCATCCAAGCAACGACTCAAAAAGCATGGGAAAATCTGGAGATGTTAATTGCAGCATCACCATAACTGTCACCTTAGGATGTAGAAAAGAGAATAGCTAATCACAAGATCACAGGATGGCAGGGGTTGGAAAGGACCCAAAGAGATCATCGAGTCCAACCCCCCCCTGCCAGAGCAGGACCGTACAATCTAGCTCAAGTCACAGAGGAATGCATCCTTGAAAGTCTCCAGAGAAGGAGACTCCACAACTTTTCTGGGGAGCCTGTTCCAGTGCCTGTTACAGTAAAGAAGTTCCCTCTTGTGTGGAGGTGGAACCTCCTGTGCTGCAGCTTACATCCACTGAGCTTTGTTTTGTCACAGGGAGCAAGTGAGCAGAGCCTGTCCCCTCCCTCCTGACCCCCAGCCCTCAGATACTTTGATTAAATCCCCTCTCAGTCTTCTCTTTTCCAGGTTCCCAGGTCCCTCAGCCCCAGGTCCCTCAGCCTCTCCTCATAGGGCAGTGCTCCAGTCGCCTAATCATCCTCATAGCCCTCCACTGGACCCTCTCCAACAGATCCCTGTCCCTCTTGAACAGGGAGCCCAAAACTGAACACAGTACTCAAGATGAGGTCTCATCAGGGGAGAGTATATGAGGAGGAGAACCTTGCACAATTTGTTGGACACACTCTTCTTAATACACCCCAGCATCCCATAATGCTATCTAACATGATATTGGTGAGAATTTATTTGAAATTCTGGATGCATCCCTAGCTATTTGTCATTAAATGAGATGCAATTAAGCCCCAAAAGAAGAGATATTAACACATTCAGGAAAATAGACATTCTGGAACATCAAAGAAGACCAAAGAATCCACTTGATTAGCAAAACTAAAAGCTGAAAGAGAATTTGCTCTCTGCAAACAGCAGAAGGGTTAAGAAAAAAGTGAGAGCTGCTGAAGCTACAGGCATTTTTTATCACAGGAACAAGGTATAGACATTGCTTGAATAAGTTTAGTGTGGAAATTAATTGCTAAGCATTAAAACTGGAAAGGTCAGCCCCATCCTTCCAAGTGAATGCAAGACACAGATACTCCACAAACAAACAGCCAAACATTAATGGAAGGGAT
This sequence comes from Dryobates pubescens, assembly GCF_014839835.1. NCBI lineage: Eukaryota > Metazoa > Chordata > Aves > Piciformes > Picidae > Dryobates > Dryobates pubescens. Next base: position 18,149,585 of record NC_071614.1, on the reverse strand, counting down.
TATGTGATAGCTACCTACAATTCCAGGAAAATACCTCAGTGACCTTACACTTCCCTGTGTTCCTAAAGAGACAAATGCTGAGTGAGTGAAGAGGCTAAAAATGTCAGTCCCAATAAATAATGTCTTGGAAGGAGCCATCGTGCTTCTTCCACATGTTGTAGCAGCTGAATCATAGAATCATAGAATCACAGAATCAACAAGGCTGGAAAAGACCTCAAAGATCATCAATTCCAACCTGTCACCCAAGGCCTCATGACTACTAGACCATGGCACCAAGTGCCATTTCCAATCCCCTCTTGAACAGCTCCAGGGATGGTGACTCCACCACCTCCCTGGGCAGCACATTCCAATGGCTATAAACTCTCTCTGTGAAGAACTTTCTCCTCACCTGGAGTCTATACTTCCCTTGGTGCAGCTTGAGACTGTGTCCTCTTGTTCTGGTGCTGGTTGCCTGGGAGAAGAGACCAATACCCACCTGGCTACAATCACCCTTCAGACAGCTGCTTAATTCTGTATTCTGTATCTGATGAGCTATGACATAGGAAATTTCCTCTTTCACATGCTGGTATGAGCACTTGGAAGACTGAACTTTTCCACTGAAATTATTTTGCCTTATATGCCCATATTTATTTGCTCTCACTGCATTGTAGCAGAGTGGAATTAACCAGGTTGGAAAAGACCTCTGAGATCATCAAGTCCAACCTATCACCCAACACCATCTAATCAACTAAACCATGGCACCAAGCACCCCATGCAGTCTCCTCCTAAACACCTCCAGGGATGGTGACTCCACCAGGGCAGCACATTCCAATGGCCAGTCTCTCTTTCTATGAAGAACTTCTTCCTAACCTCCAGCCTAAACCTCCCCTGGCACAGCTTGAGACTGTGTCCTCTTGTTCTGGTGCTGGTTGCCTGGGAGAAGAGACCAACCCTCGCCTGGCTATAATCTCCTTTCAGGTAGTTGTAGACAGCAATAAGGTCTCCCTTGAGCCTCCTTTTCTCCAGGCTAAGCAAGCCCAGCTGCCTCAGTCTCTTCTCACAGGGCTTGTGCTCCAACCCCCTCACCAGCTTTGTTGCCCTTGAGTACCTCCAGTGCTGGCTTGTCCCGGAAGGCTGTTGTGTTCAGATAGCACGTTGGGTTGCAGTCATTCATTGAATTCATGCTTGAGCCATTGCAAGGAAATAATAAATTCATCTTGTCAGTACAATAGCATTGGACTACTTCTGGGTATTCAGTGATTTAGTACCTGCTTCCTGCTAGCTGAAAAACACTCATGTAAATTAATTATGGAGGTCACAAATCATGTCTTCCATTTGGTCAGCATTCAAGCTCCATGTAAGGAAGTCCCTGCTTGCCTGATATTCAGACAGCTGAAAGAGATGAGAGCTGTACATAGGAAAAACAAAACTTAGGAGAGTTTCTTGTAGGGGTGCTTCATGTATTGATTGTTCTGCCTACGCTTGTGCCTTGTGGCAAGGTAGTATCAATGATAACTTTTGGGTGCTGGGCCATCTCATTTCAGCCCTGCTGTTACCTAGAAAGGTTGGAGCAGAAGATATTTGGGGTCCCTTCCAACCTTGTCTCTGTGATCAGTGATAACCACACATGTACAAAACATGCAGTTTATGCTGGGATGTAACTTGTGGTGTGGCTTAGAGTTTACAGCACTCCATGAGTCATCAAAAGCCGACATTCACCATCTTTCTGTCCTAATGAATCCTTGAGTAGGTCAGGCCAATTATTTTATGCACGGCACTAAATGGCACATTGCTGCTGTGCCACTAAGAACATTACAGCTCAGGCTTTGAGAAGCTGATGCTTGTATAAATGATGACAATGCCACACACAGCAGGAGGTGGTCTGGAATCAGCTCCCTGGAGCCTGCTTCCTACAGTTCCAGTCTACAGACACCCCCTCTGACCTGGCTGCTATGGATGGATTGCTGTACAAAAGTAACACTGGGAGCCATAGTAGCTAGGGAAATTGAATCTAACACGCCTTTCTACTGAGGAATATTCCCTAACCACCCTCTTTGACTCTTCATGCATGCATTGCAATTATCATGGCAAACTTAGCATTATGTAGCTCAGACTTCTGTACCATTAGTGCACTCTGCAAGATTTAGTGGAGAGAGAAGTACTTAACCTCCTCAACAGGAGGGCACAATGAAGTGGGAGAGATGGGAACAGGCCCTCTTGTTGGAAGAAAAAACATGCCAGTTTTCCTGTAGACAACAGTCTGGTGATGTGAGTTTTCCTTACAGCAAACACAGCACACAGGACCACAGGACTTTTCAGGAACAGCACAGTATTGTACTGAGGAAACCTGCAACTCGGGATCACAGGGCTGGAGCACCTCTCCTATGGAGACAAACTGAAAGAGCTGGGGTTATTCAGTCTGGAGAAGAGAAGGCTCTGAGGAGCTGGGGAGGGACTTTTTAGGGTGTCAGGGAGTGCTGGAACTAAGAGGAATGGGAAAAAACCCTAGAAATTTGCTAGATTCAGATTGGGTGTTAGGAAGAAGTTCTTCCCCATGAGGGTGGTAAGACACTGGCACAGGTTGCCCAGGGAGGTGGTGGAAGCCTTATGCCTGGAGGGATTTAAGGCCAGGCTGGATGTGGCTGTGAGCAACCTGTTGTAGTTTGAGGTGTCCCTGCCCATGGCAGTGGGGTTGAAACTAGATGATCCTTAGGGTCCCTTCCAATCCTAACAATTCTATGATTCATCTTTGAAAACCAAAGCTGCAACTTGAAGAAATTATTGGCTCCAAGGAACACAACTGAGTGTTGCTGTGTTCCTTACTGCATGCAGCAAGCCAGGCTCTGTGAGAGTTTCTTTTAGGCTGTTGCCTTTTCAAATTCCACTGAGACACTGCGAGTCTGGGTCAAAAATGAGTTACTTTGCATCACCAATTGAAAGAATATGCAAACCAGCACAGAAATAGCCTGGGAAACACAAATTGCTGTACTGACCCATACTATTTCCCTCCCATGGTGGGTGTGTTTGCCTGTCTTGCTGTTTCTTGTTTTTTTTCCTTTGCTATATCACCCAGAGCCACTGAACTAGGCAGCTCCTCTGAAGGCAAGCACCCTTTATCAGACTCTCACAGCCTCCTGCTCTCCTGCAATGCCTTCAGCCACCAACACCAACATGAGGTTCAAGTTCTCGATCCTGGCCCTTCTTCTGGAGGTGATCCTCATTGTTTTGTTTGGGATATTTGTGGAATGCGACCACAGTGGCGACTATCAAGAGTTATACCCGCGTAAGTCTACCTTTACATTTACAGGAGTTAGAATCTCTTTAACCCTAAGAGAGATTTGTGACTAGTTGATGAGACCCTACTAACGCAGCTAGGAAACAAACAGATGCTTTGGGGCCAAAAAAACCTTTTTCTCTGAGGTGTGAAAGCAGCAGGCTTCAGAGACAAATTCAAGTAAAGTAGCTATAAAATTCCCAAAGTAGCTAAATTCTGAGAAGTTAGCTGTCCTGGGAGAGGACAGCCCTGAAAATAGTTCTAGTGTTGGCCTAAGCAGGTTAAAACTTGGAGGAATACCTGAAGGGAGGCTGTAGCCATGAGGGGGGTTGGTCTCTTTTCCCAGGCAACCAGCACCAGAACAAGAGGACACAGTCTCAAGCTGTGCCAGGGGAAGTTTAGGCTTGAGGTGAGGAGAAAGTTCTTCATAGAGAGTTGTTAGTCATTGGAATGTGCTGCCCATGGAGGTGGTGGAGCCACCATCCCTGGAGGTGTTCAAGAGGGGATTGGATGTGGCACTTGGTGCCATGGTTTAGCATTATAAGGTCTTGGGTGCCAGGTTGGACTCCTTGAGGTCTTTTCCAACCTTACTGATTCTATGATTCTATGAATATGAGCTGCTTTGAACAATTCTAATGCTTTCCAGAGAGGGAGGGTAGTGTTCTTTGCCATAGCTTCTACCCTGATTCCTGCAGCAAATAATGAAAGCAACAGAACAGAACATTTCGCTACCCTCACCCAGCTTTCAAAATGTTGTCTTGGGAAGCTTTTTCATCACTGTCATAAAACATGTGTGCAGGGGCTGGATCCCATAAAGGGCAAGAGTTGTTATCACAAGGTGGATAACCCCCTCCTCTCTTTCCAAGCAAAGGCTCAGCTGTAGGCAGTAATGGTTCAGCCTGCAGAGGTTTCTGTTGGTTTGTTGTTCTGCAAATACTTGGTGAAGTTCAGGCATTGGCTTGAGAAGGAGTTGGTGACTTTTCCTGCCCTCCTCCTCCCCACACAAAGATCAGATTGCTGTTAAAAATAAACAAACTTGGAAAATAAGTCTGTGGTTGAGCAGTCTGCCTCTTGCTGGCAGTGCTGAAGGTTTGTTGTTCATTTTCTTGGCTCTGATATTTTAACAACTTGTAGTCCTGATTGCAGTCCTCTTAATGGTGGTCAGAACGATGCAGAACTCCTTGCCTGTATGTTGTACCCCTGCAGTTCTGAATGCATCCCTCTTTTTGTCTCAGTCCAACTGGCCTTTCAGTGACCATTAAGGGGAATGTGATCTCAGGGCCACTTTGCTCCCTGGTAGTCTCGTGGTTTGTATTTTCACACAGAGCACTGTTCAGTTGAGAGAACAGTGAATACATGGCATTATTCTGCTCCAGATACAAGTCAGATGATAAAAAATCAGGGGCAAATTACTCACATTTGGGTGAACTCCTCTGAGATGCAGTGGTACCCTCAAGAGACAGGAATTTAGGCTGTGCCAGAGCCTGTTCTCATTCTGAGACGCAGCTTGGTCATGTTAATGTTATTGAGATACCTCAATGCCTTAATCAGGTGGCTTTATCTAGGCAGTATATTGTGAATGACTCCTGGTCCACTGTCACCCAGGGAGATGACTAATCACAGAATCATAGAATGGTTTAGGCTGGAAGGGACCTTAAAGATGATCTAGTTCCAACTCCCCTTTCCTCTAAACCAGGTTGCTCAAGGCCTCATCCAACCTGGCCTTAAACATCTTGAGGTGCATAGTATAGATAAGGGACTATTCTCAGTAAGTAGTACAGATGGAAACAGTACAGATGGGAACAGTGTTTTGGGAGAGAAGAGCATGTAGCTGCACAGCTGTGAGTCAAACTGTGGCATTTGGTTTTGGCCACTCTGTTCAGTTTACCACTAAAGATATAAACTAAGCAAACTCGGCAGACGCTGACCTAAGGATCAGAGAATTGTTAGGGTTGGAAGGGACTTCAAGGATCATCTAGCTCCAATCCCTCTGCCATAGGCAGGTGTGTGATGTATCTACCACACAATGAAGAAGTGGAATAAAACTAGTACTTAAAGGTGTCTTACAGGAAAGATGGGAAGGGACCAAGGATGCACCTTCCCTGAAAGTGTTCAAAGTCAGTGAGCAACCTGATCTTGTGAAAGGTTACCCTGGTGAGACCTCATCTTGAGTACTGTGTTCAATTTTGGGCTCCCCAGTTCAAGAGGGACAAGGATCTGCTGGAGAAGATCCAGCAGAGGGCTATGAGGTTGATTAGGGGACTGGAGCACAGACCTTTGAAGAGAGGCTGAGGGATCTGGGGCATTTTAGTCTGGAAAAGAGAAGACTTAGAGGAGATTTAATCAAAGTTTATAAATATCTGAGGGCTGGGGATCAGCAGAGAGGGGACAGGTTCTGCTCATTTGCTCCCTGTGATAGGACAAGGAGCAATGGATGGAAACTGCCGCACAGGAGGTTCCACCTCAACACAAGAGGGAACTTCTTTACTGTAACAGGCACTGGAACAGGCTCCCCAGAAAAGTTGTGGAGTCTCCTTCTCTGGAGACTTTCAAGGATGCATTCCTCTGTGACCTGAGCTAGGTCCTGCTCTGGCAGGGGGGTTGGACTCGATGATCTCTTTGGGTCCCTTCCAACCCCTGACATCCTGTGATCCTGCAATAGGTGGCAGGGGATGGTGAGGTTGAAACTAGATGCTCTTGAAGGTCACTTCCTGCTCAAAGCATTCCATGACTCTCGACAGCGACAGTGTACAAGTTTATCGTGGATCTCCAGTAATTTATGGTACTTCTGGGCCCTCTTCTGGCTAAACACGACAATGCAGAGAGCAAAACCAGGAACGCTTCAAGTGTGTAACTTCAAGCCAACTATTACACTAACCAGGTCAATGTGTCCAAATTTTCCTGTATATTTGTATGCAAGAGGCACCAAAACAGACATTAAAATAGCTTCTCTGTACTGAGGTCCCTACTAACAATAACATCCAAGAAAAAAATGGGATTTACAGGACTCAAACCTGTTTGGCGTAGAGCCCATGAAACAAAATGCTTGAGAATGACACAATATTTGAAGATATAAAATACCCAGGTTGCTGTAATAAACCCAGTTTGTATTAAAAAACAACAACAGCAGCAGCAACAACAACAAAAACCACTTAAAAAAATGGAGATTAAAAGAAAAACCTCCAAAAAACTACTCCTATTTTAACTACATTCATATTTGGAAGGGGAAGGGGGAAAAAAGTATCTTTGAAGGAGGCCTAAGTATATGCTGATTACTGATATTTAATTTACTAGATTAGATATTAGCTTCAATTCCTTTTTCTTTCAGCCAGGTGAAAAAGGAAAGCAACAATCTCCTGAGCAGTAATGTTAGAGAGGTACAGCTTTGCACTGGGGCAAAGCAGCCTTCTACCAAACAAATCCCATCTACAGTGTTGGATGTAGCCAGAACACACTGAAGGTTTCATAGAGTCATAGAAGGGTTTGGGTTGGAAGGGACCTTAAAGATCATCTAGTTTCAACCCCCCCTGCCTATGAGCAGGGACAGCTTCTACTAGCCCAGGTTGCTCAAGGCCTCATCCAGCCTGGCCCTGAACACCTCCAGGGAGGGGACATCCATGACCTCCCTGGGAAACATCTGTCAGTGTCTCATCAACCTCACTGGAAAGAATTTCTTCCTAATCTCCAGTCTAAATCTGCCCTCCTGAAGCTTCAATCCATTCCTTCTCATCCTGTCACTACAAGCCCTTGTAAAAGTCCTTTCCCAGCTTTCCTGTAGCCCCCTTCAGGTACTGGAAGGCTGCTATAAGGTCTCCCCAGAGCCTTCTCTACTCCAGGCTGAACAGCCACAACTCTCTTGTCCTGTCCCCATCGGGGAGGTGCTCCAGCCCTCTGATATTTTTTTTCTTTTGAGGGGAAAGACAACTTTTCTAGAAGGACATGAAGCTGTGGTGTTCCAGGTGGCTTCACACAAAGTTTCAGAGACATTAAACTTGCTAGTATACCAATGTAGTGTTCTTGCCATGATGCTATAGCAAGGAATATCAATAACTGGGTCTTGAATTTTACAGACACTCAATCATCAATTAATAGACTGATAATCACAGAATCTCAGAATCACCAAGGTTGGAAGAGACCTCAAAGATCACCAAGTCCAATCTGTCACCACAGACCTGATGACTAAACCATGGCACCAAGTGCCACGTCCAATCCCCTCTTGAACACCTCCAGGGATGGTGACTCTACCACCTCCCTGGGCAGCACATTCCAATGGCCAATTGCTTGTTCTGGGAACAACTTTCTCCTCACCTCCAGCCTAAACCCTCATTTGTCCCTAGTTTTCCTCCCCTCCTCCCCTAGTCATTCTTCAGAGCCAATACACAAATCTGCTTTCCTTTCAGTTTTTCAGGATGTCCATGTCATGATATTTGTTGGATTTGGCTTCCTGATGACCTTTCTGAAGAAATATGGATTCAGTAGTGTTGGTATCAACATGCTCATTGCTGCCTTTGGTCTCCAGTGGGGAACCCTGATGCAAGGATTTTGGCTCATGAAAGGAGAGAAAATTCGTGTTAGTATCAACAGGTACATGTGAACTTAACAAACTTGCTATTTCTATGCCTTAAGACATCAGCAGAAGCCACTTGTGGAATAAGTCCTGTAAGTTTACTGAAATCTGACTGAGCCTTGCCATCCACCTTTCCATGCTCGTGAGGCCTCCCCTTTTAAAGGGCAAATACTTGCTTCACCATGCCAAGGGAACCCAATAGTGAGGTGAAATCTGAGATGCTGCATTACTTGTAGGGCATAGGTCATATAGGGAGACTGCTTTGAGTCTCTAGAGCCGAGGAAACTGGAATGGAATGGAATGGAATGGAATGGAATGGAATGGAATGGAATGGAATGGAATGGAATGGAATGGAATGGAATGGAATGGAGTAGAATTAATCAGGTTAGAAAAGACCTTCAAGATCATCAAGTCCAACCTATCATCAAACATCATCTAATCATCTAAACCATGGCACCAAGCACCCTATCAACTCTCCTCCTAAACACTTCCAGTAATGGTGACCCCTGCTCCCAATTTGTTGTCATCTGCAGTTTGTGTTTGCCATTCCCCATAACCCATTCACACTGATCCTCCCTGAGAGCTTCACAACACACAGTGACAGAAAGGCATGCAAAGCTTTTGAAATTACCATCTGACCAAAGCTAAAAGGTCCCTGCCAACTTTGGACTTCAGGTGACAGCCAGAGCTGGAAACATCCCTTCACATCCACACCATACATCTGAATTTTGACTATAATCTTTCACTAAGCAAGTGTATAGCACAAGCAAGAGGTAACCTTCCCACTCATTTTCCTCAGTAGCTGGTAAGATCCCTACAAAGCCCACCTGGGCATGCTTGATTTACTTTTCCCCCACAAAGGTGATCTTTCTACTCTTACAGCTGAAAAGTTAAAGCTCTCCTCTTTTAATGTAACAAATTTGCTATCACAGCCTTACTTCAGGTTTCCTTCATCTAATTATGTTTTTCTTGTCTTGTTTTTTTGTTTGGGTTTTGTTTGATTTGTTTTGTTTCATTACTTCTTCTCTTAACTTCAGCATGATAAATGCAGACTTCAGCACAGCAACTGCTTTGATTTCATTTGGAGCAGTCCTGGGCAAAACAAGTCCTGTTCAGATGATGATCCTGACAATTCTGGAGATCACAATCTTTGCATGCAACGAACATCTGGTTGCAGAAATATTTGAGGTACAGCTGGGTAGCAGTACTTTGGGGGTTTTGGTTTTCATTTTCCTTTTTCCAACAGACTCACAAAATTATCAGGGTTGGAAGGGACCTCAAGGATCATTCAGTTCCAATCCCGCTGCTATGGGCAGGGACACCTCACACTACATCAGGTTGCTCACAGCCACATCCAGCCTGGCCTTAAAACCCTCCAGGGGTGAGGCTTCCACCACCTCCCTGGGCAACCTGTGCCAGTGTCTCACCACCCTCATGGGGAAGAACTTTTTCCTAATGTCCAATATGAATCTACCCATTTCCAGTTTTGCTACACTGCCCCTAGTCCTATCACTACCTCACTCCCTAAAAAGTCCCTCCCCAGCTTTCTTGTAGACCCCCTTCAGAGTTTGGAAGGCCTCCTTGGAGCCTTCTCTTCTCCAGACTAAACAGCCCCAACTCAGTCTGTCTCCACAGCAGAGGAGCTCCAGCCCTCTGATCATCCTCATGACCCTTCTCTGGACACATTCCAGCATGTCCATATACTTCCTGTATTAGAGGCTCCAGAACTGGATGCAGTACTCCAGGTGGGGTCTCACCAGAGTAGAGGGAGAGAATTACCTCCCTCCGCCTGCTGGCTCTGCTTCACTTGATACAGCCCAGGATGTGATTGCCTTTCTGGGCTGCAAGTACACACTGACAGCTCATGTTGAGCTGCTTGTCCACCTTTCACTCCTTAATGCTTCCAGTTTCTATGCTCTAGATTGCGGTTCCTACTACAGAAAACAAACCATGTAACTCCCACAGCCTTCATCAAATTCTCATCTTTCTGCTGTATAAACTCAGTGGCATTGCTTTGGGTTCATTATTGCAGGCCACAGACGTTGGAGCCTCAATGACTATCCATGCTTTCGGAGCTTATTTTGGTTTGGCTGTAACCTTGGTCCTGTATCGTCCTGGCTTGAAAAACAAACATGAAAATGAAGAATCTACCTATCACTCAGACATATTTGCCATGATTGGTAAGTGAAAGAATAGTTGTGCATCCCTCTCTCCTCCCTGTGCTCTAATGATTGCTTATTACTACACTGCACCCAGTTTCTTCAGTGCATTCCTAGGGGCACATTATTCTCTGTCTGGTGCATGCAGAGTTTTCAGTGGCATGTTTTACAGTTTCTCCATGGTTAAACAAAAGAGGAAAGAATAATTTAAAGGTCCCTTTTTTTTCCACTGTACATTAGTGGTGACTCCCTTTTCATTAAGTCTTCTCTTGCAAGCAGCAGTTCCACAGAAATTGGCCAGACGTAAAAATATTGAGCCTTGCCTGTTCCACTAATGGATATTTGAAACCATGCATTTACCTGCCTATCAGCTCTATTCATAGATCAATTTGCCTCCTGAAACTGTCACTTGTATCAACAGATGAGAGAGGATTTGTTTGTGAACTTTCTTGCTACTGCATCCTACTCCAGTAAGGCTTTCAGAGGGGTGATATGCTCTGGCAGCATGTGAGGCTTGCCAAGGGGTCACAGGGTGTTAAGGTCCTCCAGTAAGCTTTGGCAAAGGCCATGTGTCAGAACCCCAGCTACCAGTGTCAAAAAGCTTCTGCATAATCTATCCTTTCCTTCAACATTTTGGCTGTTTCATGGTTTTACTGCTCCTGTTCCTCATTTTATTGTAGCTAATTCTGCTGGGTTGGATCTTTCACATTGAAAACCCTTTGCAACTGAACAGTCTCCTTTGTTTTGGTCTATATTCATCCAGGTACTCTCTTCCTTTGGCTTTTTTGGCCCAGTTTTAACTCTGCCATTGCACATGATCCCATTCAGCAGAGTAAAGCAATGGTCAACACTTACTACTCCTTGGCTGCGTGTGCTGTTGTAACGTTTGCCCTCTCCAGCCTGGTGGATCAAAGAGGCAAATTCAACATGGTAAGAATCACACTGCAACCTTTGTTAAATTGTGTCACTTCTCTATATTAAGAATGATTAGGCAGATCTCCAATGTCCATGAGCTATCTAGAGCCTTTGCTCATACTCTGTGCAACATCAGAGCTATTACACTTCCAAAAGGTCTCAGCCCTGAGGCAATCCACCCTGCTTTAGGTATGTGTCGATCAGTGCATCTGCAGAGCAAAAAGCTCTTGCACATGACAACGAAGGTCCTGCTCCCTTCTTCATATCCACAGAACCTGATGGCCCATAGAGATTAGTCCAACATTCAGGTGGACTTTTGGGTATCATTCCAAACTAGATCCTGTTCCAGGTACCATGCTGCAATAACCAAAACAAGTGTCTCAAGGTAGCAGCAATCTCATAGAGTGCAGCTGCACAACTGACAAAGCCAGACTAGAGTAGGGTTGCCAAGCAGCCAACCTTTCATCTTCTTATCCTAAAATCCATCCCTATCTTTTCACCCACTTCTTCCCAGCAGTTACAGTGTGTATCAAGCCCCAGCATGAGCAGGCACAGTTCAGTGAGCACACAGAGTTTGCTGCAGTTGTACAAAGCAGTTCTCACCAGCTCAGCCTGGCTTCTCCAGAGGTCAGATCAGTTTTAATGACTTTGCAACAGCTGGACTTAATCATTAAACTGGACTCAGTTAAATTGGATCAGAGTAGCTTTGAACAATACCCTGAATACAGAGTGAATGAATCAATCAATCACAGAATCAATCAGGTTGGAAAAGACCTTTAAGCTCACCAAGTCCAACCATAACCCAACTACCATGACCACTAAACTATAGACTAAAGCAATTAGGGAGTCTTGTTTCAAGCTTCTGCTCATTCTTCATTGGAAGACATCCCACCTGAGGGAAAATTTCTGTATGTAAAATGCCTTCTAAGAAACTCAGCCCTAAACCAAGCCTCTGTTCTATGCATATTATCTCCACCCCTTCCTACTCCTTGCAGGTTCTCATTCAAAATGCCACCCTGGCAGGAGGGGTAGCAGTGGGTACCTGTGCTGACCTTTCAATCAGGCCTTTTGGTGCCATGTGTATTGGGGGCATCGCTGGAATCATCTCTGTCCTTGGCTTCCACTTTCTGTCTGTAAGTATTGAGGACCCAGTTCTGCTCTTACTGACTTATTGCTTAACTTGCTTTACTGGAGCTCCCTTAGGCTACAAGAAATGGAGTTTAGAAAGTGACTGAAACACTATAGAGAGCATGTTATTTATAACAGTTAAATCTTAAATCAGTGTGAATTAAAAATGTGCTTATCAGTTCACTTCATGAGTACCAAACATTGAAGTTCATGAAAGTTGGGATTTTGGTTCAAGGAGCTGCCAGAATTTTGCTCCAAACCCATGCTTCAGTAAAACAGGAGACCTTCATTTCAGTCCTTTACAATTTCTAAACAGATCTGGACTCCAGCTGCACAGATTGCATCTGGTTGCATCTGTGACCGTCAAAGGTCATCTCGCCCAACCTCCCTGCAGTCAGTAGAGAGACCACCAACTAGATCAGGCTGCCCAAGCACACATCCTGAAATACTTTAAGTGTAACATGGAATTGTTTCATATGTAAAATGGGGGGGGGGGGGGGAGGGGAATTATATTCTGAATGAAACTGTTTGGCATTTTCTGATGGAGAAGCACTCTGAAAGAGAATGCCTTACTAGTAGGCTCAGACCAGGCATGTCTTAGCCACCTCTTTCAACTTTGCTGCAGCGGATGGAAAGATTACAAATACCGGTGGACTGTCACGTGTTTTGTACCATTGTATTTATGGTGCTGGCTTGGTCATTTGCACCAGTATCCATACACCCCCAGTTTTCACAGATTTATGGAATGGTTTGGGTTGGAAGGGATCTTAAAGATCTCCTAGTTCCAACCCCCCTGCCATGGGCAGGGACACCTTCCACCAACCTAGCCTTGAACATCTCCAGAGAGGGGCAATCCATGATGTCCCTGGGCAACCTGTTCCAGTGTTTCACCACCCTCACTGGAAAGAATTTCTACTCTCCGGTCTAAATCTGCCCTCCTCAAGCCTCAATCCATTCCCTCTCATCCTACCACTACAAGCCCTTATAAAAAGTCCCTTCCCAGTTTTCTTGTAGGACCTTTTCAGGTACTCCATACAAACAATTTCAGGGTGAAGGGAAACTTTGCCTACACTGTTACTTTCATAGACTTGTCAGGGTTGGAAGGAACCTCAGGTTCCAACCCTCCTGACATGGGCAGGGACACCTCACACTAGATCAGCTCTGTGATGGATCTCCCACACAATGAAGAACTCAGGTTGCTCACAGCCGCATCCAACCTGGTATTAAAAACCTTGAGGGATGAGGCTTTCACCACCTCCCTGGGCAACCTGTGCCAGTGTCTCACCACCCTCATGGGAAACAACTTCTTCCTAACATCCAATCTGAATCTACCCATTTCTAGTTTGGTCCATTCCCCCCAGTCCTGTCACTCCCTGACATCCTAAAATATCCCTCCCCAGCTTTCTTGTAGCCCCCTTCAGATACTGGAAGGCCACAATAAGGTCTCCTCAGAGCCTTCTCTTCTCCAGACTGAACAAACCCAACTCTCTCAGTCAGTCTCCACAGGAGAGGTGCTCCAGCCCTTTGCTTCTGCACTACTTTCTTTTCCACGTCATTCTAGAGATAATGGAAGACCATAAACTCTGTACAAACTTCATTATTTCCCCTCATTTCAGCCTTTGTTGGAATCCAAGCTGCACATTCAAGACACCTGTGGAGTCCATAACTTACATGGTTTACCTGGAATCCTGGGAGGTATTGCTGGCATCATAGTAACTGCAGTGAATGAGGAAACTAGGTGAGTTTCAGGGAGAAGAGAGAAAGGAATTCATGAATTTGTGACATTCAGTCCTAATCTCCCACCTTCCCTGGATCTACTTGTGATTCCTTATCACAAAATAGGGTGGGGTTTTTATATGGCAGATGTTTTGTTCTGTTTTAAACAGGCATCTTCTTGACAACCTGCCTTTTCTACTGATTACACGCCAAGATTGGTCCCAGTGTAAAACTGCAGTGAAAATACATTTGCAACATAGAATCACACAATAGTCCAGGCCAGAAGAGACCTCCAAAGGTCATCTAGTCCAACCTCCCCATAGTCAGCACAAACATCTCCAACTAGTTCATAAAACCCAGCATAAAGAATCATAGAATCTAGCAGGTTGGAAAAGACCTCAGAAATCATCAAGTCCAACCTATTACCTAATCACACACACAGCATCACACAGTATCACCAAGGTTGGAAGAGACCTCAAAGATCATCAAGTCCAACATGTCACCACAGACCTCATGACTAAACCATGGCACCAAGTGCCATGTCCAGTCCCCTCTTGAACACCTCCAGGGACGGTGACTCCACCACCTCCCTGGGCAGCACATTCCAATGGCCAATTACTCTCTCTGGGAAGAACTTTCTCCTCACGTCCAGTCTGAACCTCCCCTGGCACAGCTTGAGACTGTGCCCTCTTGTTCTAGTGCTGGTTGCTGGGGAGAAGAGACCAATCCCCCCTCTTCAGGTAGTTGTAGACAGCAATAAGTTGCTTCCCTGAGCCTCCTCTTCTCCAGGCTAAACAACCCCAGCTCGCTCAGCCTCTCCTCACAGGGCTGTGCTCCAGACCTCTCCCCAGCCTCGTTGCCCTTCTCTGGACACATTCAAGTGTCTCAATGTCCTTCTTAAATTGAGGGGTCCAGAACTGGACACAGGACTCAGGATGTGGCCTAACCAGTGCTGAGCACAGGGCACAATGACCTGATGCAGGCCAGGATGCCATTGGCCTTCTTGGCCACCTTGGCACACCATGCAAACACGGGGGGAATCTTTATAATGATTCTACAATTCTACAGTTGCACTGCTGCTAACAGCAATAATTTATATAGAGAGAGATAAAATAAATGTATAAATACATAAATATAAAAATCTCTATAAATATAAATGTCTACATAAACCTATTTAAAAATTGGTAAATTGAACTCTTTCCACTAATCCTAAAAGACTCCAAGAAGATGAAATATTGGGGGGGGGGGGTTTGGTTTGGTTTGGCTTTGGGTTGGGTTTTTGGTCTGGTTGGTTGTTGGAGGTTGTTTGGGGGGGGGTTTGGGGGGGTTGTGGGGGGGAGGGTTTGGTGGGGTTTTTGTTGTTGTTTTATATTCTCTAAAGGCTTACAAACTCCTAACAACTTTCTAAACTTTGTTTTCACCTGTAGAATCATAGAATTTTGGGGGTTGGAAGGGAGACCTCAAGGATCATCCAGTTCCAAGCCCCCATGCCATGGGCAGGGACGCCTCACACTAGATCAGGTTGCCCAGAGCCACATCCAGCCTGGCATTAAAAACCTTCAGGGATGGGACTTCCACCCTCCCTCCAGGGATGGGGCTTCTATCTGTAGCCTAAACCAAAACCAAAGTCAACAACGTGATTTCTGTCTTGTACATAGCAATAGCAGCTTTTCCTATGAGTCTTCTCCCCCAGCAGACAGCAAGCACATCATTGTAAGACCAAGTATCAGTCTGACAGTGCAACTGGTTTTTGATGGTTTGGTTTTTCTGCCCCTTCCAGGCATGGCATCCCCCTTACTCCTGGCATGCAGGCTGCTGCCCTGGGCAGTACAATTGGAATTGCACTGGCTGGTGGAGCATTGACAGGTCAGTATGATGCATGTAGCAAGTGAAATATGTGGCCATAGTATCATAGTATCAGTCAGGGTTGGAAAGATCAGAAGGATCATCTAGTTCCACCCCCCCTGCCATGGGCAGGGACACCCCACACTACATCAGGCTGGCCAGAGCCTCATCCAGCCTGGGCTTAAACACCTCCAGGGACGGCGCCCCAACCACCTCCCTGGACAACACATTCCAGGGCTTCACCACTCTCATGGGGAAGAACTTCCTCCTCATAGCCAGCCTGAATCTCCCCACCTCCAGCTTCATTCCATTCCCCCTAGTCCTATCAAAAAGTTTCCCCATGGCTAACTTCAATGTGGGACCAATTTCATTTAAAGAATATGAAGCAGGAAAAAAAAAAATAGAAAGAATAGAATAGAATAGAACAGAACAGAACAAAACAGAACAAAACAAACCAGGTTGGAAGAGACCTTCAAGATCATCGCATCCAACCCATCATCCAACACTATCTAATCAACTAACCCATGGCACAAAGCACCCCATCAAGTCTCCTCCTAAACACCTCCAGTGATGGTGACACCACCACCTCCCCAGGCAGCCCATTCCAATGGGCAATCACTCTCTCTGTGTAGAATTTCTTCCTAACATCCAGTCTGAATCTCCCCTGGCACAGCTTGAGACTGTGTCCTCTTCTTCTGGTGCTGGTTGCCAGGGAGAAGAGACCAACCCCCACCTGTCTACAACCTCCCTTCAGGTAGTTGTAGAGAGCAAGAAGTTCTCCCCTGAGCCTCCTCTGATGGCACACTGGCAGAAACTGAAGGAAAAGCAATTGCCCAATAATTTTGTCTGCAGCTGAAGCCTAGATCTCTAACTCGGCATGTGCTTCCAAGATACTGGTTTGTACATACAGAAGCAGCAAGATGTTGCTCTGGATGGAATGCTCTAGATTCAGACACTTAGAATTCTGAACAGAAACTACTTTGAGATTAAGGCATTCAGGTCAGGGTCACATTTCCATGTGATTGTGTCTACTTTCCAAACAAAAATTCAGGCTGAAACAGAAAATTCCAGCCAGTGTCTTGGTGAGCTTCACTGAGAGGTGGAACACTTCAATGAGTGACCTGATGCCCCAAGATGGTTGGGCATTTCTCTAGGCTAGGAAACAAGTCAGCAAACTTAGCTGACACCTGAATGCACAACTGAGGAACATTTGGCTGTTTTGATAACCTCTGTTGCTGTTTCTTCTGCAGGTGGCATTCTGAAACTGCCCTTCTTAGGACAAGCATCTGACCAGAACTGCTTTGACGACTCTGTGTATTGGGAGGTAAGATACAACCTCTGTTTTCATTATGTTGAAAGATGCACAACACATTACAGTCCTGCTTTCCTGGGGTTTGTGGTCTGCACTCAGGAGTCAGATTTCCAAACAGTTGTTCTGCCTCAGGCTGTGAATTTATCACAGCCACCTTCAGGATCTCTTTTGGACTCGCTAGCTAGTCGTGTCATTTACACTGGACTAACCTTGAGCAGGAAGCAGAAATAGAACCAAGAAACTGAAACCTCAGTGGAGCTCTTCCTCTCTCTTTTAAGTGCACATCTCCTCTTCCTTCTTATAATTTAAACATCTGATGTTTGCATGTTTGGCTAAGTGGTGCTGCTCTTCTCGTGTCAACTGGAATTTCATACTGAATGGAATTTAGAACACTTCTTCAGTACTTGTAGGGCAAGTCTTCCTTGGGCTGAGCAGCTGCTCCTCTGCTTCCTGATTGAATGGTCTGAGCACTGGGGTTATCAGACTATGACAAGCCCCCTGTCACTATTCTTTTATTTATGAAGACACAAACAATGGGGCTGAGGAACAAGCACACCTGACACAGCCCTGCTAGGCTCCCTTTACCCTCAATGAAGAGATGGCTCTAGGTAACAGATTTTTTCAGTCCTTCCAGATCTGTTAGGTTACATGAAATAAAACCTTGAAAGGCTCTATATTATCATAGACTTGTCAGGGTTGGAAGGAACCTCAAGAATCATCCAGTTCCAACCCCCACCCCCCTGCCATGGGCAGGGACACCTCACACTAGATCAGGTGTGTGATGGATCCCCCACACCATGAAGAAGTCAGGTTGCTCACAGCCACATCCAACCTGGCATTAAAAACCTCCAGGGATGAGGCTTCCACCACCTCCCTGGGCAACCTGTGCCAGTGTCTTACCACCCTCATGGGGAACAACTTCTTCCTAATACCCAATCTGAATCTACTCTGGGCAGACTGCCCAGAGACTGTGGTGTCTCTTTCTCTGGAGACTTTCCAAGCCAACCTGGACATGTCCCTTTGTGGCCTGCCCTAGGTGATTCTGCTCTGGCAGGGAGGTTGGACTGGATGATCTTTCAAGGATGATCTTCCAGCCCCTAACATTCTGTGGGTCTGTGACCTCTGGAGATCCCTTCCAACCCCTAACATTCTGTGCTACAAGCCTTCTGAACTGAAGGTCCTGTAGTGCCAGCAGAACTGCTCAGACATACTGTATTCTACATGAGCTTTGGGAAGGGATGTTGATATTTAGCATACAACACTCTTTACATTTCATTAGAGATGGTCACCTTGTTTCTTTAGAACTCCTTGAAATCCTCAGATATTAATTTTGCACCATGTGCTCAAGAAATTCTTCTGAGGGAGCTGGGATTGTTTAGCCTGGAGAAGAGGAGGCTCAGGGGAGACCTTATTGCTCTCTACAACTACCTGAAAGGAGGTTGTAGCCAGGAGGTGGTTGGTCTCTTCTCCCAGGCAACCAGCACCAGAACAAGAGGACACATTCTCAAGCTGCACCAGGGGAAGTTTAGGCTCGAGGTGAGGAAAAGTTCTTTACAGAGGGAGTTGTTCGCCATTGGAATGTGCTGCCCAGGGAGGTGGTGGAGTCACTATCCCTGGAGGTGTTCAAGAGGGGATTGGACGTGACACTTGGTGCCATGGTTTAGTAGTCATGAGGTGTTGGGTGACAGATTGGACTTGATGATCTTTGAAGTCTTTTCCAACCTTAGTGATTCTATTCTCTTATATTCTGTGAGTCTATGAATTTATCTCTCAGAATTCAGAACTGCTGTTTTCTGTCAGGCTGGGTCAAGGGTAATAAATACATGCATAATATATGCAAACAGAATGACAGTTTCAGTGCATTCATAGCCCCCTTTTTATGTCCAAGAGAAGTCTCTGTCTCATCAACTGATCTATTCTCTCTTTTTCATGGCAGGTTCCAGAAGATGAGAAGGCACATGGAAGTCATTCCAACAACTATGATGAGCACAGCAGATTTGAAGCTGCCATGTGAAAAAAAAAAATATTCACCTGTAATACTTATCTTAATGACGCCCTTTTTAGTTTCTAATGCTAAAAACCCAACATCTGAGTGCCCTAAACACATTTAGGATTTCAACAAGGGGCTGCAGATATAGCTATATGTTTGTGATATAAAACAAGCTTGATTTTAGAATGTGGTCTTTATGCCAAGCTCAGGTGAAGCAGTTAGGTCCTTCCAAGGTATTTGTTCTTCAGAAAAAAAAAAAACAAACACCACAAACTGCTCTACAAAGTTATCATATTTTACCCTTTGTCAGTATAGTCATTGAATCAGCCCTTGTGTTTCAAGCTTATTCCAGGATACTACAATCAACAGCATGATTTTTCAAGTTGCAGCCACATCCTTCAGCTGTACAATCGAGAAGAAACAGTCTGATGGCGTATTTGGATTCCAGCAAGCTTTTCACCAGAGCATCCCAGATGAGTTTTAAGCATGTGGCCCTATGTTGGGATGGAGGAGAAAAGGTGCTGTGCTTAGAGGATTGGTTTATGACAGGCAAAAGAATCATGGAATCAATAAGGTTGGAAAAGACCTCAAAGATCATCAAGTCCAACCTGGCACCCAGCACCTTGTGACTACTAAACCTTGGCTTCAAGTGCCACATCCAGTCCCCTCTTGAACACCTCCAGGGATGGTGACTCCAGCCCACCCTGGGCAGCACATTCCAATGGCCAATTAGTCTTTCTGGGAAGAACTTTTCCTCACCTCAAGATTAAACTTCCCCTGGTGCAGTTTGAGACTGTGTCCTCTTGTTCTGGTGCTGGTTGCCTGGGAGAAGAGACTAACCCCCTCCTGGCTACAACCTCCCTTCAGGTAGTTGTAGAGAGCAATAAGGTCTCCCCTGAGCCTCCTCTTCAGGCTAAGCAACTCCAGCTCCCTCAGCCTCTCCTCGTAGGAGCTTTCTCCACCTGAGAAATTATATCAACAGGTGCTTAACTGAGACAAAAATTGAAGTAGCTGAAAGGACTCTGACATGAGAGCTGTGTGGGAACAGTCACACATCTGTCCCAACCTACATGGTGTAATCCACTGAGAGGCAATGGATGGGAGATGAAGATCTAACAGAAGGATCACAATGCCTGTAAGCATAGTTCTGACAGATAAAGCTACCACTGGTGTCTCAGAAGGACAGTAGATGAACTTTGAAGGCTTTATATCAGCACCTTGAAGTGTTCTCTGATTTAAGGGGAAAACTCCTCTAATATAAAATAGCACAGATAGTTGATTCTGCTGAAGTTTGGGGGGTTTTCCTTCAGAAAGTTTAGAAAGACACGAGGCAGGGCTGTCCCACACCTTACACCAACTGTATACTGCTCCATATGTCAGATTTCTATGTATGAATGACAATACATTTGCTGTAACACTAGTTCAGCTCTGCCGATGAGTAATGACTGCTTCTTTTCTACCTTGCTGTCTAGGAGTCCTCTTTCATCCTTTCAAAGCTTTCTCAATTGCTTTTGTACAAACTGAGAAGGGATTTAATAGTGTAAATATTGCATCTGCAAAGATTTTAGAAGCATTTTGTGCCTAATTTACAAACAAATTATGGAAGTACTTGAAAGAGTCCATATATATCCAAGTTGCAAAGATCTTATCCTCAGTGCATGAAGACTGAAGGCTGACCTCATTCACGTTGATAAAGATGTGCAGGGTGAGTGCCAAAAGGATGGAGCCAGGCTCTGCCCAGTCATGCCCACAACAGGACAAGGGGCAATGGGTGAAAGTTGAGGCATAGGAAGGTCCATGCAAACAGGAGGGAAATATTTGCACTGTAAGGGTGACAGAACACTGAAACAGGCTGCCATGGAGGGGTTGTGGAGTCTTCCTCTCTGGAAATGTTCAAAACCTGCTTGGATGAGTTCCTGTGTGATCTGCTCTAGCTGATCCTGCTCTGGCAGTGGGGTTGGACTGGAGAGGATCTTTTGAGGTCCCTTCCAGCCCCTGATATTCTGTGATTCTGTGACATTCACCCCTCGATATCCTACTTGGAGATCAGGAGGGTCTTCCATTCACCTTCAGCTGTGAAGTAATTTCCCTGAAACTGAGTGTTGACCCAAGTGAGAAAATACTACTCAATGCAAGTAGACCTTTCAGAACAATGCCCTCAGTAGTTATCTTTACAGAATACAGCATTAACCAGGTTGGAAAAGACCTTCAGGATCATCAAGCCCAACCTATCACCCAGCACCGTCTAAGCAACTAAACCATGGCATCGAGTGCCTCATCCAGTCTCTTTTTAAACACCTCCAGGGATGGTGACTCCACCACCTCCCTGGGCAGCACATTCCAATGGCCAGTCTCTCTTTCTGGGAAGAATTTCTTCCTAACACCCAGCTTAAACCTCCCCTGGCACAGCTTGAGACTGTGTCCTCTTGTTCTGTCACAGGTTGCCTTTAATTCTTTTGAGCATAAAGACGGGAAAACAAACCATGAAGTTTTGCCCAGTTCTCCTTGTAGTCTTTGGATAGGGCCCAGAGAAGGGCCACAGTGCTTATCAACGGGCTGGGAAGCTGCCATATGAGGAAAGGCTGAGGGAACTATGATATGTTCAGCCTGGAGAAGAGAAGGCTTAGGGGAGACTTTATGAAGAGGATGCTTACTCCCTTTTTACAAGGGGTTACCTGGAAAAGATGAGAGGTAATTGGTAGAAGTTACTCACAGGGACATGCCAAGTGGACACAAGGCAAAATTTTCACAGTGAAAACAATTAGCCACTGGAATAATCTCCCCAGGGATACGGTGGATTCCTCAACATTGGACACTCCAAACTCAGCTGGGCAGGGTGCTAGGCCCTCTTATGCTTTAGCCAAGAGCTTTAAACATCACATTCTTTTCAATGTATTTGTGTCCTTCATGTATCTGATTTGTCTCTCCAGTGGTTCTTTACCCTAATCACTCACCCCCATACCTCAGGTGGCATTTGGGTCTCTCTTAAGGTATTTTCTCTGGTTAGTTATTTACAAGTTAATCAAAGCTTTGACTACCCTGAGTCTTCCCCATGTTGAAAATGTTCCTTGGGGACATAGTTTCTCTCTCACTGGGATCAAGCTGTTGAAGTATGCATGATGAGCTTCTTGCCAGAAGAGAGCTCTTCCTCTTCTTTATAAACCTCCTGCAGAAGTTCACTTTTCACCTTCCCCTGGAGATTTCTATCTCAGACCTGGACCTCTTCCCCTTCACTGGGTGTTCCATCTACCCAAAGCCTTATAAAGTCTCCAGTATAGCACCTTCCTAGAGCTTCTCTCAGATGTATTTCTGACTCAGAAACAAACAAAAACATCAGAAACAGTCCACTGTCACCTGTGTTCCTACAACTAGGCATCTTCTCATCAAACAAAGAGGCTAAGGATTGGTCTCTGGTAATGCACAGGTCACCAGGTGGGGGCTGGTCTCTTCTCCCAGGCAACCACCGACAGAACAAGAGGACACAGTCTCAAGGGGTGGTTTAGGCTGGATGTTAGGAAGAAGTTCTTCACAGAAAGAGTGATTGGTCATTGGAATGTGCTGCCCAGGGTGGGGGTGGAATCACCATCACTGAAAGTGTTTAAGAGGAGACTGGATGGGGAGCTTGGTGCCATGGTTTAGTTGATTAGATGGTGTTGGGTGATAGGTTGGACTAGGTGATCTCAGAGGTCTTTTCCAACCTGGTTAATTCTATTCTAGTCTAGTCTAGTCTAGTCTATATTCTATTCAGTTCCATATTCCATTCTATATTCTATTCTATTCTATATTCTATTCTATTCTAACACATCCAGAGGGGTCTTGAAAGTCTCCAGAAACAGAGGCTCCACAACCTCTCTGGTCCACAGTGAATTGGAAACCTCTGCCTGCTTTGGTGTCTGTCTTTTTCAAATGGACAGTGAACCCAGATCCTGTCCTGAAGAGGGGAAAAGACATTTCTGCATTATGTCTAACAAGTTGATCTTCCACACAAATATTACTACACTGCTACCCCTGCTGTGCTCCTGGAGCATTGTGCAGCCTTTTTCTCTGGCCATGAATAAATGCATTTGAAGAGTTCTTACAATTACTTCTTTCAGGCATTTTTGGTCAAGAAAACCCTGTGCAGGAACTTAAATCCATTTTAATAGTCTCTGTTCTATTCTAGTCTACCCACACAATGACACTTTGTCTTCCAACAGAGACCATATCCCTCCAAATGCAGACACATATACAGATGCACACGAAACTTACTGCAAGAAAAGAATAGATGCTGTCCCAGCTCAGAACTCCTGTGCAAACATGTTGAGTATTGAGTTTCACTGGTACTAAGAACCAATTTACCTCAGAGTGGTGTGCATATTCATGAGATCCAGTGAACCCTTAAGAAGCAATATAACTGTCTCTAGCATTGTCTTTGAAGATTCCTTTTTTATCATGGATGACTGAACCAATGCAAGCAGATCCCCAAATCTTCCAGCAAGTTTGGTCAATGACCACTATGTCTTTGGCTAATTCTTTTCAATTCAGATCATGTCAGGTGAAGACAATCAGGTGAGTAAAAAGAATGACTCTTGTTCCACTGAGTCCTACTCTAAGTACCACAAGAATTTTGTTCTGTTCCTAAAGCATCCTGGCTAAGTTTCCCCCATGCATCAAGTGAAGCACCATAAAGCAGCAAAGTATTTGAGCATCATAAACATAACACTTTAGAGACAACTTACCTGGTTGAAGATTTCTCTACAGGCTTTGCCTGTCAGACTGTGGAGGAGTTGCAAAAATTGGCCCCAAGGAAGATCTTGAACTTCTACTTCAAAATAATGCCAAAGGGCAAATGGGACAAAACACTCACATCCTGTCACTCATGTCTGGGACAATCTTGCCCTGTTCAGCTCACTCACTACCTGCCTGCACTATAGGGTGCTGCCCTGCTGGAGGAAATCAGCAGGCAAGGTCAACAGGGTGAAAGGAGTTGCCACCTACTCCCATTGCATGTCAAGAGATGCTCCCAGTCCCCACAGTGTCCTTCCAATACCCCAGACAGTCTTATACAGGCAGTAAATGCTGTGCTTGTTCTGAAACAGCACAGACCTAACCCTGAGCCCATCTCTTGGCAAACAATGTGGAATTGCTTCCTTTCATATCTCAGTCCGTACCTGGCTCTTTGTTTGTTAATTGTTAAATCTCAGACACACATAAAAAGAATTCTCAGTGCCCTTTTACCTCCTTTGGGAAGGTGGAGAAGAAATCAGTCAGCTGGCACACAGCTGGACATCGACCTTTGGCTTTTTTCGGGATACCTTCCAAGTAGAGGAGATGACTTGGTCTTTTCTTCAGGGTCTGCAGCAGTCTCAGGGTAAGCTGGTAGAAGAGCAGGCTCTGGCTCCTCTTCCAGTCTCCCAGACAAGTGTCTGTGCTTTATTCCCTTAGGTCTCCACACCCCGCTCCCTGGGAGGCTGATGCCTCTCTTATGCCTTTCTCCAGGATCCCTGCAGAGACATGTCTCCCTGAGAGGCAAGTACAAGGGGCTCAGCCTGGGCATCTCACCTCACACAGCCTTCACATTCTCGCCTCAAGGTCATGTACAATTTCATTTTCTACACTTCTACTGGAAAGCTCTTCCAAACACAGTTCTGAAGGCTGCAGCTCGTCTTCTCTAGTTATTCTCAGAGAGGGACCTGAGTAGATTCTTCTCCATGGCTGCTTCTAACACCTCCTTCTCTGCTGCTCACTCTTTGACTCCAAAACACACTAGTCAGAACACACCTCAGTCCTCTTTCCTCAACCATCAGAGGCCACCTTTTCTCAATTTTCTTCCCCCTCTGCTTTGGTTCCCCAGTCAGAGATGATGAGCTCTTCTCTCCACCTCTCCTCCTGAGATGATTACAGCTGGATGTCAAAAGCAACTGCCACAGCTGAAGATTCAGGCCCTACTGCACAGCTGCCTCTGGGTTCCCTGCTTTAGGTGTGTTGGACCAGATGACCTCAGGTGTTCCCTTCTGGTCTCAACCATCATGTGAAAAGTCAGGAAGATGTAAGGCATGGATTATCTGACCAGTTTCAGCTTCTGGGTTTGGAAGAGAAGGTCCCACTTGTCCTTCTGTGCTGGAATGTGTCCAGAGAATGGCCACAAGGATGATCAGAGGGATGGAGATCCTCTGCTATGGAGACAGACTGAGACAGTTGGGGTGGTTCAGTCTGGAGAGGAGAAAGCTCCAAGGAGACCTAATTGTGGCCTTCCAGTATCTGAAGGAGGCTACAAGAAAGCTGGGGAGGGACTTTTGAGGGCGTCAGGGAATGATGGGACTGGGGGGAATGGAGCAAAACTAGAAATGGGTAGATTCAGATTGGATGTTAGGAAAAAGTTCTTCCCCATGAGGGTGGTGAGACACTGGAATAGGGAGGTGGTGGAAGCCTCATCCCTGGAGGTTTTTAATACCAGGCTGGCTGTGGCTCTGAGCAACCTGACCTAATGTGGGGTGTTCCTGCCCATGGCAGGGGGTTAGAACTAAATGATCCTTGAGGTCCCTTCCAACCCTGACAATTCTATAATTCAATGATTCTGTTCACTTTAACTATCAGATCAATGTAGACCTTACCATTTGGCCCTACATTTCCCTCTGCTTGCACTCCTGTTAGAACAAATATGCATCACCACAAATGATTCAGCCAGCTCCCCAAGCTCTGCTTCTGAAATACTTCTGACCAATACAGCTTTCCACAGCACATGAAGGCCATCAATCCACATTCAGGTTATCCAAGAGGAATCTTCACAACTCTCTCAGAGTCCTAGTCCCATGGGCTGCTGCTCTTGTCAAGACCTGGCATCCCCAGTATCTTCCATAGAGAATGGAAAGCCTGAACAATCAGTGGAAACTCTCCTCTAAATCTCAAAGTTCAAGGTAGTGACAGGTTTGCTGTTTGTCAGTTAGCCTTATGCCTACAGATTTGCCAACACACTGGACCAGTTTAGACATCACTCATTAAAGAGTAACCAGCACAGCTTAAATTGAGCACACACAGTGGGTACCACCCCAGAGAGGCATTTCTGCTGTTTCTTAGGACATGAAGGTCATGCTTGTGTATGTGTAGAATTGCCTTTAAGGCTTGAAACTCTTAGCTTCTGACAGGAGATCCCCCTCTTTGCCTGAATTTTCATCTCTGCAGCTAAGCCTTGCTGAAAGCCAATGGATTGGGTAAATCTTGTTCCTGTAGGGTTATTGCTCATTCTCATTTTCCTGCTGATTCTGAAAGGTCAACATGTCTGGAAGAGCCACACAAGAGAAAACCTTCCCCCAGGACCCAGGCCTTTGCCCATCCTTGGAAATCTGCACATCATGAATCTGGAGAGACCTCACCTGACAATGCTAGAGGTAACTTCTGTTCTTCCCTTTGCTAGAGCTCTTGAAGACAGTCACTGACCACCCCCCCCCCTCCCAACCCCCCAGGGGGAGTCCAATTTTTTATCTGGACAGGTGGATGTAGATTAATTAATTAATGATCTATTAATTTTCCTATCACATGATCTTGTGCCAGTGCAGGGGAACTGACTTCCAGTAACATCAGCTGACCTGTTTCTGTGGGACACAGGAAATTCTGGGGCTCTCCAGACAAGGGTAACTGGAAGAGAGAGGCCTGACAATTTCCATAGGAACTCCCACTAGAGGCTGCTGAAATGTTTAGGGAGCAGACAGAAATGTTTGGAGGCTGGTTTGGTGGACTCAGCCATCAGGGAAGTGGCAAAACACTGTATCACTCCCCTCCATTCATCCTCACCATAAAGGAAGGAGTTTTCCTAGTTTGCCAAAGAAAAGTAGGAGACAAAAACCACTTAGTCCTTCATATCTGCTGGCAGTAAACTCCAGGACTTCACAGCAGAGGGTGTGTGATAGTCACATAGGGTATGATTTTTGGGGTCCTCACTGCCCTAACTCCTCAAATCCATGAACAGCAAGAGTTTCAGACACTGTGTGTGTCCTGGTGTACTACCACCTTGAGAAACAGTCTCCTTCTGGGTTGGGGAACATTTCCAACGTATTCCTTAAGTTCTTAGCTTCTCAGTTAAAAGTCATGTACAAAGTCCATGCAGTGGGCACAGTTACATCATCACTCAAGCCATTCTTGGCCTTCTTTCCTGGATTTCATTCCCATGTTATCCACACAGTCCATTCCTATCTGGTTGTGTCCTTGCCTCCTGTCACTGAAGAGAGTAACTCCAGACTGTTTAAGAGCTATTACTTCTGATTCCAGCTAAACCTCCCCAGATTTGTATACCAGGAACTGAACAATTACTGAGAGGTTCACTTTCCATTGTAAAGACCAAGTTTATTTTCTCTTCAGCCTTTCCTTTAGCATCTCTAGAAGCCTGTTACTCAAATGCCTACAGAGGAATACAGATCTCATTCTCCACATTTTGGGCAGCGAATGAACAGCCAACCCTATGCAGGAAATAGAACAATCAAACTGCTGAACACCAAGGATTTGGAGCTAGCTAAAAACATCTGATAACCATCCTTCTATATTGTCCCCTTTCATCCCACCAGCTAGCCAAAACATATGGCCCAGTCTTCAGCATTCAGATGGGAAGGTGGAAAATGGTGGTGCTATCAGGGTATGACACGGTGAAGGAAGCTCTGGTGAACCAGGCAGATGCATTTGCAGGGAGGCCTAAAACACCAATTATTAAAGAAACAGGAAAAGGAAATGGTGAGTTTGTTGTTCTGTCCCCTACACACCTGCTTGCTTGCACACAAGGAGTCTTTCTCCATGGAGAAGAGAGATGCAGAACATCTCTTTATTTTGCTGAGCATGTGAGGCAATGAAAATGGGGGGGGGGGGGGGGGGGGGGGGCAGGGGGAAATTGAACAATGGGTAGTGACATTCATCAGGAATAAAGAGAGGTGATAAATATGCAATTTAGACATCTGAATCTGTCCCTTTAGAGGTGAAATGTGGAGGAGCTGATATGGGGGCACTTCTTCACAGAATCACAGAATCAATAAGGTTGGAAAAGACCTCAGAGATCATCAAGTCCAGCCTGTCACCCAGCGCCTCATGAACCATGGCTCCAAGTGCCACATCCAATCTTTTTTTGAGCACCTCCAGGGATGGAGACTCCACCACCTCCCTGGGCAGCACATTCCAATAGCCAATTACTTTTTCTGTGAAAAACTTTCTCCTCACCTCGAGCCTAAACTTCCCCTGGCACAGCTTGAGACTGACAGAATCACAGAATCAGTAAGGTTGGAAAAGACCTCAGAGATCATCAAGTCCAATCTATCACCTTCTCATAAAAGCCACTCTTGCAGACACCCAGCTACACAAACTCAAACCATTTCAGGAGTTATATTTTCTGATGGAGAGAACTGGAAGGTGATGAGAAGGTTTTGCCACATAAACCAAATAAAAGCTGGCAGAGAAGTGTCCACTACATCAGCAGCATCCTGATGTAGTAGAAATACAGCTGATGGTGCTGATATCATTTAGGATAGGATAGGATAGGATAGGATAGGATAGGATAGGATAGGATAGGATAGGATAGGATAGGATAGGATAGGATAACCAGGTTGGAAAAAAGCTTTGAGATCATCGAGTCCAACCTATCATCCAGCACCACCTAATCAACTAAACCATGGCACCAAGCACTGCATCCAGTCTCTTCCTAATCACCTCCAGTGATGCTGGCTCCACCACCTCCCTGGGCAGCACATTCCAATGGGCAATCACTCTCTCTGTGTAGAATTTCTTCCTAACATCCAGCCTAAACCTCCCCTGGTGCAGCTTGAGACTGTGTCCTCTTGTTCTGGTGCTGGTTCATTGCTCTCTACAACTACCTGAAGGGAAGTTGAAGCCAGGTGGGGGTTGGTCTCTTCTCCCAGGCAACCAGCACCAGAACAAGAAGACCCAGTCTCAAGCTGTGCCAGGAGAGGTTTAGACTCGAGGTGAGGAGAAAGTTCTCCACCGAGCAAGTCGTTCTTCTTTGGGATGTGCTGTCCAGGGAGGTGGTGGAGTCACCATTCCTGGAGGTGTTCAAGAGGGGATTGGACGTGGCACTCGGTGCCATGGTTTAGTCATGAGGTCTGTGAAGACAGGTTGGACTTGATGATCCTCGAGGTCTCTTCCAACCTTAGTGATACTGTGATACTGGTTGCCTGGGAGAAGAGACCAGCCCCCACCTGGCTACAACCTCCCTTGAGGTAGTTGTAGACAGCAAGAAGGTCTCCCCTGAGCTTCCTCTTCTCCAGGCTAAGCAACCCCAGTTCCCTCAGCCTCTCCTCACAGGGCTGTGCTCCAAACCCCTCCCCAGCTTTGTTGCCCTTCTCTGGACACATTCCAGCAACTCAACATCTTTCCTAAACTGAGGAGCCCAGAACTGGACACAGGACTCAAGGTGTGGCCTAACCAGTGCTGACTTAATGCTTATTTTCTGTTTGACAGTTGAATTTACATTTGAGAACAGTAACACAAGCCTTTGTTGTTCTTCACCAGAGGGAGCTCCCTCTCAGTCTTGAGTTCTTCTGGTGCAAATCTCAGCCTCCATAGGTGTTAGACCCCGAACCTGATCTCTCAGTTAGATAGCACACATGGAAGCAGGGACATGGCAGGGGACTGTCATTTTTCAACAGGAAAGCAAGAGTGAGCACACTCATAACTTGTGACCAGCTCTGAGTAATCAATGTCTTGTTAGATGTCAGAGCGTGATGGATGCAAGGAGAATAAAGTTCAGCCCCACCTTGGCTGAACATTCTCTGCAGATACCATCAAGAATTCTGTGCAGCTTTTCTGTGTTGGGGGGGTGGGATTACCTGCATCAAGGAGGGAGATTTCCCAAACAGCTGATCAGATTTCAGACTTCATTCACTCTCTGAAGCCCACACAAGAACATAAGCACTCTTTGAGCGAGGATGCATCTCATCTAAGGGAAGCATCCAGTGAGCACTCCTAATTCCAGATGATGTCTGGAATGGCCAAAAATCCTACTCAGTGTTCTAAACAAAGCCAGAACTAAAGGACCTGTGTCTCAAGACACAGACATCTCATGAACTCAAAATGGTGGCTACCTCCCTGTGGTGTGTTGAAATTCCCCCCACCCCCCCAGCCCCCCCCCCAAAAAAAACCATCTACTTTGCCAGACCAGCTCAGCTGGAAGCAAATGGAAGCTGTATTTACAAGCAGAACTACAATCCACAATGAAATGCAAGGAATATACACAAAATATACAGGAGTTACCATATTTACAGGTATATTTACAATTAATAAACAGCACAAGAACCCCCCCTGGTCTTTGACCAGGGGAAGTTACTAGCTTCTCCCTGTCTGACCCCCCCTTACTGCCCTGTACAAAAGGGAGCAGGACAGAAGCAGAGAAGTTGATACCAAAACAATGCAGCTAAGGTCAAGCAGAAGCAAGATAATAGCTCTCCAGGGAAGAGATCTCCAACCTAAAGCTCCCCTGGCACAATTTCTTCTCATCCTATTGCTTGTTCCTTGGAAGAAGAGACCAACCCTCAACTCACTGCAACCTCCTCCATCCAGACTATTCCCTCCACACACAGATGACTTCTGTGATCATTTCAAACTCTGCCTTTGTCCTGTGGAAGCATCTCAAATGTAGAATTAATTTCAATTGGTGTCATCTCCCCTTTGCACAGTTTCTGGTCATTTTGAGCCACTCCATTCTGGGAAGCAGTTGAAAAGCACAAGACCTACGAGGAGAGGCTGAGGGAGCTGGGGTTGCTTAGCCTGGAGAAGAGGAGGCTCAGGGGAGACCTCATTGCTCTCCACAACTACCCGAAGGGAGGTTGTAGCCAGGAGGGCATTGGTCTCTTCTCCCAGGCAACCAGCACCAGAACAAGAGGACACAGTCTCAAGCTGCACCGGGGGAAGTTTAAGCTCGAGGTGAGGAGAAAGTTCTTCACTGAGAGAGTTGTTAGCCATTGGAATGTGCTGCCCAGGGAGGTGGTGGAGTCACCATCCCTGGAGGTGCTCAAGAGGGGATAGGACATGACACTTGGCACCATGGTTTAGTAGTCATGAGGTCTTGGGTGACAGGTTGGACTTGATTATCCTTGAGGTCTCTTCCAACCTTATTGATTTATGATTCTATGATTCTAAGAAGCAAGTAAAGAAGAGAAATTGTTTTGTTGCAACCAATCTCCAATGGGATTGCTTAGAATTATCTCTATTTTCCTTTTCACACCCAATAGTGATTTATTTACATTTTACCACTTTTCTGCTCAAGACCTGTGAGAAATTTTAAAGGCATAGCCTGAAACTACCACAGCCTAAAACTACCACACTCCCTCAGAGTTTTCTTGCAACCTATTTTTCTTCTCATTTCATTCTACGTAGGGACAAAACATGTCATGAAAGCATGACATTGTTTCCTGCCAGCAATGATCTTCACCAGGATTCAGGGTGAGAATTCCATTTTTCTGCTTTCATTTCCCATTCCAGGAATTATCTTTTCTGATGGAGAAAACTGGAAGGTGATGAGAAGGTTTACTCTCACAACCTTACGGGACTTTGGCATGGGCAAGAAGGCCATAGAAGATTGCATCGTGCAAGAGTACGAACACCTGGGAGACATCATCGAGGCACAGAAAGGTAGGGGGAATCTTACCATCAGAACAGCACAAGCCCTATGAGGAGAGGCTGAGGGAGCTGGGGTTGCTTAGCCTGGAGAAGAGGCGGCTCAGGGGAGACCTTATTGCTCTCTACAACTCCCTGAAAGGAGGTTGTAGCCAGGTGGAGCTTGGTCTCTACTCCCAGGCAACCAGCACCAGAACAAGAGGACACAGTATCAAACTGTGTACCAGGGGAGGTTTAGGCTGGATGTTAGGAAGAAATTCTTCCCAGAAAGAGAGATTGGCCATGGGAATATGCTACCCAGGGAGGTGGTAGAGTCACCATCCCTGGAAGTGTTTAAGAGAAGACTGAATGAGGCACTTAGTGCCATGGTTTAGTTGATTAGATGGTGTTAGGTGATAGGTTGGATTTGATGATCATGAAGTTCTTTTCCAACCTGGTTAATTCTATTCTATTCTACTCTATTCTAGTCTAGTCTAGTCCATTCCATTCCATTCCATTCCATTCCATTCCATTCCATTCCATTCCATTCCATTCCTCAAGCCTCCTCCAAAAATACCAAGGGTCAAAGGAAGGCACATTCCAATGGCCAATCTCTCTTTCTGGGAAGAATTTCTTCCTAACATCCAGCCTAAAATTCCCCTGGCACAGCTTGAGACTGTGTCCTCTTGTTCTGGTGCTGGTTGCCTGGGAGAAGAGACCAACCCCCACCTGGCTACAACCTCCCTTCAGGTAGTTGTAGACAGCAGGAAGGTCTCCCCTGAGCCTCCTCTTCTCCAGGCTAAGCAACCTCTGCTCCCTCAGCCTCCCCTCATAGGGCCTGAAAGTGGTTGAAATGCTCTTAGGCACATGAGAACCTTGAATCAAGAGAATCTTTCGCCCTGCCAGCTCTGTGCCTATCCTGACACACAACTTCACTGAGCCTCTGCATGCTGCTTTAATTAATTAGAATCACTTACTGACCTTGTTGTTTGCATCACCTCTTCCCATGCTAGGGAAGCCCCTCGACATGACTCTGATGATGAATGGCGCTACTGCTAATGTCATTGTATCCATACTGCTTGGGAAGAGATTTGACTATGAAGACCCCACCTTCAAAAGGCTCCTGGCATTGGTGAACCAAAACATCAGGATTTTTGGAAGCCCATCAATTTTGGTAATTCAGACTGTTTGAGTGTGGCTCCTCAAAGCAAGAGTGTACAGTGGTGTACAGAGCTGCACCTCTGCAGTGCTGAGCATTGCAACACGTTTATCTGTACATGGGATCAGAGAACGGGTTGGGTTGGAAGGGATTTAAACATCATCCAGTTCCACCTTCCACTAGCCCAGGTTGCTCAAGGCCTCATCCAGCCTGGCCTTGAACACCCCCAGGGAGGAGGCAGCCACAACCTCCCTGGGCAACTTGTTCCAGTGTCTCACCACCCTCACTGTAAAGAATTTCTTCCCAATCTCCAGTCTAAACCTGCCCTCTTCCAGCTCAAAACCATGACAAATGCAATCTGAAAGGGCAGGAAGTAGACCTCTGCTGCTATTTATGGCTTTCTCTTTCTTCCCAGCATAGCCTGAGAAATTACACCTTGCTCCTTCCATGAAGAATTGAACAGTATGTGATATGATACCATGACCATGTCCCTTAGCAATAGAAGTTGGTCATTATCCCACATCTTCCATTACAAACAACATCAAAATCAGTGTAGGAAGGCTGGTAGCTGACTTGTAAACTTTGGACTCCCAGTGTGGAGAGGGAGGGCTGGATTCCAGAGGAGAGGGAGAGGAGAGAAGAGAGGGAGAGAGAAGAGGGAGAGGGGAGGGGAGGAGAAGGAGAGGAGAAGGAGAGGAGAAGGTGAGGGGAGGGGAGGGAAAAGGAGAAGAAGAAGGAGAAGGAGAAGGAGAAGGAGAAGGAGAAGGAGAAGGAGAAGGAGAAGGAGAAGGAGAAGGAGAAGGAGAAGGAGAAGGAGAAGGAGAAGGAGAAGGAGAAGGAGAAGGAGAAGGAGAAGGAGAAGGAGAAGGAGAAGGAGAAGGAGAAGGAGAAGGAGAAGGAGAAGGAGAAGGAGAAGGAGAAGGAGAAGGAGAAGGAGAAGGAGAAGAAGGAAGGAAATTGTGCCAAGGACAAAAGGACAAACATGGGACTTCTAGGCCATCATCAATTGCTGTGATTAATACTCAGCCTAAGAAGGAGTTACTTGTTACCACCTTACACAGTTGGTCAGGGCAAGAGAAGGACAGAGGCCCATGCTGAGTATAATGCTGCACACCATTTTCTGGAAGAGCATTTCTTAATCTCCTCTGTTGAACTGTGCTACATCTGCTTAGTAACTGCTTTTTCTTCCTCACTACCCCCACACCTTGCAGGTATACAACATGTTTCCATTCCTTGGATTCCTCCTGAAGAACTACAAAACTTTTCTTCAGAATATGAAAGAAATGAATGCTTTTATCAAGGCAACTTTCATAGAACACCTCAAAACCCTGGACAGAAACGACCAGAGGAGCTTCATTGACACTTTCCTTGTGAGACAGCAGGAGGTAACTGAATCCTAGCAGCTCCTTCCAATCTCCTCACTTTCCTTTCAAGGCTTAGCAGATTACAAAAAGTGTTCTTCAGCAGAGATGTGGAAAAGGCCAACTGAAAACTGTGGTGTGGTCAGGATAGAAGTGTGGGCAACTATTTCAGTTAGGAGGCAAACTGATGACAGAGAAGCATCTTTGATGTGCCCCCAGTCATTTATCAGGAAAACACAAAACACTGTTTCAGCAAGCAGAGCCTGAGAAGCTGCCTTTACCTGTAGTTTAACATCCCTCTCTGTACCCCAGCATTTCTGGTGCTTTCTTTAAAGTCACATCTCCCTTCACAGAGACTTACCCAAGCAAAGCTCTAGGCCCAGCACATTTTGGGCTATACCTCTCAGTTTCAGTTGCCAGATCACACCAAATTCCCTTTACCTGCTTCAACAAAACAGTAGTTTTACAGTTAAAATCATAGAATCAATAAGGTTAGGAAAGACCTCAAAGATCATCAAGTCCAACCTATCACCCAGCACCTCATGACTAACTAAACCATGGCTCCAAGTGCCACATCCAATCCCTTCTTGAACACCTCCAGGGATGGTGACTCCACCCCGCCCTGGGCAGCACATTCCAATGGCCAATTACTCTTTCTGGGAAGAACTTTTCCTCACCTTGAGACTAAACTTCTCCTGGTGCAGTTTGAGACTGTGTCCTCTTGTTCTGGTGATGGTTGCCTGGGAGAAGAGACCAACCCCCCACCTGGCTATAACCTCCCTTCAGGTAGTTGTAGACAGCAAGAAGGTCTCCCCTGAGCCTCCTCTTCTCCAGGCTAAGCAACCCCAGCTCCCTCAGCCTCTCCTCACAGGGCTGTGCTCCAGACCTCTCCCCAGCCTCATTGTCCTTCTCTGGATGCGGTCAAGTGTCTAATGTCCTTCTTAAACTGGGGGGCCCAGAACTGGACACAGTTCTTGTAGAAATGTGTCAACACCCAGCCCTCACTTCCCTCATGAAGCTTCAGCCCAAGTCTGCTATAGCAAACCCATGGGTTGGGGCTGCTGGGTTACAAGGAACCATGAACCACCCTTCCAGGCTCTCTTTTGATGCTAGTGGCAGGTAAAGACAATATCACCAAGGGCTAATTCCCCAGCACTTATTGAATTCAGGTCAAAACCAAGCTCTAAGAGTACATTCATTCTTCCCAACAAATCTCATCCTGCAAGATGCTCTGCTCCAGGACCCCATGGGCAGAAAAACTCTGTGTCAAGTGGGTGAATCATACAGGTGGCCCCAAGTCACTGCTTGCTCTTTTGTAAAACATTCTTCTAGTCCCTGACATTATTCAAGCTGAGGGCCCTTGTTGACTTGACTTCTGGTGAGCAGCACAGGCAGTCCAAACACTCAAGGCTCAGCTTAGAACAGGTTTCTCAAGGTATTCCCTCAAAATCTTCTCATTTTACACTTAACTCCTCCCTGAGGGCTATACACTACAGTTTTTTCCCCTGTTCCTCAATGAAAAGGTTATTCCTTGAGAGTTTAATCAGCTTTTTATTATCATTTCACACCTCCAGGAGAATGGAAAAGCCAATGGATATTTCCACAATGAAAACTTAATTGAGGTGGTGAGAAATCTGTTTGCAGCTGGCATGGAGACCACCTCCACCACTTTGCGCTGGGGCCTGCTGCTCATGGCGAAATACCCTGAAATTCAGAGTAAGTGGAAACTTGGCAGCCAGCAGCTTCCTTCTCCACAAGTCACCTCAAATGTCACTTCACACTGAGCAGGGCTGAATAAGAAGTGAATTCCCCACATCCCCTTACTTCTAGCCGAAGACAGATATCATAGTATCAGTCAGGGTTGGAAGGGACCACAAGGATCATCTAGTTCCAACCCCCCTGCCATGGGCAGGGACACCCCACACTAGATCAGGCTGGCCAGAGCCTCATCCAGCCTGGTCTTAAACACCTCCAGGGATGGGGCCTCAGTCACCTCCCTGGACAACCCATTCCAGGGCTTCACCACTCTCATGGTGAAGAACTTCCTCCTCACGTCCAGCCTGAATCTCCCCACCAAGCCACAAGTCCTATGAGGAGAGGTTGAGGGAGCTGGGGTTGCTTAGCCTGGAGAAGAGGAGGCTCAGGGGAGACCTTGTTGCTCTCTACAACTACCTGAAGGTAGGTTGTAGACAGGTGGGGGTTGGTCTCTTCTGCCAGGCAACCAGCACCAGAACAAGAGGACACAGTCTCAAGCTGTGCCAGGGGAGGTTTAGGCTGGATGTTAGGGAGAAATTCTTCATAGAAAGAGTTATTTGCCATAGGAATAGGCTGCCTAGGAAGGTGGTGGAGTCACCATCACACTGGAGGTGTTTAGGAGAAGGCTGGATGGGCTGCTTGGTGCCATGGTTTTGTTGATTAGATGGTGTTGGGTGATAGGTTGGACTTGATGATCTTGAAGGTCTTTTCCAACCTGGTCTGGTCTGGTCTGGTCTATTCTATTCTATTCTATTCTATTCTATCCCATCCCATCCCATCCCATCCCATCCCATCCCATCCCATCCCATCCCATCCCATCCCATTCCAATTGTTTCTATGATTCTGTGATGAAGGGAGTGGAACATCTTCCTCATGAGGAGAGACTGAGGGAGCTGAGGGCTCTTTAGCTTAGAGAAGAGGAGACTGAGAGGTGACCTCATCAATGTTTATTAATATGTAAAGGGTGAGTGCCAAAAGGACGGAGCCAGGCTCTGCTGAGTGATGCCCAATGCCAGCACAAGGGGCAATGGTGGAAACTGAGG
The DNA here is from genome assembly GCF_014839835.1 of Dryobates pubescens. Taxonomy (NCBI): domain Eukaryota; kingdom Metazoa; phylum Chordata; class Aves; order Piciformes; family Picidae; genus Dryobates; species Dryobates pubescens. The sequence continues at coordinate 18,112,818 of NC_071614.1, read as the reverse complement.
GATAGGAAGTTTCATGTAAATACGAGGAGAAATTTTTTCACTGTGGGGGTGACAGAGCACTGGAACAGGCTGCCCAGGGAGGTTGTGGAGCCTCCCTTTCTGGATATACTCAAAACTAATCTGAATGAGTTCCTGTGTGATCTGGTGTAGGTGATCTTGCTCTAGCTGGGCGGGGGTGGACTGGATGATCTTTTGAGGTCCCTTCCAGCCCCTGAAATTCTGTGACATCCTAGTGATCTATGTATGTGTGATCTCTATTCCTTTCACAGAAAAAGTCCAAGCAGAGATAGAGGAAGTGATAGGGTCAAAACCCCCCCGGATTGAGCACCGCACCCAAATGCCCTTCACGGACGCTGTCATCCATGAAGTTCAAAGATTTGCTAACATCCTGCCACTGAATTTGCCTCATGAGACCACTGCAGATGTGACCCTCAAAGGCTATTTCATTCCCAAGGTGAGACAACTCCCACACTACTTTCCTTCCCCTGTCCCTGGTGTAACACATTTCCCTTTGAAGTCCTGCCTGTGTCAGAGATTCATAGATTAATGTTCTTCATAGAGATTGGCCATTGGAAGGTGCTGCCCAGGGAGGTGGTGGAGTCACCATCACTGGAGGTGTTTAGGAGGAGATTGGATGGGGTGCTTGGTGAAAGAATAGAAATAGAAATATAGAAATAGAAATATAGAAATAGGATAGGATAGAATAGTGCCAAGGTTTAGTTGATTAGATGGTGTTGGATGATAGGTTGGACTCGATGATCTCTAAGGTCTCTTCCAACCTGGTTAATTCTATTCTATTCTATTCTAGTACCAGGTTGGAAGGGACCTCAAGGATCATCTAGGTCCAGCCTTTCAGGGTAAGAATATAGCTTGCTTTTTCACAAGGGCAATCAGCCACTGGAATAACTTCCCCAGGGAAGCGGTGGAGTTCCCAGCATTGGGCACTTAAAAGATTCAGCTGGATGGGATGCTGGACCACTGTGAACCATTACAACCACCTTGCCTAGACCAGGCTGGACTAAAGGATTCCTTCCAGGCTGATGTTCTGTGACTGCATGATTTTTTTTGTGGTCAGTGCAAACTATTAGGGCATGTTGGGTTATAACCACAAGGTGCAGAGCTAAGATCAAAACTACTGCAGCTGGAGAGATTCCCATCAGGCACAGTACCATACACTGTGATCCCTGCCTTGGTGCCTTGTTTTCCAACCTGCTGCACCCCAGATGTTAGATTTGGATGTTCTCAGAATCCACAGCCAAAAAACCTACCTCCAATATTGCCAGCCTTAATTTAGCACATTTTTAATGCTTCCTGGCATCTTACTGTTTCTTTTCAAGGCTGTTAAAATCAGATCTCTTGGGCCAAACTTATACAGGGAACTTGCTCACACCGGAGTTCTCACAGCTGCTTTGGCAGGAGCTCCTCTATTAATGTGAATGTTTTGAGCTCACTCTGTTGGTGACAGCAACAGGATCCTCATGCTCTATTTTGGCTTGCAGGGTACCTATGTTGTCCCCTTACTGGCTTCTGTCCTGCGAGATGAATCCCAGTGGGAGAAACCAGACAGCTTTTACCCTCAGCACTTCCTTGACTCTAAAGGGAAGTTTGTAAAGAAAGAAGCATTCATGCCTTTTTCAGCAGGTATCTTGCATTTTGTTTTCAAGGCTTTGAGGGGAACTGAACATCTAAGATTCATTTCCCATTGGAGCTGGCCTCTTAGATTATTCCCAGAGATCAGACCTCCCCTCTCCTCCTCTCCTCTCCTTCCTCTCCTCTCCTCTCCTCTCCTCTCCTCTCCTCTCCTCTCCTCTCCTCTCCTCTCCTCTCCTCTCCTCTCCTCTTCTCTCCTCTCTTCTCTCCTCTCCTCTCCTCTCCTCTTCTCTCCTCTCCTCTCCTTTCTCCTCTCCTCTCCCCTCCTCTCCTCCTTCTCTTCCATTCCCCTCCCCTCCCCATCTCCATCAAGCAGCTCTCAATGACTTCCTTATAGCTGTTCTGCATTTTGTTCCAGGGCGAAGGATCTGTGCTGGAGAGACTCTTGCCAAAATGGAGCTCTTCCTCTTCTTCACCAGGCTCATGCAGAAATTCACCTTCCACCCTCCCCCTGGAGTTTCCCCCTCAGACGTGGATCTCTCCCCCTCCATTGGGATCACTGTCTCCCCACTGACTGGGGCAGTCTGTGCAGTTCCACGCTCTTAGGGCTTTTATCTACCATCTCCTTTTCCTGAAACACCCAGATGAAATGTCAGTGTCTCTAGTTCCATGTGGGAAGTTTGGTACTTGTGAATCAAGGAGGGCGATTTTAAGCCAAGCACAGTTTGGCTCATAGCTGGAGATGTCTCTCCCATGATTGCAGCAGCTGGCAGTCACCTTAATGACTTCCAGATGCTCCTTGGAAGGGTAGGTGATGGTCACTGTGAAGATGACTCCAGTGAACCAGAGAGCAAAGTCCATTTCATTCTGTCCTCCCTTACACCTCTGCATGTTCCCCTCCATGAAAGAGACTGAAAGCAGCCTCTGAGGCAGACCAGATAAGATTCTGCACTGATCTACACACACACTGAAATCCAAGGTGCTCACCTTCCACACTTCCAGCACAGCTGCATCCATACTGCCTGGTGAAAATGCTGCACTCTTCATCCTGCACCAGTTCCCTGCACACACACACAAACACCTGCACAGCAACAGAACCGCACAGCTCAGCCAGAGGGAAGGAAACATGCAGTGCCCACCTGATGTGGAACTGCAGAGCAGTTGCATAGAGGGCTCTCAGGTTGTGACATGTATGCTGTAAGGAAGCTCAAATTAATTGGTTTACTGCAGAATAATGTACATATTCACAATAAAAACAGGGAAGAATAAAATCACTCTCCATCTCAAAGCAAACTGTGGTCAGTGTTGTTGTATCCAAAGCTGGACGGGTTTCCTTTTGCTCCTGAAGTGGTTTCTGGGGATGCACATTGGCCTGAAACAAACCACCAGAGCTGTGCTCCCAGTGGGAACTGGACACAGCAGATGATCTATGGCACCTCTTAGGCCTCTCCAACTTCTGTCCCATGCTGAAGCTTTTTAGTCACAAGAACAAATCTTAGAATCATCATAGAATCAAAAAAGGTTGGTAAAGACCTCAGAGATCACCAAATCAAACCTGTCACCCAACACCTCATGATGAACTAAACCATGGCTTCAAGTGCCACGTCCAATCCCCTCTTGAGCCAAACACATGCATGCATTTAGACATAGGAAAAGAAAGAAAACCTCTCCAGGTGGCTTTGTTATCATAGCTGTGAAGAACCAGGGAAGGCCCTTTTTACAGCTACTGTGTAATTTATTCAGAGCTAGGATCTGACATTTCAAGTGTTGTTATGGATTCCCACCACCCATCTTCAAAACAAGAGCTGCCTCAGGGTTTTTGTTTCTCCCAACTCTTGGGGAAGCAGCTCTCATTGACCTTGTTCTCATCTTGGCCATTTTTCAGCTTGTTCCAGGGCGGAGGATCTGTGCCGGTGAGACTCTTGCCAAAATGCAGCTCTTCCTCTTTACCAGTCTCCTGAAGAGGTTCACCCTTCACCCCCCCCCGCCCTGGAGTTTCCATCTCAGACCTGGACCTCAGCCCTGCTGTTTCCTTTAGCATCATCCCCAAGCCCTATACAATGTGTGCTGTAAAGTGTTTCCAGAGCTTGGATCTGCATCTGTTTTTAAATCATTTCAATCACCTTCTCACAACAGCTGCCTCCTGAATTCTTCGGCCAAAATAATTCACCACATTGTCTCAGTAAAGCTTTCCAGTACTTCCAACCAAAAACTGGACCTTGGTAAATAAAACATCGTGGCAAAATAGCTGGGGCTTTTGCAATGAACTTTCTGAGCTGCTCTTAAACATTGCATAAACAGTTTCTGCCAATTCCAGCTGGCACCACCCGGCAACAGTAAAACTGGGGATGTGGCCAAGCCTGGTGGTCCCCACTAGCATCCACCTGGTTGGCCTCTGGATCGTGGAGGTCTCTTCCAGCAGAAACAATTCTATGCATCTTACTCACGAAGCCGCACGTCCTGGTTTTACCCCGCTGCCGCGCCTCTCACTCCCAGACCGGCGCCTACCCCGCCACCCCTCCCGCTCCGCTCCTCTGCCCGGGGCGCCGCTCCCGTCCGCGCCGCCCCCCCCGCCAGGCTCCGCCGCTCAGCACAGGCGCAGCTGCTCCGGCTCCCACCGCCCGCCCGCCCGCCTATGGCAGCGGCGCAGCGCCGCCTAGCGGCAGCGCCGCCATCCCACACAACGCTCCCCGCAAACCAATGGTACAGGTTGCAAAGGAGCTCTGAAGATCAAGGAGTCAACACCCCCTGCCAAAGCAGGTCACACGGTCCCGGGCGGCCAGCGCCAGAACAAGAGGACACAGTCTCAAGCTGCACCAGGGGAGGTTTAGGCTGGAGGTTAGGAAGAAGGTCTTCATACAATGAGTGATTGGCCCTCGGAATGGGCTGCCCAGGGAGGTGGTGGAGTCACCATCACTGGAGGTGTTTAGGAAGAGACTGGATGGGGAGCTTGGTGCCATGGTTTAGTTGATTAGATGGTGTTGGGTGACAGGTTGGACTTGATGATCTCAAAGGTCTTTTCCAACATGGTTAATTCTATTCTATTCTAACACATCCAGAGGGGTCTTGAAAGTCTCCAGAAACAGAGACTCCACAACCTCTCTGGTCCACAGAGGATTGGAAACCCCTGCCTGCTTTGGTGTCTGTCTTTTTCAAATGGACAGTGAACCCAGATCCTGTCCTGAAGAGGGGAAAGACATTTCTGCATTATGTCTAACAAGTTGATCTTCCACACAAATACTACTACACTGCTTCCCCTGCTGTGCTCCTGGAGCATTCTGCAGCCTTTTTCTCTGGCCATGAATAAATGCATTTGAAGAGTTCTCAGAATTACTTACTTCAGGTATTATTGGTTTGAAATCAAATCAAGAAAACACTGTGCAGGAAGTTAATTCCATTTTAATAGTCTCTGAATTCCCAACATTTAAAAAGTAAGTGCAGCAGTAGGCAGCTGTTACCAAGAGAAGCAGCTTTTGGGGTTTTCATGAGGGAAAACACAGAGCCTAAGATTTCTCATCTGTAAATTCTTGAGGCCTGGGAGGAGAAGGAACCTGAAACTCTAATCTTTGTCTGAGAAATCACAGCTTACAGTCACTCAATGTCTTCTGGTCTCACAGGATGAGGCAGAGGTATAATTGATTTCTTCTCTGTATCTCTGGAAAGAGCTTTTCTCATATCTGTAGCAAAAGAAAATAAAAGCTATTACAACAAGCCAGTCATTGCAAAAAGCCATGTCAAGTGAATTCTGTTACAATAAGATCATTTTTAATCAAGAAGATTTCCTAGAACCACAGAATGAAAAGGACCCATAAGGATCACTGAGTCCAACTCCCTGCTTCTCACAGGGCTACCTAAAACTACACCCTGCAACTAAAAGCAGATGATAGGTATGGTGCTGTGACCACTTCCCTAGGGAGCTTGTTTCAGTGACTGACTCCCCTCTCAATGAAGAACCATTGCCTAGTGTCCAGTCTGAGCTTCCTCTGGTGCAGCTTTATTCCATTTGTGTCCCATTGCTGGTCTCCAGGGAGAGCAGGTAAGCACTTCCCCCTTTGCTGCCTGTCTTGAGGAAGCTGTTGAGGTCTCCCCTCAGCCTATTCTTCCCCAGGGTCAAACCAAACAACCTCAGCAGCTCCTCTTGCCCTCAAGACCTTTCACCACTTTGGTTGCCCTCCTCTGGATGCATTCTAACAGTTTGATGTCCTTATTGTTGTTTAGTAGCAACTTTATCAGTTGGAATATAACACTGCATGAAACTCATGGAAGGGAAATGTCAGGCTGAATGGACAAAGGTGTACAAAAAAGATCCCATTCTTCAACAACTATCTGAGCTTGTTTCATAGAAAAACAAGACAAAACCAAACCACCACATGAACAAGCCCAGGAACCCTCAACATGAGAATGTTTAAGGGAGGTGAGACACTGGATCAGGTTGCCCAGGGAGGTCATGGAGGAGTTCGAGACCAGGCTGGACAACACCTTGAGCACTCTGATCCAGTGGAAGGTGTCCCTGCCACTGCTGAGTGGTTTGAACTAAATGATCTTCAAGGTCCCTTCCAAACAAAACCATTCCATAGATCTATGAAAGCTGAGGCAGAACAGCCACTTACCATAAGCATCTTCATCTGGCTCTCCGTTGCTAGCAGAGTAGTACTCCAGCACCGTCCGGTACACGCTGTAGCCCAGCTGCTTGTACATATTCACTGCAACCTGATTTGATACTCTCACAAAGAGATCGACAAAAAATCCACCCTTTCTTTGAAAACAAGAAGTTAAAAAGGAAAAAAACAATAACACAGTAAGGAACAGTAGATCCATGCACTTCAAAATAATAACCCCTAACTTGTAAGCAGGCCTAGAGCAGGTCTGATGAGCAGCACGCTCAGCGAGCGTTGCTCACACTGCACTAAGAGATGCTCTCCTTCACCAGGGGCCAAATCCTGCACAGGCACAATGTTCATTTTATTTTTCATGGAATTACAGAGTGTTAGGGGTTGGAAAGAACCTCTACAGATCAGCCCAGTCCAACTCTCCTGCCAAAGCAGGATCACCTAGGGCAGGCCACACAGGAACACATCCAGACCGGTCTTGAAAGTCTCCAGAGAAGGAGACTCCACAACCTCTCTGGGCAGCCTGCCCTGTTCCTGTGTGACGTGTCCTAGGTGATCCTGCTTTGGCAGGGGGTTAGACTCGATGATCTCCAGAGGTCCCACACCACCTCTACTATTCTATGGTTACTTTCAAAGATCACTGTGAAGATAAGCATGGTACTCACTTCTCTGAAATTTCCTCCAGCAGTTCCATCAGTTTAGCAGCCAACCCCAGGCGCCGGAATTCGGGTGCAACAGAGAGGGCAGTGACATGTCCGTGCCACTCTTCCCTAGCCACTGAGCCTTCTGCTTTACCCATGACTGTGAACACACAGAGCATCAGCACAGGAGCACCTCTGGAATAATGCATCACACACAGCCCTACCTCTTCGAAGAGGAGCCAAGCAGTGTTATGCACAAGCATCACAACGGCTGTGGCAAAAACTCAACCAGGGATGCCTATGCTACCACTCTGTGCTCCAGCAGCCACTACAGATGGCATTTTGCTCAGGCATTACAAGAGTCTCTTGACTAATAGGAAGAAAAGCCAAAAAAAACCTTTGCAAATTCACCTCTTTGGGGCATTAAGTTCCAAATGTAAATTTTAAGCAACTGATGGGACTTTTTAACTGAGCAGAGTTCAGCATCTGACTGAAATCATGAAGGAAGAGAGGAGCTAAGCCCAAAACCAACTCAGCTTCCTAACGGTCATGAAGATAGGGCTGGGCTCTTTTCAGTAGTGCCCAGTAACAGAACAACAGACAGTGTGCACAAAGTACAGCACAGGTTTCAGCTGAACTTGGTGATGGAGCACTGGAACAGGCTGCCCAGAGAGGCTGTAGAGCCTCCATCTCTGGAAGACTTTCAAGACCCGTCTGGATGCCTTTCTGTGCCCTAGGTGATGCTCCTTGGGCAGGGCAGTTGGACTGGATGACCTCCAGAGGACCCTTCCAACCCCTAATGTTCTGGGATTCTATAATTTTGGTGCCTCAGGGGCAATAAGAGCTTGGGAAGCTTTGCCAAGCTGGCAATAAAAAGCTAAGGCCCTGCAAACATGATACATTTAAGAGGAAACACTTTACAGAGGAGGATGTTGTTTTCAGAGACTTCTTTGTAGTTTCTCTCCAGAGCTGAAGCAGTGTTAATTCACTAATGAATATTCACAGTTCTACACAGAGCTCCATTTATAAACATCACAGTCACTGCTAATAAGCAACTGATGTGGTAAGGATGGAAAAACCTCCTGTCCAACAAATGTCTTAAGCTTTACTGTATTTGAAGTTGTATATCCCTGGTCCCTGCAAAACCCCTTATTCTGGCCCCCACCTCCAAAAAACAGGGGAAAAATTGGAAGGAGTAAACAAACCAACATCCCACAGCAGATGAGCAAGGGGCATCCAGAGACTCAGAGCTTTCCCTCAACTAGACAATGTGGAACACAAGCCCAGCATCGTTAGTTACTGATGTGTATAGGACCACAGCTGAGTTCAGGCTACAGAAATGCCTGTGGGCAGACACTGACCTGTGCATCACCTGGGTGAACACTACCACAGCCCAGAGTCCTTGCCAAGTTAGTAACATCAGACCAAGGCAGAATCACGGAATCAGCCAAGTTGGAAGAGACCTCCAAGATCATCAAGCCCAACCAATCATCCAACCCTAACTAATCAACTAGACCATAGCACTAAGTGCCTCATCCAGGCTTTTCTTAAACACCTCCAGGGATGTCGACCCCACCACAGGTTCACAGAGCTGTCAGGGGTTGGAAGGGACCCAAAGAGATCATCAAGTCCAACTCCCCTGCCAGAGCAGGACCATACAATCTAGCTCAGGTCACACAGGAATGCATCCTTGAAAGTCTCCAGAGAAGGAGATTCCACAACCTCTCTGGGCAGCCTGTTCCAGTGCTCTGTGACCCTCACAGGAAAGAAGTTCCCCCTTGTGTTGAGGTGGAACCTCCTGTGCTGCAGCTTACATCCACTGATCCTTGTCCTATCCCAGGGAGCAAGTGAGCAGAGCCTGTCCCCTCCCTGCTGACCCCCCGCCGTCAGATATTTACAAACATTGATTAAATCTCCTCTAAATCTTCTCTTTTCCAGACTAAAAAGCCCCAGGTCCCTCAGCCTCTCCTCACCAGGCAGGTCACAGAGGAATACATCCAGATGGGCCTTGAAAGTCTCCAGAGAAGAAGACTCCATCTCCCTGGGCAGCCCATTGCAAGGGTCTCTCTTTCTGTGAAGAACTTCTTTCTAAGATCAAGCTTAGACTTTCCTCTGCACAGCTTGAGACTGTGTCCTCTTGTTGTATTGCTGGTTGCCTGGGAGAACAGACCAACCCCCAGCTGGCTGCAACCTCCCTCCAGGTAGTCGTAGACTGCAATAAGGTCTCACCTATTGCTGTGAGTCCTACCTAATCCCCTGAGGCACTTACGACACGGAAGATGCTAGGGCAAGGCTCCTCTCCCCTGTCAGGCATTTGGCAGACGAGAAAAGCAAGAAAAACTCCTGTATTATACCGCCCCAGACAAAGAAGGCAGCGAGGCGGCCAGACGGCAGAGCCGGCGCCGCTCCACACTCACTGTAACCCATCAGCTCCCCGCCGGGCGCCTCGGCGACCACGAAATACTCGGGCCAGTGGGCCAGGTACTGCAGGTAGAAGGGGATCCCATACTGGGGCGCTCGGTTAAGGAGCAAGCCGCTGCCGCCGCCCGCACCAGGCCCCGCACTCCTCCCCGGCGGCCGGCACAAAGGATACGGTCTCCGTCAGCGGGTCCAGGTTGCTGTACGGGGAGAACAAGGCTCACCACGGGCCCCGGCCTGCAGAGGGGCCGGCCCGGGCTCCCCCGGGGAAGAGGGAGCCCCACGGGCCTGGAGTGGCGGAGGGGAGAGGAAGGGGGGAGGACGGGGAGACAGCCACCGCTTACATGTTGTTGAAACGGAAGAGATCGTCGCAGGTGAAGGCGCGCAGCGTCGTCATGATGCCGCCGCCGCCGCTCCTGCTGCCGCTCCGGAAGCGCTCCGCAGCCCCGGAACCGCTGCTGCCGAGGCCGAGCCCCTTCCGCCGCTGCCGCCGAGGCCGAGCCCCTTCCGCCGCGCAGGGGAGGCAATGCGCTTCCTGGCCCTGCTGCCGTCGAGGCCGTGCCTCTTCCGCCGCGCAGGGGAGGCAATGCGCTTCCTGGCCCTGCTGCCGCTGGTGCTGCTGCCGTCGAGGCCGTGCCCCTTCCGCCGCGCAGGGGAGGCAGTACGCTTCCTGGCCCTGCTGCTGCTGGCGCTGCTGCCGTCGAGGCCGTGCCCTTTTCGCCGCTCAGGGCCTGCAGGACACACCCCGGGCTCGCCGCCCGCGGAGCGGCTGCCGTCCGCATAGGCAGCGGAGGGGCTGCGGGCGACAGGAAGGCTGAGTCCGTCTGCGGCGGGCTGCGGTGCCGAGGGGCGCTCGGAGCCTGGCTGCGGGGAGCTTGTGCAGCGCGCAGGGGCAGCCCGGCGGAGAGCGAGCCCCGGCCGCGCACACACGCAGCCCCCGTGAGCCGATCGGAGTGCTCTTGGGCTGTACCTTCCCGTCTGAAAGGGGCGGCCTCACGAAAGCTTTCTGACAACCAGTATTTATACGAAATGCAGCTTTCGCTCTGCTTTACCAGCTTGATTTGGCTCACTGTTCTTCACTGGTGCGTGGGTGCTTGTATCTCTGCACCCATCGCCAGAGCAAGGAGAGCAAGCAGCACAGGAACGTTTAAAAGCTTTAACTTCACATCTCATCCCCTAATATATTGCTTACTTTCTCGGACGCCTGTTTTCTTACTAAGGTGCAGGGATTTGTAACCTCCAGCTTTGTTCACTTTAGCCTTTCCAGTTACTTCTCCATTTCAAAAAGAGCCCCACCTCCACTACAAGCTTTTTTCCTTGCTTTTCAGTATCTGTTGAACACCAAACACATCACACAAAGTTATTTTTACAAGTCCAAATTGCTTCTCAAGCTTTTGCCTCATCTGTTTCCTGGCATTATGAAAAGTGAGAAGTGTTTTGTAGAGCACAGTTCTAAGGTTCTAAAGAAACAATTGCTCAGGAAGAGCCAGGGGAATCATCTGGAATGGGGCTGGGTGTGCGTTTCCCTTCTTACACTCTTTTGCTTGCTTTCGTTTTCACAAGTGAGATTCTGAGTTCCTTAGGAGTTTGCCTCTCTGCTGCCATCATGAAAATGTGAGTTTTCTTCAGCACTGGATCTTAGTCTTCACCAGAAATACTCCAGCAGCTTGCCTGCTGCTTCTGCTGCCTGTTAGGCCAAGCACACTCAATAAGACAATAATGTTACTGCATCCTTTCTTTTGCAAGTAAAGGGGGCTGAACAGCATGAAAAGCAGCAGAGTCTACTGATACACAAAACACCCAAGTGTGAACCATTTCTTAAATAATTAAAACCAAAACATCCCCCCCCAAAAAAAACCCACCCACCCAAACTACACCAACAAACCAAAAAACCCCCCAACCTACACCCCAAGAACCACAGCACACAAGATCCCAAGATATAATTCAGTATTACAATGTATTATTATATGCAAAACTCACCATTTACAAAAGGAAGTACAAAGATGTGCCAGGGGTTTCAGATACATGGCAAACTGACAAAACCACTACAGATCTCTCTCTCTCTCTCTCTCTAAGGTACAATACACCACGACATTTTTTTGTAATCATCTGCTTTATGTTACACTGCTCACACCAGACCTGGGGAGAACCCCATGTCCCTCTGAAAAAGAGTAGCCCTAGCTGACTTCAGTAGGGTTCAGAGTGTCACCCACAGCATCAGTGATCTTGGACAAACCTACAGAACACCCACATTTAATAACCATTTTATCTATGCACACATAGGAATGACTTTCACATCTCACCTACTAACTTAGGACCACAAAGTTCTACAACACAGCCTTCAGTCCAGGACACACTTTGATGCTGGTGACACACTACACAAAATAGTTAGTGTTCTCCTTCACCTCACTGATCTATTTAATCCTCTGCTAACACAAATAGTGTCTGGGATAGGTGCTGTCAAACCCCTCTGCCAATCTATGTCGCTGCTCATGTAAAAGTTCCTTACCAACCTCCTTTGCTTATGATCTGCAAGGAGCCTGAACCAGCAGACTAGCACTTTTGAATCCTGAAATTAGGTTCTCTACATTCATTCTCTGTCCCTTCTCCACATCCTTTTCTTTCAATTTGCTCTTCCCACCCCCGTAGTTCTGTCTTAAAACAATGCCTAGGAATAGTAATCCAGCTAACAGTACATCAAGCTCAGAGAAAGGCACTCGAATTGCCAGTGCCCCAGTTACAGTCTTCATAACAGAGAACAAGCTCTCCTAAGAACTTCCCTGGAACAGGAAAAGAGAAACCACAAAGGCTTTCCTTTTTAATGCAATACTCTAAAACCAGCAAGAGATTTATTCTTGTATATTAAATGTTAAAAAAAACAAAAACAAAACAAAAAAAATCACATGCATAATTATAGAACATTTTATAGTTAAAAAAATATTTCAAGAGGGGGGAGAAAAAAAAACCCAACAACAACAACCCAACCCTGACAGTTTACCTGCAACTGCTATAAAATTTCTATTTTATATATAATATATATATATATATAAAAAAAAAAGGCAATTTTCTGTAATTTCAAAACAGAACAAAACAAAACAAATCAAAATTAAGAGAGGAGAGGATGCAATCATCCAGTAATTAAGAGTTAAACTGATGCCCTGCATCGGACAAGTCTTGTCGAAGTCGAGCTGGTGAAGCTGAGCTCATACCAGCCAGCTGTGCTGTGATGCTCATCTAGCATCCACAGATGACATTTGGCTAAACAAAAAAAAAGGATGAGTGTAAGAAAATAGATACTTTTTTTTCTCCTTTTTTTTTTTTGCATGCTACAGCAAAAAAAAAGAGAAATCAACCTGCAGAGGGCCACGGGATAAAATGTGACTTCAAAAGAGTCTGTGGCACAAGAAATTCAGCTTCGTGGGCTGCTGACTCAAGAGACGCTGGTGGGACGTAACTGGCCACGGGAATGGTTTGCAAGCGATGCTACAAGTGTCTGTGGGTGTGTGTGTGTGTTTTATTAGGCATTTATGGTTTAAGGCCTGGTCTAGCTCCTCAGGGAGGCAGCCAGCAAGGATCTCCTCCACAGATACCAAGGAACAGTAATGAAGTGCCAAGCTGCTGGGTTTAAGGAGCTGAGTCCTCGTTGTTTTGGAAGATGGCACCGTAGGAGTCGCTGTTAACGCGCTTGTAGACGAAGTGAAAGACCTGGGGCTGTGGGCGGCTGTGCAGCTCTGCCTTGATTTTCTGAGGGTAGGTGTCCTCTGTCAGTTGCTGCCAGGTGTCATCAACAAAAAGAAACAGGCTGTACTCTTCTGGATTGTCCACTTTAAACTTCTCAGCACAAAGCTGGCATACATCTTCGGTAGTGATGTACGGTCTTACTAGTAAGGTCTTTCCTGTACATCCACTGTTAAACTCCTGGAATGCAACACGAAGGTAGTTCTGTAGGACGAGAAAACAGACATCAGAAGCTCAAGAACCCCACAAAACTCCTCCTCTGAGAACTGAAGAGTCAGCAACAAACATCAGGCCTCTCCATGTTCTAGTTGTGAAACACACACCAGTGATTCCTGTACATTATGGCCACCTCATGAATTGTCCTAGTGGTGGTAAAACTGTTCCAAGCCCATGGTGGGCATAAGTCTACTCTGCCCTGGTGAGACCTCATCTTGAGTACTGTGTTCAATTTTGGGCTCCCCAGTTCGAGGGACAGGGATCTGCTGGAGAGGGTCCAGCAGAGGGCTACAAGGATGATTAGGGGACTGGAGCACTGCCTGGTGAGGAGAGGCTGAGGGACCTGGGGCTTTTTAGTCTGGAAAAGAGAAGATTTAGAGGAGATGTAATCAATGTTTATAAATATCTGAGTGCTGCGAGTCAGGAGGGAGGGGACAGGCTCTGCTCACTTGCTCCCTGGGATAGGACAAGGAGCAATGGATGTAAGTTGCAGCACAGGAGGCTCCACCTCAACACAAGGCAGAACTTCTTTCCTGTGAGGGTCACAGAGCCCTGGAACAGGCTCCCCAGAGAGGTTGTGGATTCTCCTTCTCTGGAGACTTTCAAGGCCTGTCTGGATGTGTTGCTCTGTGACCTGAGCTAGATTGTATGGTCCTGCTCTGGCAGAGGGGTTGAACTCGATGATCTCTTTGGGTTCCTTCTAACCCCTGACATCCTGTGATAACAAAAATTCATAAGCCAACATGCTCCTTTCTTTAGCTTACATTCTAACCCTGCAATTAAAAGCAAATAGATGCAGCCTGAAAGCCACATGGAAACTGGCAGTGGCTTTTAACAGGGCTTGATGTTTGGCCTTACTAGGAAAGAAAAGGTTGCAAAGCAAAATAAACACCTACAGCAGCACACCCTGGAGATGCTGTTGCCTTTGCTGGGTCAATACTGTGGAACAGAAGCTTCACACAGTGCGTTAGCCAGAAGGAAAAGAAAGACTTTGAAAAAGCCTCTGCCAGCAGCATGCAAGGGTGTTGCTCACAAGCTGCTGCATGCTAAACTGTTTGCACTTGTACACTGTGGTATGCAGACAGTAATCCATCCTCATGTAGGGCACTTTCATCATGTAACTGGTGGCAATTTGGTGTCTGAGCCTGTTGCAACCAAGCTTCACATGACAGCGTTTTTAATTAAGGTTTAGAGGCATGCAGACAGAAAAATTACCCTCCAAAACTGGAGTCAATCCCTGAGATTTTTGAGGCAAAACTGGAACCTATTTTCTCTGATGAAACTGATGGATGCCTGCAGCTCTGCTGAGATGGACCAGTTTTATATATGCCCTACAAGGAAATTCAGCTCTGCCTTTCAGAAAGCATTTAAGAAGTGAAATAAAAAGGAACAACTGGAGGAGGGGAAAAGAATGTAAATTCAAAATCAGCCAACCAAACCAAAAAACAACCCAGAAAAACTTGGACACATGAACAAAGCAGCCTGCTGCCATGTGCTTTAAAAAAACCCAACTAATTAACTGTGATTAAAGACTAAAAACCAGGAAAATTAAAGGGGGAAATGACACTGAGAATGAGCTGTCTGTTGACTAAGCCTGTACCTATGTTTGTATGCTGAATAAATGACATGCTAAATCACAACGGTAAAAAGTGACACTTCATAAAGGCAAGCTGTTAAAAGATAAGACTGAGAAGAATTTTCACATGATGGATGTCCCGCTCTTGTCTTTATTGAAGTATTTTTGATAGCTTCCAGGCCAAAACCCTGAAGCTTTGCAACAGCATTTGAACCATTGGGACTGAATCTGATTGATCACAGAATTGTTCAGGGTTGGAAGGGACCTCAAGGATCATCTAATTCCAACCCCCCCCTGCCATGGGCAGGGACACTTTCTACTAGATCAGGTTGCCCAGAGCCACATCCAGCCTGGCTTTACAAACATCCAGGGATGAGGATTCCACCACTTCCCTGGGCAACCTGCTCCAGTGTCTCACCGACCTCATGGGGAAGAACTTCTTCCTAATGTCTAATCTATATCTCCCCTTTTCTAGCTTGGATCCATTCCCTTAGTCCTATCACCACCCAACACCCTAAAAAGTCCCTCACCAGGTTTCTTGTAGCCCCCTTCAGATACTGGAAGGCCACAATAAGGTCTCCTCAGAGCTTTCTCCTCTCCAGACTGAACAGCCCCAACTCCCTCAGTCTGTCTTCAGAAGAGAGGAGCTCCAGCCCTCTGTTCATCATCGTGGCCCTTCCCTGGACACATTCCAGCATGACCATATCTTTCTTGTAATAGGGCTTCCAGAACTGGACACAGTACTAATTAGAACTAATCCTTTTAATTTTACATAGTATGGAGAAATTATATGTTTCTTAAAAAATCAACCCAAGGTAAGGCGAAACAAATTTCCAGTGTGGTTAACACACAGATTCACAGATTGCATTAGGCTGCAAGGGACCCTCAAAGGTCATTTTGTCCAACCCCCCTGCAATCAGCAGGGACCCTCCAACTACCCAGGGCCAGATCAAATCTGACCTTGAATGTCTCCTGGCACAGAGGGCCTGTCTGTAAGTGCCTGGCCTTTTAGGTGGAAAGGATTGCTTTAAGGAGAGGCTGAAGTTTGTGCAAATGCCTGTAACTCATACACTAAGTATCAAAATTATTTATGCAGTTATACTTAATCATCATCAAAGTAAGGTATTTTTTGCTTCTCTATCCTTTTGAGAGAGGGAGGATGAAGGCACTCCAGGGCCCAAAGAAGGAAGGGTGCAGCATGCAGTGACCGTATCCTGGTTCAGCGTGAGAAAGAGGACTGGAGCTGAAGTTGTGTTGCATGTGGGTCATAGGAAAGGTGCTTCCTTTCAGATTGCAGGATGGGGAGAAAGAAGATGAAAAACTGCCAATCTGTGCAGGCAGGAAATGCTTGGATTTGTGCCAAGCATAGCCCAGAAGTAGTGTGACCTTACTGATTCAAGGCTGTCTTTTAAGAGACAACAGAAGGAGCCCATCGGACATACTCAGTGCCAGCTCTCCCCTCATCCCCTACATCTTCCTGCACCCAGCAGGGCATCCAGCTGCACAGTTGCCTTGGCTGAAGTTCTTTGCTGAAGAGGAGAAGGTAAAATGAGGTGAAAGATCCTGCTGAAAATCTTCTGTCATTTAGTCAGCCAGCAGAAATACATAGTGATGAATCCTCCTATGAAAACCCTACTGTTTTGCTAGACAGAACTAAGACTCAAGCTAATTGAATCTGACACCTAAGTACAGGAATGCAGAATAGGAAATGGATCTCATGAAGATGGACCTAGCTTTGTGCTCTGTCCATAGTTTGGAGTTTCTCTTAAACAGTTCTCTTCTTCCCAAAAGAGGCAAGTTGTGGAAGACTTCTTTTCCCAGCTCCTTCCTGTTCTGCTCTATAGTTGTTTGCATGGACACTGATAAAGCAGTAGGAGCCTCAACTGAAAGATTTCACTCTCTCTTGATGACTCTACCCCTTTCTGAAGCTTTTAACTACATCATATGTAACTGATGATGGTCATTAGCCTGCCAGCTTGTGCTGTGGGATGAACTGCAAACAACTGAACACAACAGAGTAAATTCTTTCTTCTCAATTCCAACATCTTCCTTGCTTCAGTCCACAAAAGGATGCTCTGAACAGACATTCAACAGCATACTATAGAAAAGACATGCAGGCTTGGATTTAAAAGGTGAAGTAATCTTGAGTGGTTTGTTAGTCTTCAGTTGAAGTTACTGCCCTGCTCTAAAAGAGCAGTGAGGAATTGAGGGGAGAGAAAAAAAAACACAAACAAGCATCAAGACATCCACAGCACAGAACTCTACCCCTTCCTTAAACTTCAAAACTGCAACAAACTCTTCTCCCACCTCTCCTCTCTATGCCTGATGTATGCCACCATTAGCTACTGGGGAATTGCACTGCTTTAGACCACTGGAAACCTGCATTTGTTCTTTGGAAGAGGAAAGCTCACAGAGAAGCTGAATCTAAGACATGATTCAGTTTCTCTTTGCTCTAATACAACGGCATGAGGTTGAACACATCTAAGTGCCAGGTTCTACACATTAGTCACAACAACTCCATGCAGTGCTACAGACTGGGGTCAGAGTGGCTGGAGAGCAGCCAGACAGAGAGGGACCTGGGGGTACTGGTTGATAGAAGACTGAATATGAGCCAGCAGTGTGCCCAGGTGGCCAAGAAGGCCAAGGGCATCTTGGACTGGATCAGGAACAGTGTGGCCAGCAGGAGCAGGGAAGTCATTCTGCCCTGTACTCAGCACTGGTTAGGCCACACCCTGAGTCCTGTGTCCAGTTCTGGGATCCTCAGTTTAGGAAAGATGTTGAGTTGCTGGAAGGTGTCCAGAGAAGGGCAAGAAAACTGGTGAGGGGTTCAGAGCACAAGAGGCTGAGGGAGCTGGGGTTGCTTAGCCTGGAGAAGAGGAGGCTCAGGGGAGACCTTCTTGCTGTCTACAACTCCCTGAAGGGAGGTTTTAGCCAGGTGGGGGTTGGTCTCTTCTCCCAGACAACCACCAACAGAACAAGAGGACACAGTCTCAAGCTGTGCCAGGGGAGGTTTAGGCTGGCTGTTAGGAAGAAGTTTTTCACAGAAAGAGAGATTGGCCATTGGAATGTGCTGCCCAGGGAGGTGGTGGAGTCACCATCACTGGAGGTGTTTAAAAAGAGACTGGATGAGGCACTTGGTACCATGGTTTAGTTGATGAGATGGGGTTGGGTGATAGCTTGGACTGGATGATCTCGATGGTCTTTTCCAACCTGGTTAATTCCAATTCTAACTCTGTCTGACATAAATAGAAGTGAGAATGCAAGAGCTCCATTACTTAGTGTTTTCTTTGCACCATCATAACACCACCCTATTGTAGAGTACAAAGGTCTCAAAACCAAGGCAGATTTGCCAGCCATACTGTCAGTACTGCTTCACTCCACTTACCTTGTGGCCTTAAGAGAATCATTACAAATCAGACCTCTCAAATGGAGAGTTCCAACAAAACAAAATCCCACAAACCCCCTAAAGCATGTGCTGGTTTGGTGGAAATTTTTTTGTCTTCATCCCTCAGCTCTACCTGAAAATCATCAACTGAAGGTATTGTCCTGTTAGTTGTTCTCCTCTTGTGCCACTGCCGGAGCGTGTCTCTGGTTTCTGAGCTCAGGAGCCGAGCAGCTTGCTCCTCCTGGAAGTTCTTGATCAGTGAAAGTGCTCCGTAAGCGCTCGTCAAGTAGTAGCCTCCTGTGGGGGACAGCAAGGGAAGAACTTCTCAGAGTGGTCACAGACACCAGGCTAGGTGCAGCTGGTCACAGTCAGAAGTACAAACACAATTATTTTGGTTTTTTTTTTCATCTGCCTACACAGACATATACATGAGAGTCTGGGGCTGGCTGCCTGGGAGAAGAGACCAACCCCCACCTGGCTACAACCTCCCATCAGGGAGTTGTAGACATCAAGAAGGTCTCCCCTGAGCCTCCTCTTCTCCAGGCCAAGCAACCGCAGCTCCCTCAGCCTCTCCTCACAGGGCTGTGCTCCAAACCCCTCCCCAGCTTTGCTGCCCTTCTCTGGACACCTTCCAGCACCTCAACATCCTTCCTAACCTGAGGGGCCCAGAATTGGACACAGGACTCAAGGTGTGGCCTAACCAGTGCTGAGTACAGGGCAGAATGACCTCCCTGCTCCTGCTGGCCACACTATTCCTGATGCAAGCCAGGATACCTGGAGAAGAGGAGGCTCAGGGGAGACCTGATTGCTGTCTACAACTACCTGAAGGGTAGCCAGGTTGTAGCCAGGTGGGGGTTGATCTCTTCTACCAGGCACCCAGCACCAGAACAGGACACAGTCTCAAGCTGTGCCAGGGGAGGTTTAGGCTGGATATTAGGAAGAAGTTCTTCACAGAAAGAGAGATTGGCCATTGGAATGTGCTGCCCAGGGAGGTGGTGGAGTCACCATCACTGGAGGTGTTTAGGAAGAGACTGGATGGGGCTCTTGGTGCCATGGTTTAGTTGATTAGATGGTGTTGGGTGATAGGTTGAACTCAATGATCTCAAAGGTCTTTTCCAACCTGGTTAATTCTATCTTATTCTCACACACTGCTTGTAGGTCACTGCCCTTCTTGGCCAATGGCATCCATTGGCCTTTCATGTGAACTACACATCCCTAAAGCACCAAACAGTTGTTTCTACTCAGTATATCTCAGCTGGTGCCAAGGACAGGGTCAGACAATGAATGGACCTCTTTTGCTGCATTCAAAACAAGATGACATAATAGCCCAGCAAAATATTTCTGCCTTTCAAGCATGATAATGATCTCCAGCTTCATACCTCAAGTGTTTTCCATGTTAAGATTCCTGAAAAATGCACTAGAGGATGCTCTGTACCCAAAGCAGGAAGCAGACTAGTGCCAAACTGGAAGAATGCAGGCAGGGCTCTCTCATGCATACCAGCATGTAAGAGGATACAGGAGTTTCTATGTGCTAAGAGATAGCAGGTATGGGAAACAAACTCACAGCTGAGCTTGGTCACAAGAACTCTTACACTTCCTCATGAACTGGGAGATTCTGGGGCTTGCAGAATACCTTTGTTGAAAACATCACCATGAATACAGAGAAGAGGGAGGTTTTCTTGCCTCTAGTGGGCTTCAAATGTCATTCAAGAGTGCTTCAGGAAACATACTCTTAGGGCTCATAAAAATACTATGTAAGAAGCAAGCATGAAGAAGTGAAGATGATTAAGTGGGGCAATATTCTCTAAAGCACCTCCCCTCAGAAGGGCAGAGAATTTCCCCAAGAGGCTTTTACAAAACATCTAACCCAAGTCTCAGTATACATAGACTCATAGAATGGTGTGGGTTGGAAGGCACCTTAAAAGATCATCTAGTTCCAAGCACCCCACCATGGACAGGGACACTTTCCACTAGCCCAGGTTGCTCAAGGCATCATCCATCCTGCCCTTGAACACCTCCAGGGAGGGAGCATCTACAATCTCCCTGGGCAACCTGTTCCAGTGCCTCACCACCCTCACTGTAATTATGTGTCTCACAATTTAACTAAATCCTATGGCTCTATAAACACTGTCAAGATATTTTCAGGCACAGCAGGATAACCACATTTGGTACTTGCACAGTGCATGTTTGCCTGACACCCTCCCCTTCTTTGCTGAAAACAACATATGGCCTCCTAAGGTAGTACAAACCATCAGACTCCCAGCTCACTCAGACCTGTACTCTGCAAGCTAACCAGCTTTCTCTTGCTTTAAGGTGGAAATAATCATGGGATTCTCTTGTTACATGACTGACATTGCTGACTTTGGGACTCCCCTTGAAAGGACTCAACTGTTATGAGGAAGAATCCCCCCTCCCCATGCCCTTCACTCAGTTCTAACAAAAATGAACAGATTACCTTCTCCGTGCAGCAGAGATGGATCCAGCAGTTCCATCATGTATTCAATCTCAGTATCCAGCTCCAGCATGTCACACTGGGCTAGTACATATGTCAACACAGGCAAGAAGTCATCAGCTCCATACAGCCTCCCTGGGTTGAAGGAAACACAAGACAGTGACAGACAAACCACACCCTTTTACCAGTTCCAGGGTTTGAAAGGCAAAGATTATCCTGGTGAGTGAAGGCAGCAGAATATGTTTGTATTACTCTAGAGCTTCCTGATACCAGTGGACAGCAGAGAGAGCATCACATGACACTCATGGAACAGGAGACCAAGACCAGCTTCATCCTGTACACTTAGCAAGACAAATCTGATGATGCACACCCTGAGGCATGCAAGGGACTTTAAGGACTGGGTTCACCTTGGCATCAGCTCAGCTGGTGAATTCACAAAAGGCTGCCACACCAGTGTGGCCTGACCTCCACCTGCACTTTACCACTGGCTAAGAGATGATGAATAAAGAGAATGCTTATTCATGTGGGGACAACAGCCACTTTCTAGAAGGATCCAGCCACAAATAGCAGTTTCTGAGTCTGAATCACAGCAGAGAAGGCTGAACATAAAAGCCTATTAGATTTGACATGGAGACTCAGCTCATTTTATTCATTATCATTGTTGTTGCTGTTGTTGTTGTTGTTATTATTATATTTTCTAAACAGTTTACATGCAATGTGGCCATACATCTCGGGCTGGCCAAGCTGTGTTCATTACAGAAGTGTGATGCTGACTTAAGCCCACCAAGAGCAGGAGCTAACTTAAGCTTGTTCAAACTCCAGATGACTGAAGGGCTGATATCTGAAGTGACACCAGCTAAAACATAACCCCCAGGTACCACACTATTCTCTGGCTGAAAGTACGTGAGACATCAGATGCTCAAACAACTGCTTGCTCAATGCCATGGTTTATAAACTTCACCTGACAAAACAAGGTAATCCAAGGAGCCACATCTTAGCCCAAGACCTTTAGGGTAATAATTAACTGGAAGCAGCCCCTTGGTATTTTTCTTCTGCATGTTGGAAATACCTTATTCAATGTGGTAACACAGCACGGGGAAAGCAGTGGACAGCACTTCAGGCCACATTCTCATTGCCACTTTAAAATGCAGATTTTGCACAGAAATGAGCAGCTGGGCAGGAGCCTGGACCTAAATTTACAAGAAGTGTCTATGGTCTTTAAGAATCACAAACTTTCACCACTCATCATCTCAAATCTCCAAAGAAAGCAGGCATCTTGATCAGCACCAGACCCAGCTAAATATTCAGTGCTCACTTAGAAAACTGTCAGCCAGGTGCTTACAGGGAAAAATAAAACCAACCAATAACCAAGTCTCCCACTGGCACCAGGGTTGGTTCACCTTAGCTGGTGATCTACCAGAGTGGTGTATGATAAGGCACCACAGTTGCACTTGTGAATTCATGTCACCCAGCAAAGCCCTTTTAATGGTGCCACTGACTACTCAGCAGGTCTGAACCTGTCTGTAATTCCATTTTGTTACCTAGGTTTCAAGGTCATGTTTAGATGTTACTTCTGTTTCAAAAACACAGAAGAAAAGTGTCCAAAGTGACCAGAAATACTGGATCAGAGGCTGCTTTCCTCCACCCATTAACACAGAGCACTCATAGCTGTCATACTGCACATGCAGCTGAATTAGTCCAGCTAAGTACAGGGTGTTACCCTCTATTAGCATTTCCAGAAATGCACTCATTCAGAATTAGTGTCCAATTCAAGGCTCACAGGACATCCTTTCTGACAGCCAGCTTCTAAAGGCTACAGAATTAAGCAAAGCTGCTTTGGTTTTGTTGTTTGGTTGGTTTTTTCAGGCTGCTTCACAGCTCTGCTTCACACTGATTTTGTAAGATGTGCTGCCAGGTGCATCACAGCTATCAGGAAAGAAACAAAGAGGAATAATCCTTCTCAAAAGGGCAAAGACATGCTACAAGTGCTCCAGGAGAAGGAGAGAGACCTGCAGAATCAAGTGGTCTGATTTCCTCCCCCACAAGACAACCTGAACCTGAAGTGAATTTGAACCATGAGTAGCACCATACCTGAGTTATTCTCCATGACAGTGTAAATCAGTTTGCAAACTCTCAGTAGCAGCATGACTTTCTTTTCAGGTGAATACATTTTCTGCATGGTCATGAACTTGACTTTAATCTTTTCAACGTCCACAAAGTCTGGTGTTGGAACAAACACTCCCAGTTCCTGAGGATTCCTCTGCCTCACCAACTGCAGATTTTCCTTCAGCTGTTTCCAAGAACCATCTGCAGTGTGAAACTCTTTCAACATTGCTTCAATGTGGCCCTTCAATGGCTTCAAAATGCACTTATGCATGGCCTTCTCCAGGACAACATCTGTAACAAGAAAACAGAAGTCCAGCTGACTTCCTTCTTTAGAGTAGAGCCAGTATTAATATAACCATTCCCAAAAGAGACTCTAGGGCAGAACCGACTTGCTAAGCCTTATTTATGATACAAGCTGAGTTTCCAGATGTTTGTTAGCAAGAAAACAAAAGGCAGAGCAGAATTGGTATTTCATTTTCATTTATGCCAATGTGTTAAATGTAAAAACCAAAACAAACACAAAGAGTACTGGATGTCAAAAGAGAGAAAGGAGAGAGAGAAAGATAGAAAGGAGAGAGAGAGAGAGAAAGATAGAAAGGAGAGAGAGAGAGAGAAAGATAGAAAGGAGAGAGAGAGAAAGATAGAAAGGAGAGAGAGAGAAAGATAGAAAGGAGAGAGAGAGAAAGATAGAAAGGAGAGAGAGAGAGGGAAAGATAGAAAGGAGAGAGAGAAAGAAAGGAAGAAAGGAAGAAAGGAAGGAAGAAAGAAAGAAAGAAAGAAAGAAAGAAAGAAAGAAAGAAAGAAAGAAAGAAAGAAAGAAAGAAAGAAAGAAAGAAAGAAAGAGAGAAAAAGAGAAAGAGAGAAAGAGAGAAAGAGAGAAAGAGAGAAAGAGAGAAAGAGAGAAAGAGAGAAAGAGAGAAAGAGAGAAAGAGAGAAAGAGAGAAAGAGAGAAAGAGAGAAAGAGAGAAAGAGAGAAAGAGAGAAAGAAAGAAAGAAAGAAAGAAAGAAAGAAAGAAAGAAAGAAAGGAGGGAAAAGGAAAAGAAAGAATGGAAAAAAGAAGGGAAAAAGAAAAGGAAAAGGAAAAGGATGAAAAAGAAAGGAAAAAGAACAAAAGAAAGGAAAAAGGACACAAGAGAGGAAAAAGGACAAAAAAAAAGGAAAAAGGACAAAAGAACTGAAAAAGGACAAAAGAACTGAAAAAGGACAAAAGAAAGGAAAAAGGACAAAAGAAAGGAAAGAAGAAAGGAAAAAGGGAAAAAAGAAAGGAAAAGGGGAAAAGGGAAAAAAGAAAGGAAAAAGAAAAAAGGAAAGGAAAAAGGAAAAAAAGGAAAGGAAAAAGAAAGGAGAGAAAAAAAAAAGAAAGAAAAAGGGAAAAAGGAAGGAAAGGAAAAAGGGGGAAAAGGATGGAAGGGGGAAAAGGGGAAAAAGGAAGGAAAGGGGGGAAAAAAAGGCAAAACCCCCAAATCAACCACGACACAAACGAAACTGTGACTCCAGTTAACTTTTTCCTTTTCTTGTCTATAAGTCTCCAAGTTTTATTTTACTGTGAGCTTCGACTTGAACTCTCAAGTTAAAGCATAACAGTCAAAACCATATTTTTGTCTGCTTTGGCATGAGAGCCCAGCCTCTCTGCATAGTTTCCACCAGGAATTACAACTCAAACAAGTTTCCATAAAACTTGGCTCAGCTTTGTCAAGATCTTTATGAAGTCGGACAGATTATGGGCTTTAAACTAGAAATGAAAACCAAGCTGTGTTTGTCAGGCTTCAGATTTCCTCATGCAAGCTTACAGACAGCTTTGTCATCAACTTTGAAGCCCTTGCTTTGCCAGCAGCATGCTCATGGCACAGTCACCACTGACTTTGGGGCTTTTTTCTTCTTCTTCTACTCAAGGTTTTCTTAAACAGTCATTCTTCAAAGTATGGACCACACCAACAGAGAAAGCTCTTTGCTAAACCTTTTCCCTGCAAACCTTTACTTTATAAGCCAATTTCCTCTCCCCCTCGGTGTCTCTATGCCAACACAGCTTTACTTTAATAATTAGCTTACAAAAATTATGTGTACCACAGTGAACTCAGCACAAGCACAGAAGAAACTGGAGACCCTTCAGCCTGGTCACTGCACAAACACCCTGACAGTGGGGCAGGACCAGAGCCTCCAGCAGGCAGAGGTATTGGGAGCACACAAAAGAGGGACAAAGAACAGGATGAGGAGAAAATGTGTCACTGCTGGATCACACAAGCTGGCAGTGGACATTCCTGCTACTAGTGATGATTCAGTTTCAGTAGACTCATGCCCTTTCCAGGTTCTTTGCCTGTTCTTAGGTGTTTTTCTTAAACCACAGCTGCTTTCCTTGCCCTCCTGTTAAATTACAGACTGTTTCTAAGTCTTGGGATTTACACAGACAGCCACACACTCACCACTCCCAGCAGGCATTACTAACTCTTCTCTTGCTTTATTCTTTTGTTTGTCTCATCCCTGTCTTCATTTTCTCCTTTGGGACTTCACACCTCTCCCATAAAAAGGCATGCCCTTCACATGCTCCTCCTCCATAGCATTTATTCTGTGTGTGTCTGGCATGGCAATTCCCAAATAACCAATTCTTGGGGAGCTCCCATCTCCCCCATCCCAGTTCTGCTGGGGGTTCTGTAACTCCTCTTGCTATTTTCCCCTCCTGGGACTTGAACATCTCTCCTATGAAGGCAGACTAAGAGACTTGGGGCTGTTTAGTCTGGAGAAGAGAAGGCTGACAGGGGATCTTATTCATGTCTATAAACATCTGAGGGGTGGGTGTCAGGATGAAGATGCCAGTCTGGCTTTGCTGGTGCCCAGTGATAGTACAAGGAACAACAGGTACAAGCTGGAATCAGGAGGTTCTGCCTCAATATGAGGAGAAACTTCTTTACTGTAAAAGAGATGGAGCCCTGGAGCAGGCTGCCCAGGGAGGTTGTGGAGTCTCCTTCTCTGGAGACTTTCAAATCCTGCTTGGATGTGTTCCTGTGTGACCTGCCCCTGAAGAAAAGGACTTGGGGGTGCTGGTGGATGAGAAGCTCAACAGGAGCCAGCAGTGTGCACTTGGAGCCCAGGAAGCCAATCACATCCTGGGCTGCATCAAGAGAAGCACAGCCAGCAAGTCAAAGGAGGTGATTCTCCCCCTCTACTCTGTTCTGGTGAGACCCCACCTGGAGTACTGTGTCCAGTTCTGGAGCCTCTATTACAGGAAGGATCTGGAGGTGCTGGAACATGTCCAGAGAAGGACCATGATGATGATCAGAGGGCTGGAGCTGCTCTCCTATGAGGACAGACTGAGGGACTTGGGGTTGTTCAGTCTGGAGAAGAGAAGGCTCCCAGGAGACCTCGTTGTAGCCTTCCAGTATCTGAAGGGGGCCTACAAGAAAGCTGGGGAGGGACTTTTTAGGATGTCAGGTATTGATAGGACTTGGGGGAATGGAGCAAAACTAGAAGTGGGTAGATTCAGATTGGATATTAGGAGGAAGTTCTTCCCCATGAGGGTAGTGAGACACTGGAACAGGTTCCCAGGGAAGTGGTGGAAGCCTCATCCCAGGAGCTTTTTAAGGCCAGGCTGGATGTGGCTGTGAGCAAACTGATGTAGTGTGAGGTGTCCCTACCAATGGCAGCGGGGCTGGAACTGGATGGTCCTTGAGGTCCTTTCCAACCCTAATAATGTTAGGATTCTAGGATGCTGCTTTGGCAGAAGGGTTGGAATTGATCACTGGAGGTCCCTTCCACCCTCTAACATTCTGTGATGCAGGTGGTAAAAATGTGTCTGCTTCATTCCCAGGTGTTTTAAAGGCATCTGAGCTCTCTCACAATGGAGATTCTGAGGCATAACCAGTCTGGTGTCTGTTTTTGATGGCCTTTCACACAATGTGAAGGGTGGATCCCACTGGATCAGAGCCACCAGTTATACATAGCAGGTGGCAACCTTTTGGATGACTTACCTATTATACTTGGTAAAGCCACTCAATCACCACTGACAGCACTCCCAAAGCCAGTCAGGGAAGCAGCTCTTCTGTACAGTGACAAGAAACTGCCTTCCCTGCCATCAAAGCCATCCTCAGGGCTCATGGGGCAGAAATCTTTTGCCATTTGCCATTTAGAATAGAATTAACCAGGTTGGAAAAGACCTTTGAGATCATTGAGTCCAACCTATCACCCAACACCATCTAAGCAACTAAACCATGGCACCAAGTGCCTCAGCCAGTCTCAAACACCTCCAGGTTTAGGCTGGATGTTAGGAAGGAGTTCTGCACAGAAAGAGAGATTTGCCATTGGAATGGGCTGCCCAGGGAGGTGGAGGAGTCACCATCACTGGAGATCACAGAATCACAGAATCACCAAGGTTGGAAGAGACCTCAAAGATCATCAAGTCCAACCTGTCACCACAGACCCCATGACTAAACCACGGCACCAAGTGCCACGTCCAATCCCCTCTTGAACACCTCCAGGGATGGGGACTCCACCACCTCCCTGGGCAGCACACTCCAATGGCTAACAGCTCTCTCAGTGAAGAACTTTCTCCTCACCTCGAGCTTAAACTTCCCCTGGCACAGCTTGAGACTGTGTCCTCTTGTTCTGGTGCTGGTTGCCTGGGAGAAGAGACCAACCCCCACCTGGCTACAACCTCCCTTCAGGGAGTTGTAGACAGCAGGAAGGTCTCCCCTGAGCCTCCTCTTCTCCAGGCTAAGCAACCCCAGCTCCCTCAGCCTCTCCTCACAGGGCTGTGCTCCAAACCCCTCCCCAGCTCTGTTGCCCTTCTCTGGACACATTCCATCAACTCAACATCTTTCACAAATCTCAACCATGTTGGCTAACCAAATTTCTGGAGGGTACATCTAGTTCCTTACTATCTTCACAGGTGATGAATTTTTTTATCATTTTTAACAATTCAACTATTTATTTACACTGCCTGTTCAGTATTTTTAAACAGCAAAAACTCCAGCTGCTTTGCCTGTAAGTGGAACACCTCTGAAGTTTGCATTCCAACCACCTGGTCTTGTGCTTTAAGTCCAAATTAAAGCAGTTGTTGCTGCCAGACTTAATACATGAAGCAAGAGAACTCTATCCCCATAAATCTTTTGCTTCCACTGCAAGTTCTGCACATGAATGGTTAATGACTGCTATGCTTCATCTCAGTAAAGTGTGGTCACCATCATATTTGGGTACAAGATGCTCAATAAACTGTAAAGAAGTCAGCACAGATCCTCAGAGCTTGGTCTGACCATGAGGGAGCTCTCAGCCTGGGGTAGGAGACTGGAGAAGTCAGTACACTTCTATGGCTGATCCTCTGTGGGCACCAGGCTGGAGCTGCTTCACCTGTGCCTGCAGTATAAGTATGGAGAGAACTGCAGAAGCAGTCCCTCCCCAGAGGCTATACAAACTGGATGCTGCTGGGAGGAAAAAAATCCTTCCCAGAGTCCAAATCCTTGGTTGGAGCCAAGCTCATTATCTACAGGTGAGAAGTGGAAGCCTCAAGTCTTCTGCCCTCAACCATTACTGAGTTAGTGCCAGTGCCACAGCTTCCCACACAGGCACCTTTCCTAGCTGCAGGTCATCAGGGTTCCAAAAGCAGTGCCTGGAAATTGCTTTGGAATTTATTCAGTCACTCTCCAGAATTTCTCCAGGAACTTAAATCTATTTGAACCAGAGGAAGACAGCAGCTAACCCTCATGCCTGTGCTCAAAGCTGTGGTCCAAGTACTTATTGCTGGAGGCTATTCCTAATGGTGTCTGTGCTGTTAATGTCCTCAGGTCAATAAACAGGACAGACTATTTCATCAAGCATCCTTCAGTGCTGACCAGTGATGATATTACAGCTACTAGGAGCCAAAGGAAACCACAGAATCACAGAATGGAAGGGGTTGGAAGGGTGCCCTGAAGATCAAGTCCAATCCCCCTGCAGAGCAGGATCACCTAAAGCAGATCACACAGGAACACATCCAGGTGGGCCTTGAAAGTCTCCAGAGATGGAGACTCCACCACCTCTCTGGGCAGCCTGTTCCAGTGCTCTGCCATCCCCAAACTAAAGAAGGTCCTTCTCATGTTTAGATGGGACTTCTATGTTCAAGTTTATAACCATTGCTTCTTGTCCTGTCACTGGGCACCACTGAGAAGAGTCTGGCCCCATCTTCCTGACACCCACTCCTTAGATATTTGTAAGCAACCCCCCCAGACAGCCTCCTCTTCTCCAAGCTAAAGAGATCCAGGCCTCTCAGCCTGTCCTCATGTTAGAGATGTTCCAGTCCCTTACATAAAGGCCATATAGCTGTGATTCCAAAGAGATCCTAACTGCCTCTGCTTGGTAAGGGCAGACAGAGAGAAACTGTCATTCCAGTGCAGCATATTTGGGCAGAACTAGCCAGCAAATGAGGAAGTGACCAACATATGACAGTGTGTCTGAGCTTTGTTGTTGCTGATTAAAAACAAACAAAGACCCACAGAAACAGAACCCACACAACAACAACAGTAAAAAACCCCAGACCCCAAACCAACCCCAAACAGACAACCTTTTCATCTCCCTTATAACATGCCTTGACACAGACATAAGAAGCAGGGAGTTCTGCTCTCAAATGCAAAAGTGACAAATTTAAGCAAGCCAGAAGGCCAACAACATAGCAAGAATGATAAGGACTGGGCTTTAATGTCCTATAATAGCACTCATATATACTAATTAATATAAACCCCATATAATTATCAATTATTAAAGCCTGAAAGGACAGTGGTGCTTGTGATGTGGGTCTCAGACCAATATTCAGTGTCATAAGACACCTCATAAGAGTGTTTGGCATCAGATCATTCAACTGTTTGCCCTCTCTTCTGAACTACTGTACTGGCCCCTTTCAGAGAAAGGTGTTTCAGGGTATAAGCCCACAAAATAATTCCCAGTCAGCAGCAGCCTTTGCTGTTTCACTTCTAATGGCCACCAAAAGGCACAGGAGGCTCTCCCAGGCAATTAGCAAGTTGTGAGTCACAGAATTATAGCATCACAGAAGGGCTTAGGCTGGAAGGGACCTTAGAGATCATCTACTCCAACCTCCCTGCCATGGGCAGGGACACCTCTCAGCTAGATGTGGTTCCTCAAGGTCTCATCCCACCCGGCCCTCAGTACCCCCAGGGAGAAGGTAACCACAGTTTCCCTGAGCAGCCTATCCAGAATCTTACCACTTCTTCCTAAGATCATGTCCAAACCTGCTCTCCCTCAATTTAAAGCCATTCCCCTTTGGCCCACTGCCAGACACCCTTATGAAAAGACCCTCTCCAGCCTTCTTGTAGGATCCCTTCAGGTACTGGCAGCTATAGGTTCCCCTGGAGTCTTCTCCAGGCTGAACAACCCCCAGCTCCCTCAGCCTATCCTCAGAGCAGAGGTGCTCCAGCACTTGCATGATCTTTGTGTCCCACCTCTGCACTCACTCCAACAACTCTGTGTCCTTCTTATGCTGGGGACACCAGAACTGGATGCAGTATTTGAGGTGGGGGTCTCACAACAGCAGAGTGAAGGGGAACTGAGGACTGATTTTTCCATTAAGATTCTGTATGTTCCTCAGACCCAAAACTGGCAAGGAAAAATTCCTGTTTATTTCTGCATATGCAAAATGTTTTTCAATACCCTCCCAGGGTGCTTAATCCTGCAAACCCAAACCTAACACTCACCAGATTCTTGTTTTTTGACACCGAGCAGCACTTGAGCTGAGCTCCATCTCGTGTTCCTGAACTGATACCTATAATTAGCCTCTACCCTCAAAATGGGAACTGGAAATGCTTTGATAAATGAATTGGAAAGGCCAGCCAGCTAGTTTCGTTGTGACTTGTGGAAACACATCTGCATCCTGTGCTGACAAGCTGTTTTGTTTTGCTGCAAACCACACAAGTCTGCATCTCCAGAAGACAACACATTACTCACTGCCAGTGTCCTCATGCAGCCTTTTTGCAAGCCTGGCTGCCTGAAGCTGCAGGCACGCTCACCTTCTCCAGGCTGAGAGCGCAGCTTTGCCAACTGTTGTTATTCCCACTGAGACTATCCAGAAAATTCCAGGCCCTGGATTCACACACAAGCCTTGTTTATCATCTATGATGGCCAAGTTGTTCCTCAGTAAAAGAAGGGCTCAGTAAGAGACTGAGGAAGCCTGGAGAAGAGGAGGCTCAGGGGAGACCTTATTGCTCTCTACAACTACCTAAAGGGAGGTTGTAGCCAGGTGGGGGTTGGTCTCTTCTCCCAGGCAACTAGCACTAGAACAAGAGGACACAGTCTCAAGCTGCACCAGGGGAGGTTTAGGCTCAAGGTGAGGAGAAAGTTCTTCACAGAGAGAGTTGTTAGTCATTGGAATGTGCTGCCCAGGGAGGTGGTGGAGTCTTCGTCCCTGGAGGTGTTCAAAAAGGGATTGGCCATGGCACTTGGTGCCATGGTTTAGTAGTCATGAGGTGTTGGGTGACGGGTTGGACTTGATGATCTCTGAGGTCTTTTCCAACCTTACTGATTCTATGATAACCATCACAGAAAGGCAAGGCCCTGCTCAAGAAACATTGCCTGGGAGGCTGAAAGTGGAAAGTGGCTTTGGAACACCACAGAAGGAACGTGCAGGACACTTGAGCACGCTGCATTTGCTCTTGGATTTTCCTAATATCTTGCATGATGACATACTGGCATGACCGACACACATCTATTTTAAGACAGCTCATGTCAGGATAGCCAAGTGTCCAGTTCCTGGTGGAATTCTACAGTGACACATGCCTAGTCCATGGTGCAGACAATGGCATCTCCTCCAAAGGAGTAAGACTTGAAAATAAGACCTCGCACAAGCCACACAACCTACACAACCCTTAAAACAGAGGTAGGACTGAGGTGGGTGATGTGTAGGCAGTGGTGGCAGAAGTTGAGCAACTATAGAAGAAAAGTCTGTAGGGTAAACCTCTCCTCATTTTACCTACATAAAGGACACCAATGAATGTGCAATGTTTGTCTTGCTTCAATCAGCTGTGGTTTAATTAAAACTCATACTATGGCTGAGTGCTAAACATGTGTTCTCTTAAAGAACAAAGAATAAAGCAGCAGGGGAGAAATTACAAAGTAAATCAAAGGGATGGTCTGGAAAAGGAGAACCCAATCTTCTGCCTCTGCTCAGTGCTTTTACCACTGCTTCTTCTTTGCCTCTATCCCTCTACTCCCATAGTGAGAAGAGGAGCACTGGGGGCACTTGAAGCCATGGTTTAGTTAGTCATGAGGTGCTGGGTGATAGGTTGGACCTGATGATCTCTGAGGTCTTTTCCAACCTTATTGATTCTATGATTCTATGAAACACTGGTTGGTTTCAACTCAACATGAAAAGATACAAAGATGAACAAAAGGGTGGAGGGACAAGACACCAAGGCAAATGCATAAGCACCTAAAAAGTAACATAGTGCTAAAACCCTGCCAACATGATTTTTTAAAGACTAATTGGACCAGTGAAGTAGAGGGGAGCAGGTTGTAGATACAGAGAGCAGAGCAGGCTGCATCTTTTTACACAGCAGGCTTCACCTTTTAAAGACCCCCAACCCTATTCCATGAAACCCTCCTGTAAGCAAACAAGGGAAGAATTGTCCTGCTGGAATTACCATAAGGTGGGTGCATGAACAGGTGCATAAAACACTGCACTGAGGCCCTGACTCAGATTCATAGAATGGGTTGGGTTGGAAAGGACCTTAAAGATCATTCAGTTCCAACCCCACTGCCATGGGCAGAGACACTTTCCACTAGCCCAGCTTGCTCAAGGCCTCATCCAGCCTGGCTTTGAACACCTCCAGGGAGGGGACATCCATGACTTCCTTAGGCAACCTGTTCCAGTGTCTCACCACCCTCACTGTAAAGAATTTCTTTCTAATATCCAGTCCAAATCTCTCCTCCTGAAGCTTCAATCCATTCTCTCTCATCCTATTGCAATAAGCCCTTGTAAAAAGTCCCTTCCCTGCTTTCTTTTAGGCTCCCTTCAGGTGCTAGAAGGATACTATAAGGTTTCTCCAGAGCCTACTCTCTCCAGACTGAGCAGACCAAACTCTCTTGGCTTGTCCCCATAGGGGAGGTCCTCCAGCCCTCTGATCATCTTCATGCCTTCCTCTGGACCTGCTCCAGCAGTTCCATGGCCCTCTTATGCTGTGGGCACCAGAACTGGATGCAGTACTGCAGATGGGACCTCACCAGGCAGAGGGGCAGAATCTGAAGCGACAGGCAGTATTATTTAAGCACCTTCCCACACAATCAGTTAATACCTTACTGACAACATTCATATCAGCCATTTCTTGGGCTGGGCCCAGATTTAGGCATTGAGACTGAGGTTGTTCAGATGTAAGATCCTGCCTGCTGAGCAGCTGGCAAAGTTATGACAGTCAACTTGACTTCTTTCTGTTCACAGCCAGGAAGCAAAGAAACACAAACAAAACCTCTCAAATATTTACTATCCAAGCAGCTGTGGGCTATCAGGGTCTCTTCTGACCAGTCCAGATACACACAGAATCATAGAATCAGTCAGGGTTGGAAGGGACCACAAGGATCATCCAGTTCCAACCCCCCTGCCATGGGCAGGGACACCCCACACTAGAGCAGGCTGGCCAGAGCCTCTTCCAGCCTGGGCTTAAACACCTCCAGGGATGGGGCCTCAACCACCTTTCTGGACAACCCATTCCAGGGCTTCACCACTCTCACGGTGAAGAACTTCCTCCTCACATCCAGTCTGAATCTCCCCACCTCCAGCTTCATTCCATTCCCCCTAGTCCTATCACTACCTGAGATCCTGAGAAGTCCCTCCCCAGCCTTCTTGAAGGCCCCCTTCAGATACTGGAAGGCCACAATGAGGTCACCTCGGAGCCTCCTCTTCTCTAGACTGAACAGCCCCAACTCTTTCAGTCTGTCCTCATAGGAGAGGTGCTCCAGCCCTCTGAATACATCCACTCTGTGAATACATATTCAGGTGTGGATGACATTTTTAAAAATCCTTTGTATTTATCCTTAAACAGTAAAAAGCCACAAGCTTCTTGACTTTATCCCAATCCTGTTGTGTCAGGAAGGGTTAACAGCCTACAGTGCTAAGATTAGGAGGCGCCTGTCAGAAATAATTAGAAACCCTGATGCACATTCTCCCTATGATTTGGCCCAAGATAAATAATTTGATAGGCTCCCTGTCTGGGAAACTTAAAAAGATCTCCACAGAAGTCTCATGCTGGGAAGTCTGAGATACAGTTCTGCAAGAAAAGCTTCATGACCACAGATTCACAAGTCGCATTGGGTTGGAAGGGACCCTCAAAGGTCACCTTGTCCAAACCTCCTGCAGGCAGGAGGGACACCTCCAACTACATCAGGCTGCCTAGGGACACATAAACTCTGATCTTAAATATCTCCAGGGACAGGGCCTCAACCACATCCCTGGGCAACCTGTTCCAGTATTTTGCCACTCTCATTGTAAAGAACTTCCTCCTGATGTCCATCCTAAATCTCCCCTCCTCCAGTTTCAAAGCACTGCCCCTCCTCCTATCACTTCAAGCCCTTCTAAACAGTCCTTCCCCAGCTTTCCTGTAGATCCCCTTCAGATATTGAAATGTAGTGATAAAATATCCTCAGAGCCTTCTCTACTCCAGACTGAACAGCCCCGATTCTTTCAGTCTGTCTTTGTAGGAGAGGTGCCCCAGCCCTCTGATCATCTTTGTGGCCCTCCTCTGGACCTGCTCCAACAGGTCTATGTCTCTCTTGTGTTGCAAGACCAGTAGCTGGACACAGCACTCCAAGTGAGATTACACAGATGTGGGAGAAGGTGCCAAACACCAACCACTTGACTAAGCCTGAGTGGGTGGGTGCTGCTCCAGCATGCATGGAAATTCAGGAGACAACAGCAGGATAAGGTGAACTCTGACTGCCCTGGAGGAGGCACCCAGCTCTGCTGGGTGGAGAAGGAGGTGAGGACTGGTTCCAACTCCTCTCCACAGAGGCCAGACCAGGGAGCTAAGAGGCACAAACATTTTCTGCGGCAGTCTCCCTCCTTGTCCCACCAGCAGCAAGGCCCAAGCTGGAACATGAAGCTGCTACTACGTGTGTGCCTGGCAACTCTTCCTGCAGGTCCCTGGCTGCTGCAGCCCACTCTAACACGGTGGCCACCAGGCCTGAGCAGAGCCCTAGAGCTCAGATTCCTCCTTGCCACCTGGGAGGGTACACAAGAAACAGAAAGGAGGAGGAGTTTCCCCAGCAGCACGCATCCAGCCCTAGGCTGACACACGGAGAAGAAAAACCTGCACCATGAAAGTGTGAACTGACAAGGGAGGATAAAAGACTACCCAAAGTTAAAATCCAGGCTGAAATAGTCAAGGAAAACTGCAGAAAACAGGGAGTGCTGCATCATAAAAAGTTCTCTATACGGATGACTAAATCTTGGTGTTACATAGTTATCTGTTTAGCTCAGCAACATCTGATGCTCCTGATCCACTGTGGTTGTTTGCAGGCTCCAGCCATAGGCAGCAGATGATTCAAAAGCAAGTTCTTCCTTTGTTTAAACTATCCAGCTTTCTAAATTAATTACCTTTAATCACACGATCAAAGCCAGACTTTCTGTCGCTGAAGGAAACCAATCGAGTTTGGTTCTTACACTTCATAGCTTCAGCTACTCCAAACTACTGGAACACTTAAAAGCAGACAGCATTTTCCCAGTCTTTAGAGACCCAGGGTCTGATTGAACCACACCCTTAGAACGAAAAGCTCAAGTCAAACCATGCCCTCACAACCCTACAAGCAAACTAGGTCTGTGTTTTCCTCAACTATCCAGTACTCTGCAGAAACCCTGGCAGTAATGTGCTTGCACCACTGCTCCATTTTTAGTTTCCATGTAACACCCACATAATATTCTTTATTCATCTAGTGAGAAGATTGTATGTCTTTGAAAGAGGCTTGATTACCAAGAGACTCTTCATGGCCTTGTATTTGCTTTAGCAGTGCTGGCTGCTTTTGCTTGACTTTGTGGAAATGAAGTTGAGGTTAAGTGCAAATACTTCCTCTCGGTCAAGAGCAGACAAAGAAGTCAACATCAAATCACCCACTACTTCCAGAGGAGGAACTTTCTGCCAATTCTGCACCAGGCCAACTGTTGGGACATTGGAGGCCAGGAGAAAAACAAGCAAATTGGAACTGAAGTGAGCTCACAAGGAAAGTATTCTGCCCCGAGGGATGTTTACCTCCTAAATGTGGCTTATAGTCTCTTCTACAAATACTGCTCAGACTCTGGCAAGATAGAGGGGCAGTGAGGTTTTTATGCAGCAACAATGATTTCACTTTTGTGGACACACAAGTCTCTCTCTGTGTTGTTAAAACATGTATTCAAACATACAGCTCATCTGCAACCACTTAGAAACATGTACATGCAACAGAGAGGTACCGAAAACCCGAGGCCAGCAGCCCCTTCTCTCTCTTGCACATGTTTGTGTCTTTGATTTTTAAAACTCTTAGACAGCTTTTTATTTAGCTTCAAGTGCAGGGACACTGCAGCTTGGCTAGGAGTGACTATTTGGAAGAATGAGATTTATTTCAGAAGGCAAGCTGCTATGAAAGGTCTCTCTGCTCCTAAATGTCACTGTTTTCAAATGAATTTTCGCTTTGCAGTCCACATGGTTAGAACTGGCACAGTTTTAGTCCATACATCAAGAACTGTTCCAGTGTAATTCAGGGAAGAATCATGTATGCAAGCAAATAAAGGATTGTGTATTGTTAATAGTACAACAGCTTAAAAAAACCCCAAAACAGTAATAATCATAGGTTAAAAGCCCATATTGAAGCTATTTTAAGGATGGATTTCTACAAACAATTTTGCAGCCCAGTTACTCTGAGTTGCTAGGGTGACTGGAGGCAGGGAGGGGGAGTGGGGTTGCTTTGTTTTAAGACTCAAATGCTCAGTGGCTTGAACTCTGCTAGCAAAGTCAACTCCACCTTTCCAAACCAGCCCAAGGACTATCACTATAAACACAGATGACACGTTTTCCCCTTCCCCCAAAACACAGGAGAGTGTTTCTTACCTATCTGGTCCTCGGGGATCAGGGATTCGATTGGGGGATCAAGTTCGGAGCTTTGGGACAAATAGTTCTTGACTTGAGTCATGAACTGCCGAATGGTTTGCAGCATATCAGTGCTTGAAACATGGCACTCCTTGTTTTCCTGCAGAAAACTGACATAGTCCTGCACCAGGCACCCAAAGTAAGTGCGTTTGTCCCGGGACATCTCTGCAATTTTCTTTATCATCCTCTTTTCGGGGGTCATGAAGGAACTGAAAACTCCGCTCACTTTCCGCAGCTGAGATTTCACAATCTTGGGGAGAACAAACGAACTGTTTCTTTTCTTCTTGGACTTCAAAGGGGGTGCCATGCTCTCTTGGTCACTTTCCCCCTCAAAATCCTCCAGGCTGCTGTTAGTGTCCCCCTCATAGCCGAAGAGCGGCATGCTCCGATCGAAGTCTAGGGAGTCGGAGGAGGAGGTGGAAATGCTCATGTCGCTCAGTCTCTGCCTGCCTCCATTCCACGCTATGTGTGACTCAGAGCTCGTGGCTGCCGCCTTTTTGGCAGCTGCCGGAGCTGGCTCGGGCAGGGTTTCACCTGGAACGCCGGCGGCTTCGGGCGCAGGTACGGAGCCGCAGCCAGGTCGAGTTCCTGCTGTGGTCTTGGAGCTACCTTCCACCTCTGAGGAAAGCGCCTGCTTCTTCAGGCGGGGAGGAGGGATAGGGGTTGGTTTACTCTGCAGCAAATCCGAGCCTCTCTCTTTCTTATGGTTGACTGTTTCTGGCATGCTCGCCTGCTTTATAGTCCTGGAAAGCTGTGGACTCGTGAGGATGCTATTAATAGAAGGAGGTGGTGGCCGGGGCGGGGGGGAGCGAGGCCTTGCTGTGCCATTCACGTCTGGAGTTCTCGGGCTCTGCCTTTTCAGACTTCCACCGAGGTCCTGGCTGTGTACTTTTAAGAAGAGAGGATTAATGAAACACAGTGCTCCGTTGGTCTGGCTGCACTCCAGCTCCGAGGGCGTTCTGGTTCGTATAGAATGCACTCCATTTATAAGGCAGAGATGACGGGAGGCTTTGCAAGCACTGTCCAAAGGCACAGGCCTTTGAGGCGGTGAAAGGTCTGGGGGGTTGCTGTTAGCTGAGGAGCTCCAGAAGTCTGGAAAAAGAAAAATCATCATTGCATTAACATAAGAATGCAAAACAGCAAGCAGAGGGCTTTCAGAATGTTCAGCAGAACTTCACTGCTTTCAAGTATTAAGAAATTTAAACAAGCTTTTATTAATTCAGAGCGGGGGAGGGAGGGAGGCAGGGGGGAAACAACACAAAACAACAACATTCTGAGGGAATCTCTTTAAACACCACCAGACATAGCTGCATGCTGCACTCTTGGGACTGCTGTTACTCATTTATAAATACCATGACCTATGTGTAGCTTCCAATCAGCCCACTGAGCTAAGCTTAAAAATAAACTGAGAGTCAAAAATGAAGACCAAGACAGTAATTCTTACCAACTTGAGACCAAAATGAACAGACTCCTTACAAGCATCTCTAACTCATGAGAAATAAGCCTAGATTCTCAGCTTGTATCAATGAGACCACTCCATTAAAGACAACAATTAGGCTGATGTCCACCAGCTGATGGCCACTTAAGGCAATTCAAGGAAGTTTTTGGTCTGGTTTCTTTTGATAGCGAACAAATGCAACTACACATGAAGAGCCAGCCCCTATTTTGCTGTGCTGGGTGCACTCACAACCTTGAAGTATGCAGCCCTGCCTCTGCAGTGGTGACAGAGTTTTGCCTGAGGTTCTAGACACTCAGCAGCATGTAAAGAGACCAAACGTGAAGTCCCACACCAGCAGTGTGGAAAACCTGTGATAAACCAGCAAGTTTCAGCTGCAGCCTCCGCACCTGTCCCAGCAAAGTGCCAGCATGCTTGTGAAACTGAGTTGATGATAGAGCCCATTAGCTCCTGAAAATATGAAGGCTGAAACAAGACAAGGCCTTGAGGACAGCAAACAGACTGAAATAAGGGAGCAATACCAGAGGAGGGATAAAATTTGCCAGTCTTGACATGGGCCCTTTTCCTGTAGTGTCAAGAAGCCTCATGCGGGCTGTTGAGCAATGACACCTGAATGCTAAACAATCCACAACAGGGTCCATGCCCAACAGCTGTGTCTTGTCCACAAGACAGACAACAGGAAATGGCCCATGGTGATAGGCCACTGTCACAGAACACATGTAGGCACAGACATATTTCTCTACATAGTCACATAATGCTGCTGGGTTTTTTCCAGCTCCATCACCGCACATCCTTGCCTGAGGATCCCTCAGCAGACTGACCAGTGTGCCTGGCACATGAGTTAGTGCAACGATGCGTGATGTAAGCACTGCTTCAGGTCAAACACAAGAGAGACAGAGAGGAAATCTCATGTTTAGCATGCCAAACTTTACAGGTTGGCAGCAGCCTTGAAACTCTCACAAGCAGTTCTTCCTGCTGTGCTTTACAAGGCTATATGCTACTGACCTGCTTGTGAAGGTCTCTCTCTGAGTCTACATCATAACAGTTCTGACAGGAGCTACAACCCTCCATGTTGAGGCATGGAACAGGCTGCCCAGACAGGTTGTGAAGGCTTCTCTGGAGACATTCAAACCCCACCTGGTTGCATTCCTGTGTGACCTACTGTAGGTGATCCTGCTCTGGCAGCGGGGTTGGACTAAATGATCTTTTGAGGTCCCTTTCAACTCCTAACGTTCTGTGATTCTGTGCTTTGTGCCTGTGTTGCTTAAGGAAAGCTCACACTTAACAGAAAGGGCCCTTGGGAGTTTTTAGACATCTCTTGGTCCAAAGCATTGAGGGACTGACTTCCTGGTGTACTCTCTTGCATGTGGACACCTAGAACTCCACCTGAATCTCAACTTTGTTGTTTGGTTTTTGCCCACAGAGGCTGTGATCTCAATCTGGTGTGCAGTAGATAACTGTCCACAAATACACCACCACACAGACACTCATGCATCAGCCTCCTCAGCTTTCAAATGTATTAAAGAAACAATACACAACACAGAGAGAGACTGTTCTGTTCAAGATTAAGACCAACGCTGCAGCAGGTAGGCCATGGTGCTCTCAGGAAGTGAGGACACTGTGGTTAGTTTGAAGGGCTCACTCAACACCACCGTTATCGTCTCCTATGGAGAAACTCACCCAATGTTACTTTAAGGCTTCCAGGTGTCACTGGGAGACTGTCTTCACTACACTGTATCCCAGTCAGACCTCTTTTTCCTCCTGTCCAAATATTCACCTAATCAACAGTTCCAGGTTTCCCATGAAAATCCATGCTTTCACCTGATTACCTAAACTTGCAGATAAACAGTGCACAAGTCATTGGTCTTCTCTTTAAAACCAAGCCCTTAACTGCATTGGTACTGCAGCAAAACAAAATGCAAAGCAGTGCAATGCTTCCCTGTGGATGGATTTGCTGCAAAGTCCCATCAACAAGTTCTAGAGAGCCTCATGCTAACACTCTGATTGAGTGAGGATCTGTTTCTAAATTCAAGATGATTCAAAAATCTGCTGGGACAAAGACTGCTGACAGTCAACCCTCCCTTCCTGCAGAAGAAAATGAGGCCATTCAGCACTTTGCAGGAGTTGCTCAACAATTCATCTGGGTGGAACCCACGGTTCAAATCTCACCAGGCTTTGCATCTCTTGCAAGCTCTGGATAGATTTTGAAACAAGCCTGTGTTTGGTTGCAGCAGTCAAGGCTATGAGGATGATGAGGGGACTGGAGCACTGCCTGGTGAGGAGAGGCTGAGGGACCTGGGGCTTTTTAGTCTGGAAAAGAGACAACTGAGAGGGGATTTACTAAATGTTTATCAATATCTGAGGGCTGGGGGTCAGGAGGGAGGGGACAGGCTCTGCTCACTTCCTCCCTGTGATAGGACAAGGATCAATGGATGTAAGCTGCAGCACAGGAGGTTCCACCTCAACACAAGGGGGAACTTCTTTCCTGTGAGGGTCACAGAGCACTGGAACAGGCTGCCCAGAGAGGTTGTGGAATGTCCTTCTCTGGAGACTTTCAAAGACCTGTCTGGATGCATTCCTGTGTGACCTGAGCTAGATTGTATGGTCCTGCTCTGGCAGGGGGGTTGGACTCGATGATCTCTTTGGGTCCCTTCCAACCCCTGACATCCTGTGAGCCTGTGAACTGAGACAAGCAGGTCCTTGCATTTTCTTTTGTTATTTGCAATTTTCACCAAAGCAGTGCACATGGATGTGTTCTGCAGACTATGGACACGCTCCTCCTTTTATTGGCATGCTCCAGCAGCCAGCCACTGATCTCAAAAATCACCATTCTAAGACCACATGCCAATCTGAGCAGAAGTTTTAATACTGAACCTCGGTTTGTACACTTTCCTGGCAGCTCCAGCAAATTCTCAAGCTACTGCCTGCTACAGGAGCCCACAGACAAGAGTAGCCTTTGGAGAAGCAGCTACATCAAATCTCTGTCTGAGGATTTTAAGACTTGCTTTGCCCAAAGACTGCTCAGAGGGGAGAGAAGGGAAGGAGGGACAGATGAAAGGAAGGAAACAGCACTAACAAAACTATCAACAGAAGGCATGAAGGAAGGAAGAGCATGAAAGTTACTATTTCTAAGTACAAAATTTGACCTTCTCAAAAGGAGAAGCTGCTTTTCTAAATGACATCTGGATCCTCACTGACCAGTATGAACTGCCAACTAATACAGACCATTTCTTCAAGCTTACAGCAATGCAACAGGAAATAACATCTATTACAGAGAACAACTTACTCAGTCCAAGCTGAGCAATCTCTTCAAGTTCAGCTTCTGACTTTGCTGCAGCAATAGCACGAGGCAACTTGAGGGTGAATGGAAGGACATCCCTGGTTTTGAAGAGAATAAACAATTGTGGGTTTCACAACATCCAGAGTTGTAAAAGCTTTTTTTCTTTTTTCAATGCCAGCAGTGCTTTATCTCTGATTCTTATTTTCTTCTTGAGCTGAAGCAGATAGCTTGAGTCTCAAACAGAGCACACAGTGAAAACACTACCAGGCCCAGGGCTCCTTTAGCCTGGAAAATGGTGTGAAATGCAAATGACAGTCAGGTTCCCAGGACTCCCTTTAGACTTATTTCCACATGGCAATCCAGACTCAGGACAGTCTAGCAAATGCAACTCAGAAGATGAACACCATCTTACCTGCTAATACAGTAGAAAGCAATGAGCCTGAATAAATCAGCAAAACTTATTCCAGAGCCCTCCAAGGAAAATGCTGTGAAGAAAGTTACAAGAGAGAAACATCACGTATCTACCCATATTTTTTTAGAGAAGCTTAGAGACAGAGAATCATGGAATGGTCTGGGTTAGAAGGGATCTCCAAAGGGCATCTAGTCCAACCCCCTCTGCAGTCAGCAGGGGCATCCTGAACTAGATCAAGCTGCCCAGAGCCCTGTTGAGCCTCACCTTGAATATCTCCAGTGATGGGGCCACAACCCCCTCCCTGGGCAACCTGTTCCAGTGTTCCACTCCCCTCATAGTAAAGAACTTGTTCCTAACATCCAGTCTAAATTTGTTCTTCTCTAGATTGAAGCCACTGTCCCTTGTCCTGTCACTGCAGACTTTGATAAACAGTCTCTCCCCATCGTTCTTGTAGGCCCCCTTCAGGTACTGGAAAGTCATTATTAGGTCTCCCCAGAGCCTTCTCTTCTCCAGGCTGAACAGCTTCCTTCCCAGCACCCTGCAGGTGCTGGAAGGCTGCTATAATGCCACCCTGGAGCCTTATCTTCTCCAGGCTGAACAGCCCTAACTCTCTCAACCTGTCTATATAGGGGAGGTTCTCCAGCCCACTGATCATCTTCATGGCCTTCCTCTTGACCTGCTCCAACAGTTCCATGTCCTTCTTATGCTGGGAGCACCATAACTGGGGGTAGCCATCTCCCTGTGGCAAACCTCACCCAATGACTACAAAGATCAAGCAGAAGCAGCTCCTAAAGAGAAAGGATCTAGATCTTTCACCTCTGGACATGTCTAAGACTAGAACAGAAAGAAGAGCACTGAAATATAACAGCAATGTCAGACTGGTTCCTGAAGGACATGGACACCAGTCTTTTGACAGCCTTGGATAAATTCTAGAAAGAGGTGAATGTGGAGTCTGTGAGTGCCATCACTGAGCTGGAAAAGCTAGATGACAGAGGGTGAATCTCCTGCTGGTGTGGTGTGCACACTCCCTGCGTGCAGAGGAATGCTTTTGAAATTCCCAGCTCCCCAAAGGGGAGTACTTCCACTGCTGTAGATGCTTCAAACATTTGGACTGAAACAAGGCAGACCTCTGGGCTTGGTGAGGAAAGCCAAAAACCAGACAGCAGCTTTGGATCCCCTCACAGCAATGCTTCTCAGTGAGTAACAAATGTGTAGCTTTGTCAGCATCCAGGCTCTATGGGCAGGTCCCCCACACCAACGTTCCAGTGCTACTAACTATAAAGTCTGCATGTGAACCAGAGGAAAACTTCAGTGATGTACTTTTGTCCAATCTTTACACTGAAGGGCAGGCCAGCCTGGCTCAGCAAAGGGTGTTTTCTTTAAAGAGAGACACCAACAACACAGACTGGAAGCATGCAGGTGACCTAGGGACAAGCTGAGAGGAACATTCAGATCCCTGGACTCAATTGAAACCTCAGCTATGACTGCTGAGTAAAAACATCAGCAGATACTTCCCCCTTGTGGTAAAATTCTATTCATGAAAGCCATTGTATTAATATTTGATTTTCTAGAGGGCAGACAAAGCATTCATTCATTTGTATAACAAGCTTACAACCACAGCATTAGATCAACCAGCACTGATACCTTCCTCTTCTCTTCATCATGCCTTGTTCGTAACCAGAACCAAAACCAGACACACAGAATTAACTTTTTTTGTTGCTAGGGGCAAGGAAGGGAGAAATAAAAAGGAACAAACTCCACTAAAATTATCTCCTTACTAGCAAAAACAGAAGTCAACTACAGACCCTCTGCTTCAGGGAAGTTTAATTGAAATTACTGCTGATTTTCTCTGGTTTAATTTAATCTACTTGCAGTATCTGCACCACAAACACTCACCAGCTGCAGCTTCCTCCTTTCATTCCTATGTCTCAAGCATATCTTGAAGAGAGGAGGGCAGCATAGTTTGGAAACTGACTGGAACTCTTAACATTTGCTCATTTGTGTTAGAAAGTAGGGAACAAATGTAATTGGTATGAAACATAAAGAAAAATCATTAGTCTCACGTCAGAAACTGTTCCAAGGACTTAAAAGCCACCCAGTAATTACATTTTAAAAAATTCATCAAACACACACATCACAGCCCAAGTTGTAGACAGAGAAAGACACTGAGTTCTGGTGAGACCTCACCTAGAGTGCTGTGCTCAGCTATGGGACACCCAACAGAAGAGAGACATAGACCTGCTGGAGTGGGTCCAGAGCAGGCAACAAAAATGATCACAGAGCTGAGGCACCTCTCCTATGAAGACAGGCTGAAAGAATTGGGGCTGCTCAGCCTGGAGAAGAGAAGGCTCCAGGCAGACCTGATAGCTGCATTTCAATGTCTGAAGGGGACCTACACAGGAAGGCTGGGAAAGGACTGATTAGAAGGGCTTGGAGCAATAGGGTGAGGGGCAATGGTTTTAAACTGGAGCAGGGGAGATTCAGGTTGGACATCAGGAGGA
Source organism: Dryobates pubescens (assembly GCF_014839835.1). Classification (NCBI taxonomy): domain Eukaryota; kingdom Metazoa; phylum Chordata; class Aves; order Piciformes; family Picidae; genus Dryobates; species Dryobates pubescens. Next base: position 18,068,358 of record NC_071614.1, on the reverse strand, counting down.
AGTTCTTCACAGTGAGAGTGGTGAAATACTGGAACAGGCTACCCAGGATGTGGTTGAAGCTCTGTTCCTGGAGATATTCAAGACCAGACTTGATGTGTCCCTGGGCAGCCTGATGTAGTTGGAGGTGTCCCTGCTGACTGCAGGAGGCAGTTGGACAAGATGACCTTTGAGGGTCCCTTCCAACCTGATGCAATCTGAGAATCTGTGAGTCTCATGACAGAGCTGCATCCAAGAACAGTCCCCTAGTACAAGGAAGTGCAAGGAGGCATCACTGACAGCAGAGAGGACCAGAGCCTGCATTTCTACAGGAGAGGATAACTACCCATAATAATGAATGAATCCCAGATTCAGCAAGGCTCATGAAAGAAGCATTCCAGTTGTGCCCAGCACAGACTTAGGCATTTCTGTATCTCCCTTCTCCAGGATACAGAAGGAGAAGAGGAGGCTCAGGGGAGACCATATTGCTCTCTACAACTACCTGAAAGGAGGCTGTAGACAGGTGGGGGTTGGTCTCTTCTCCTGGGCAACCAGAACAAGAGGACACAGTCTCAAGCTGTGCCAGGGGAAGTTTAGGCTCAAGGTGAGTAGAAAGTTCTTCACAGAAAGAGTAACTGGCCATTGGAATGTTCTGCCCAGGAAGGTGGTGGTGGACTCACCATCCCTGGAGGTGCTCAAAAAAGGATTGGATGTGGCATTTGAAGCCATGATTTAGTTCTCATGAGGTGTTAGGTATTAGGTAATAGGTTGGACTTGATGATCTCTGAGGTCTTTTCCAACCTGGTTGATTCTATGATACTCCTGAGCCACTCACAGAGCCCTCCTCAGAGAGCACTCTGGGCAGTCTGTGACACTATTTACATGACTTGAGATACCTTCTGCTATGGGTTTCACCAATGCACAGAGCTCCTGGCTCACACAGGGTGACAAACAGCTGCTAAAGGTGTAAGTCACAACTTACTGTATGTGCTTTCTTTTATTGCAAATTCTTTTAGGCAGGGCCCACAGTCACTGGGGAGACGCAGGGAGATGACTTTCTTCTGCAGCCTTGCAGATTTCCTAACCAGAAATATCTGTTGTGGAGAAGGCAAAAGGATGTGGGTTTAGCTTCATCACAGGTGCCTTAACAGACATTATAGACAAATGGAACCAGAACAGCTTAATGATTTCTGAGCTGTGCAGAACTTCTCAGCATTTTGTTTGCTTGTTATTGTTCAGGTCCAACAGCTTGGAGGAAAATGGCAGCAGGACCTTTAGAAGAAGTGTCTCACCCTTGTGTAACGCAGACACATGACACCAAGCCATTATGCCTTTAACTCTCCAGTTTAACACACAGCAAAACTCAAGCCTTGAGTCAAGCTGCAAAATGTGGAAGAGTCTGATGGTGGAATGGCTCCTGTGCAGCACTAGAAACATGCCATATGGCTCATCCAAGCAGACAGGGCCTGGTTTCCATCACAGCAACTTCAGTGCAAGCACCAGAGAAGGATAAACCACTGACAGTTCCCATTTTTCTATTGCTTTCTTGTTATGGGGGAAGATACATCTGTCACAAACAACTCTGGATAGCAAGGCTCAGCTGTAGAGCTGCAACTGCAGCATTCTCCACTCCAGAGGACCCCAAACTGGACCCACAGTGTAAGAGCCCAGGTCACTCTCCAACGGGTCCAGCTGCCAAGCACTCAGAAAGCCTTCATCTTAGATCATCCAAGGCAGAAAAGCAATGAGATTGGGATGTTAGTTGGGTTTGTGTTTTCTTGGGGTTTTGTTGTTGTGGGTTTGTTTGGGTTTTGGTGTGGTTTTTTACCACTTGCAGCAGACAAACTGAAATGTAGGTTCTTACCCCAGGAGGCTGGGCCTGCAGAATTTCCATGGCTTCAGCATCATTCAGACCAAGCTGTAGCCACACAGGGTGAGTATGGAGGAGCTTGTCCAGTATGCTTAGCTTGTTGGATAGGCTGTCATATCCAGAGTCCCGGGGGCAGCTCTTGACATCATTTTTCTCAGGAGAGACATTTTCCATGTCCTTTACTAGACTGTGAAAATTAAATGTAAAGAAAATAAATAAATAAACCCCCAAAACCAGACATGCTAAACTCTTACAAACAATCACTCAGCTTAGCAAATGGTTGTCACAAAGCTAATGGCATCCTAGAGTGGTGTTTCTCCTACTGAGAATTCATGTAATTAGTATACACAAATATTCTCTTATACACAAGATTTCTTTCTTTCATTTATCCTGAGCTTGGTCTCTTCTCTGAGTTGGTCTCTTCTCCCAGGCAACCAGCACCAGAATAAGAGGACACAGTCTCAAGCTGCACCAGGGAAAGTTTAGGCTCGAGGTGAGGAGAAAGTTCTTCACAGAGGGAGTCGTTAGCCATTGGAATGTGCTGCCCAGGGAGGTGGTGGAGTCATCATCCCTGGAGGTGTTCAAGAGGAGATTGGACGTGGCACTTGGTGCCATGGTCTAGTAGTCATGAGGTGTAGGGGGACAGGTTGGACTTGATGATCTTTTCCAACCTTGTTGATTCTATGATTCTATGAGTTTAATGTGTAGCTTTTAACCCATGGCATCTGTTAGCTTGAAATTCAGCAGTCACTTCAGCCACAGGTGTGCATGCATACGTGATCAACTGACAACTCTTTCCTTCGTTCTATTCACAGCTGGCTAAGCTTCTCTTCAAAGCTACTTGTGCAGTTCAGATAGTTTTAGTCCCAGGTAGACTGCAAAACTGTAACCCAGAAAAATCTTCCCCTGCCCTGCCTGCGAGAAAAAAAAATAATCATAGTATCATAGTATCAGTCAGGGTTGGAAGGGACCACAAGGATCATCTAGTTCCAACCCCCCTGCCATGGGCAGGGACACCCCACACTAGATCAGGCTGCCCAGAGCCTCATCCAGCCTGGCCTTAAACACCTCCAGGGATGGGGCCTCAACCAGCTCCCTGGACAACCCATTCCAGGGCTTCACCACTCTCATGGTGAAGAACTTCCTCCTCACCTCCAGCCTGAATCTCCCCACCTCCAGCTTCATTCCATTCCCCCTAGTCCTATCACTACCTGACATCCTGAGAAGTCCCTCCCCAGCCTTCTTGTAGGCCCCCTTCAGATACTGGAAGGCCACAATTAGGTCACCTCGGAGCCTTCTCTTCTCCAGACTGAACAGCCCCAACCCCTTTCAGTCTGTCCTCATAGAAGAGGTGCTCCAGCCCTCTGATCATCCTTGTGGCCCTTCTCTGGACATGTTCCAGCACATCCATATCCCTCTTGTAATAGTGGCTCCAGAACTGGATGCAGTACTCCAGGTGGGGTCTCACCAGACCTGATTAGAGGGGGAGAATCCCCTCCCTTGCCCTGCTGGCCACACTTCTCTTGCTGCAGCCCAGGATCTGATTGGCTTTCCGGGCTGCAATCTGTTCAGCACTCTGCCAGTGGAGCAACTCACTGCCTGTTGGTAATCACTGCACCAAACACAAGCCCTTCCTCTGTTTACTTCTAGGGATTATTTTCACAACAGAAATTTACAAACTGGCACCACTTCATCTTATTGCCAGACCATTCTCTCTGCTGCACCAGCTCTGCCATCTGCATATCCAGCTAGCAAGTGGTTGGAGAGCTCAGATGGGGGAAAAAGGAAGAGGAAGGAAGGCAGGAAAGAAAAAAAGGAAAGGAAGGCAGAAAAGAAAAAGGAAAGGAAGGCAGAAAAGAAAAAGGAAAGGAAGGCAGAAAAGGAAAAAGGAAAGGAAGGCAGAAAAGGAAAAAGGAAAGGAAGGCAGAAAAGGAAAAAGGAAAGGAAGGCAGAAAAGGAAAAAGGAAAGGAAGGCAGAAAAGGAAAAAGGAAAGGAGGGCAGAAAAGGAAAAAGGAAAGGAGGGCAGAAAAGGAAAAAGGAAAGGAAGGCAGAAAAGGAAAAAGGAAAGGAAGGCAGAAAAGGAAAAGGAAAGGAAGGCAGAAAAGGAAAAAGGAAAGGAGGGCAGAAAAGGAAAAAGGAAAGGAGGGCAGAAAAGGGAAAAAATGGAAAGAAAGCAAAAAAAAAAAGGCTACTTGTTATGCATAAAAAATGCAAATAAAACTCCAAATAAATGGAATACTTTGAGAATTCCTTCTGTTATGCAAAGCTTCCTATGACACAGGACACCCAGCACAACTGCATGTGTTGCTGGTTCAGATCCCTCATTTTTGAGCTAAAAGTACACCCTGTGATCCTTTGAGCCAGCCTTAGGAATCACTACAGAACAGTTACTCTGGGAAATAGCTTCTTGATGACGGCATTCAAGTATAGATCAAAACACCCTGCAAGCTCAAGATCTGACTCCTCGAGATACCAGACACAGAGACTGCTTTCTCCCTACAACTTCTTTTTTATGGCAGAAAAGTTCCTGAGCAGCAGAGGGCAACGCTGCTGCATTTCCCCACTGCAAGCTGTGTCGCAGCCCTTCTGAACTTGGTGATGTGGACAGGTAATAATCATCACTAACAGCATTTACCACCTCCAGTATGCCAGCTACTCTACCCAGAACAAGTGGGCAGAGACTTTACAAGCACAGGGACATCGAATACTTTAAACCAAACAGAAACCTGATCCCCAACCTCAGAACAAAACCCTCCAACCAAACAGTAAAAAACCTCAAGCAACAAAACTGCTTTTTCACTATCTTTGGTCAGCACTTTGCAGCACCTCTGTACAGGGCTAGAAAGAAAAGTAAATGAGGCAGAGAACTTCCACTGCATGAGCTGGTAAGAACAGGCACATCTCATTACCTGGATCCCCTATCACTACCAGATCACCTGTGTGTCTCTCTCTTTCTTTTTGTCCCATAATAAATAAGCAAACAGAAAGAGGACACCTTTAGCTTCACAAGGTGGAGATGATTCTATGATCTTCCCTCCCCAGATGTCAGAAGCTGATAGTGTGCTGGAGAGGTGGGCTGAAGCCAACCTCATGAGGTTCAACAAGACCAAATGCAAGGTCCTGCATCTGGGTCAGGGCAATCCCAGGCACCAATATAGGCTGGGCAGCAACTGGCTTGAGAGCAGCCCTGAAGAAAAGGATTTGGGCCACCAGTGTGCACTTGAAGCCTAGAAAGGCAATCACATGCTGGACTACATCAAGAGAAGCATGGCCAGCAGATCAAGGGAGGTGATTCTCCCCCTCTACTCTGCTCTGGTGAGACCCCACCTGGAGTACTGTGTCCAGTTCTGGAACCTCTATTACAGGAAGGATCTGGAAGTGCTGAAATGTGTCCAGAGAAGGACCATGATGATTCAAGGGCTGGAGCTTCACTCCTAGGAGTTGGGGTTGTTCAGTCTGGAGAAGAGAAGGCTCTGAGAAGACCTTATTGTGGGCTTCCAGTATCTTAAGGGAGCCTACAAGAAAGCTGGGGAGGGACATTTTAGGGTGTCAGGGAGTGATAGGACTAGGGGGAATGGAATAAAACTAGAAATGGGTAGACTCAGAGTGGATTTTAGGAAGAACTTCTTCCCCATCAGGGTGGTCAGACACTGGCACAGGTTGCCCAGGAAGGTGGCGGAAGCCTCATCCCTGGAGCTTTTTAAGGCCAGGCTGGATGTGGCTCTGAGCAACCTGATCTCTCTCAGCCTCTCCTCATAGGACACATTCTCCAGTCCCTTCATCATCCCCATAGCCTTCCATTGGACTCTCTCAAGTAGATCCCTGGATCACATTAAGGTCAAAACACAAATCAACCTGCATGGATGATCTGCTTTAATGCAGGGGTAGTACACTGGTTCCTCTCCAGGGGCAAGAGAGTTTCAATGTAACTCACAACAGATTAAAAGTCAAGACATGATTCATGCAAGTTTCCTTAGGTTTAAGAAAAGCCATAAATGTGTGGGAAGTAAACAGAGGTAACTGCCAAGCTAAACAGTGCTGTGCTGCATCCTGATTAGACAACTCACAGTAAAGGCACAAGGAGCAGGTTGAAGCCTGTAACCAGGATGATCCTCCCAACATACACCTCAGTCCTGTACCTATGAAGCAAAAGCTCCTGCTCTCCCACTTGCTAAAGTACCTTAGCTTTGGTCTCCTAAATCCTACCTACACTTCAACCTTGCAAAACCCTAAACTTCTGATGTTTCTCTTACTGTGAGACTTGGGACAACAAGCCAATCTACTCTCTGAAACTACAACCAACCTCCCCAGCCTCCTGCATGGGCAAACCCTGGCCTGAGGAATGGACTTTTCTCTGTTTGGGATTATGGACACAGTGAAGGTGCACATTTGGTCAGGATTTGCTGTGTTGAATTAAACTGAGTTGCCTGCTCTAGGATTTGCACACACATGCATACCCTGCTCTGTAGAAGAGCTTACCCACCCTTCTGAGAAGGCTGCTTATCAGTGCAAGTGAAAGAGCATCCCTGGGTTTAGCCTACCATGCCAGGTGCACCTGCCAGGGACCAGCCCAAATCTGATAATATAATGAAGATAAAGACTCTAAACTGCACTTGCATGTGTCTACATTTCCACACTCCCATTTTTTACCTGGATGGCCTCTGGTTTTAGGGTTCTTGCACACCAAAAGGTCTGCTGTTTGCCCATAGCAGTAGGATGCTCAGCATCTCCCCAGCAATGCAACTTTACAAGCCTTGATCTCAACACTTTGCCACAGTGCAAAGGTTTGCCTACCTGTCAACAATAAGAAGCAATTCACCATGCAAGACTCAGAAGACTACTCCACTTCATAACTGGCATGGAAAAAATGTAGGAAACGCAGGCAGCAGAACTGTCCAGTGCCAAACCTGAGGAAGGCAGCAAAGTCCTGCCCTTGTTTCTGTCACAGTAACAGAGCATCAGGAAGGGAATAAGCTGCCACCACCAGCAAAACATCCCTGAATCACTTCACAGACATCAAATGCTGCAGGAAGTCGGGGGCTTTACAGCCTTCCCTGCAGAGGGACAGCAGCAAGCTTCTTCCCTTCACAGACAACTGACACGCAGGGGAGCCAGGGCCCTCAAGGGAGACTAAATGCCTCCTGAGAGATTATCTGGATGCCACCAGCTACACCACATGTGCTCCTCCATCCTACATGGGCCTGGGCTGCCACTGCACGCAGAAGCTCTCCAGTTACTCTTTCAAAGGTCACCAGTACAGCACAGGTCACAAATTTACCCCATTTATATCCTTTTCCAACAACTCTCATCTGCATTACTGAGACATGTGTTTGCACTGTGGAATACTGAAACAGATGGTGTGAGCATCCCACTTAGCTTGGGTCTTGCATTCTTACAAGCTGAAGCTGTAGGCTCAGTTACTTGCATCATTCTCACTATTACTTGGCCACACACGTAAAAAGGGAAGTCAAGTGGGGAAGGGAGGCAGGGTGTGTGAGTACAAATCTGAAAGTCACCACACAACCACAAAAAGAGAACACCACCACAAAACCAAACCCAAGCAAAACCAAACCACCAAGCCCCCCACACCACAGCACTGAAGCTGCAGACACATGGTTTCACATACTTATTGTTCTGAGCATTGCAACTCAAAATTCAAAAGCTCTTGCAACTACTGCCTTCCTAAAACTCTTCTATGGGATGTGGATATGTGCTAAGGTGAAAAAATGAGCAAGGAAAATGCACATTTAGGCTGGATCTTAGGAAGAAGTTCTTCAGTATGAGGGTGGTGAGACTCTGGAATAGGTTATCCAGGGAGGCAGTGGATGCCTTCTCCCTGGGGCTGTTCAAAGCCAGGTTGGATGACACTTTGAGCAGCTGAGTCTAGATAAAAGGCATCACTGCCCATGACAAGGAAGTTGAAGTAGATGATCTTTAAGGTCCCTTCCAACCTAAGCCACTGGAACAGGTTGCCCAGGGATGTGGTTGAGGTCCCAGCCCTGGAGATATTCAAGGTGAGGCTTGACAGGGCTCGGAGCAACCTGAAGTGGTGGAGGATGTCCCTGCTAACTGCAGGGGGGGGTTAGACTAGATGACCTCTGGAGATCCCTTCCAACCCAAACCATCCTATGATTCTACAGTAAAGCAAACATATCAGTGCACATCTGATTAGATAATTTATATCAACTTTGATGTAACTTCTTCCTTACATAAAAGCACACAGCTCAGAATGATGCAGTCATACAAAAATGGACCTTACTTATTCAGAGATGGGTTTGGGTTGGAAGGAACCTTCAAGATCATCTAGTTCCAACACCCTTGACTTTGTCAGGGACACCTTCCACTGGACCAGGCTGCTCAAGGCCTCAGATTTCATGTTTTACATTTAGCACCTGAAAAGCCTCAAGGCTTAATAAATTCAGTTTTATTAAACACAAGGGTAAAAAAAAATACAATCCCCTGGGTTGGTGAAATGAGGAGATTTGAAATGAGGAGATTTGACTGTTTCCAGCTAAATGTCACCACTCAGAACTGGCAAATCTTAGTCTTTCATGCATGTGATGTATTCAAAGATACAAGAAACCTTTTCTTAATTGAAAATTAGCTAATGATCATTGAATTTAATTAGCTGAGTCCACTGAAATGGAGAAAGTATCCTTTCTGCCTCTGCAAAAGAAATGAGTTTCCAAAAGCTTTCAAACTTGAACAATGGGCAACCAGGGTCACAGCCAAGGACTTTAATTAGTTCAGTTGTCTTATGTTCTTTAGCACTTGGGCAACAAAGGTGCTGTTCCATGTTTTAGTTCAATAAATGCATGTTGCAGTAAGTTTTAGCACATTTCAGAAGTATTCACAGAAAGAAGCAAAGAAATGCTAAAAACATGGATGTAATTCTAAATAACAAACCACTACCCACTTCATTAACTCACTGCCTTGAAGAACAAAACCCACCACTGCTCCAGAGCTGGCCCAGACTGTGCAGGAAGGTAAAGCATGGCCAGCAGGTCTAGGGAGGTTCTTCTCCCCCTCTGCTCTGCCTTAGTGAGACCACACCTGGAATGCTGTGTCCAGTTTTGGGCTCCCCAGTTCAAGGGAGACAGGGACCTGCAGGATAGAGTCCAGCGGAGAGCCATGAGGATCGCAGGGGACTTAAGCATCTCCCCTATGAAGAGAGATTGAGAGCCCTGGGGCTGTTCAGTCTTGAGAAGAGAACACTGAGAGGGGATCTCATCAATGTCTATAAATATCTGAGGGGTGGGTGTCAAGTGGAGGGGGCCAAGCTGTTTTCAGTGGTGCACAGTAATAAGCCAAGGAACAACGGATGCAAACTTGAACACAGAAGGTTCCACCTCAACATGAGGAGAAACTTCTTTACTGTAAGGGTGACAGAGCACTGGAACAGGCTGCCCAGGGAGGTTGTGGAGTCTCCTTCTCTGGAGACCTTCAAAACACCTGTATGCATTCCTGTGCAGACTGCCCTGGGTGATCCTGCTTTGGCAGGGGGGTTGGATTCGATGACTTCTGGAGGTCCCTTCCAACCTCTAACATTCTAGGATCCTATTGAAAAGAGAATGCCTGTATCAGCTGCTTTCCTCTTGCAACAAAGATTTCAACATTAAGCTCACACAAAGATTAGAATATTGAATATCCTCCAGCTACCTGCTGAACAGCCATTACTAAACAAGCACAACAGCTACAGCAAAGGCAAAATGCTGAGGTCCCGCTGTGCCCACTTAAAGGTAGGTGGTGAACACTAACAAATCTCCCCAGTCCACAGCTACCTGGCATGATCTATTTTAAACAGACAGAATTTTTATCAGCACTGGAACATGCATCTTAAAACATTTTAAGGCTAAGGACAGGAACAAGCTGCCCAGGGGGGTGGTGGAGTCTCTCTCTCTGGAGATATTCAAAAGCCACCTGGATGCATTCCTGGGTGATCTGCTCTAGGTGATCCTGCTCTGGCAAGGGGTTGGACTGGATGATAGAACAGAACAGACAGAACAGACCAGACCAGACCATACCAGACCAGAATAGAATAGAATAGACCAGACCAGGTTGGAAGAGACCTTCAAGATCATCATGTCCAACCCATCAACCAATCCAACCCACCTAAACAACTAACCCATGGCACCAAGCACCCCATCAAGTCTCCTCCTGAACACCTCCAGTGATGGTGACTCCACCACCTCCCTGGGCAGCCCATTCCAATGGGCAATCACTCTCTCTGTATAGAACTTCTTCCTCACATCCAGCCTAAACCTCCCGTGGTGCAGCCTGAGACTGTGTCCTCTGGTTCTGGTACTGGCTGCCTGGGAGAAGAGACCAACCTCTGCCTGTCTACAACCTCCCTTCAGGTAGTTGTAGAGAGTAATAAGGTCACCCCTGAGTCTCCTCCTCTTCTCCAGGCTAAGCAACCCCAGCTCCCTCAGCCTCTCCTCATAGGGCTTGTGTTCCAAACCCCTCAGCAACTTTGTTGCCCTTCTCTGGACTCCTTCCAGCAAGTCAACATCCTTCCTAAACTGAGGGGCCCAGAACTGGACACAGTACTTTCAAGGTCCCTTCCAGCCCCTCACATTCTGTGATTCTGTGCTATGCTCCCATTTATTTCATTTATATTCTTTTAATGTGTGAAATCCTTGCCCATAATGGAACTTAAACACATAACCCACTTAACCATCAGCTCATAACAGTCAACATTTGGCTTCCTAAGCTGAGAATACCAAAAAACCATGCCATTGTACGATGGATCTCCACAGAGCCACTTGGAGCAGTGAACATTTCCAGTCTATACAGCGTGAAAGCAAAGCTCTCTGCCATAGACAGCTGGAAACACATTAGCAGCTTCCTGCTTCAGACATTCATCAGTATCCAAGGCTTGTGCCGAGGAAGCAGAAGTGGAGTTTAGAAAATAGTAAGGCAAATCCACAGAACCATTTAAATCTCTGGGTGCTCCTCCAGCACAAAGGCAAATTCCTGGAACCAAAAGCAAGATTAATCTACACAAATCTACGCTGCTGAGCTGAAAAGCGCTAAGGCAGAAGCCGCCCGGGAGAGCGCGGCGAAAACATTCCTGGCCCGTCACACCTCGGAGGAGCTACGAAACAAACAAACAGTTTTAATCACCTTGGCAAATGGGCAGCTTCATCTTCCACTGTGAGATCTGTCTGTACCATCTCCTGTTTCAGTTCTCCGATTTCTGAGGCAATTGTGTCAATGAGCTAGAAAGGGACAAAAATAGGATGACGTCAAGCGAGTGGAAGAGGCGTGGAGAGCGGCAGCCTGGGCAAGTTTAGTCACCAGAGATTACAAACTCCCTTCTTTCTTTTTTTTTTTTAATTGAATCCTATTTGGACTTCCCCCTTGCAAAGGAAAAAGTTAAGGGTTGGGGCCACTTCTGATCATTGTTGGAGAAAGAGTGATTCCTCTTTTGTGCCAATACAAAACCTTCCAGGCTGGCCTAGCTGGCTTTATTTAAACCTATTAAATCTGCGGCCTCAATCTACAGAGCAGCTTAAAAGAATTCAGAGATTTGCTTTTCTGCAGCATTTATTCTCTCAAATAATAATAACAACAACAAAAAATAAACCCCAACACTATACTTACTACACTATACTCCATCTGAAATAGTCATTTCAGAAGAGACATTGTGCCAGCATTATGATATTGTGGAGGAAAAGTAACAAAGCAAGGAGGAAATGGGTGGCTGCTTTTCACACGAGGTCTTGGACTGCACTTGAGCAATTCTTCAATTAAAAGAGAAATGCTTTGTGACACCTCAGGTCAGGTGGAACACAATCATCACTTTGGACTTGGGGGCACAAACTGAGCTTAGATGTGGGGAGAGATTAGCACTGGAGCTGAATCCTGAGAAACACAGCATTTGCTAGCCAGATGTCTGGGAAACATCTTATTGAGCAGAAAGTTTGCAAGGCTTGTTGTCTTGAACATTCTTTGCAGCAACTGCATCAAGTTTGCTTGACACACCACCATAAGAGCATAAAAACCCTGGCAGTGTTCCCTTGCTGTGGTGAAACCCAATGCAGTGATGCCATCTCCTGTGCCCCCACCCCTACATCTCAGAGCAAACAAAACAAAACCCCAGGCAGATGAAATCAAAAGAGCTTTCTAGTCCAAGTCAGAACAGTCTTCAGAGCTGCCACAAGACTGCCCTGAGTCCCATTACTGTTAGGAAGCTCAGCATAGCTGCATCTTAAGGAATTGCAGGCAACATTTTCCTATACTGTTTGGTTGGCAGTTTTTCTCTAGCTCAGAAATCCACCCCCTGCTTTGCTATGCAGCATGATACTGATCAATTCAAGAGAACTTTCATTCTCCACTTACAATAGGCCAGCTCCAGTGAGTACACCTTATGTGAGAATTAATCCCTCCATCCTCCATCCATACCACATGGCTTTTTTCTGTCAAGGACAGAGCTCCCAGCCATGCTGTACCACTGGCATTACAGCCTACAAAGATCTTCCACCTGCTGACTCTCAAACACCCCCATGAGTCACTGCAGTGAGATGTGAGCAATGCCTTCCTGACCATGAGAAAGAGCAGCAGGAGGAACTCACACCATCCCAGCTGAGCAGCCTCACATCTCACAGCAGCACTCTGCACCCCCACGAAGCAGCACCTCCAAAACACAGCCACCAAGCACCCTGCTAGGCACAGGTAAATTCCTCCTTCCTTTTGCATAGGGGATGAATCCAGCCCCCAAGTGAAAAATACAGGTGGCAGTGCAGTTGGATGAATCTGGCTGGAAAGCTATTGCATCATCATGCATGTCTGTGAGTGAGTGCTGTATCGCCTCGGAGGGAAGCTTCGACCTGGGTGCAGTACCAGGTTCCACCAATACATGGCTAATTGTACCTTGCAGATAGATCACACTGGGTGGTTCTTCCTACTCTTTTAAAGCCTCAATCACCATCACCCATAATAAATTTATTCTTGTAAACTTCTGACATGATACAGCTGCAATTCTCACTGACCTGATGGCGCAGAAGTTTCGTGCTGTGCTGTGCTGGCCCCCAACAGGGCAGTTCCTCTCCTTCCCTAGGGCTGCCTTGGCTGTTTATCTAGCTGCTTCAGCTTGCTAGAAGGTTAGAAGACTTCTTGATTTTGTATTTTGCTTCATTTTCTGCTCTCTTAATCACCTGAACCTAATCTCTGAGGGGGTCACACAAGCTCCAGAGCAGACACCAGAACACAGAGGAGAGTACCAGGTTGGGAGTACATCTGCCCTTTTCATACTAGCTCCCATCTGCCCCAAGGTGAAATCACACCCTCTTGCCTGGCCACCTCAGCAAATGGCCCAGGGTTTGGGGCTGTTTGTGCTGACCTGGAAATAGAGAACATATGCCTTGGTTTAGGCACCCCAAAATAGCCAATAACTGGGTTCGCAGATTCATGGAATGGTTTGAGTTGGACGGGACCTTGAAGCTCATCTAGTGCCAACACCACTGCCACCATGGGCAGAGAGACTTTCCACTAGACCAAGCTGCTCAAGCCCTAATGCAACCTGGCCTTGAACACCTCCAGGGAGGGAGCATCCATGATCATCCTGGGCAACCTCTTCCAGTGTCTCACCTCCCTCACTGGAAAGAATTTCTTTCTAATATCCAGCCTGGATCAAGCCTCCTCCAGCTTCAATCCATTCCCTCCCATCCTCTCACTACAAGCCCTTTAGGAACACAATTCTCTTTTGTTGATGGTTTGCTTTGCTTTGTTGTTGTTTTGTTGTAATTGTTTGTGGATTTTGGCTTTGTTGCTTTTGTTGTTGTATTTTTATTTTGTTTTGTTTCCTCTTTTAACAACCTGCTAATACCTTCTACAAATGGCAACTAATTTTCCTTACATTCTTTTTCATACTAAAAAAAAAAAACCCAGAAAATAACCCAAAACCTATTCTTCTCCTGACTTAAGAGTAATTAAAAGGCTTGGGGAGTTGCATCATTTGTGTATTCTCCTAATTACCTGACACACCCCCTTGTGACAGCACCTGACAAACCATTTTCTGTTAAGTACCATAAGGTGCACTCATGATTTCATGACATCCTTTCTGCAGTCCTCAGGATCAATGCAACTTGTGCTCATTACACAGCCTAAGCAAAATGCTTGCCTGATTAGCATTATGTCAGATGAGATGGTAATGATATGTTTCTACAAAATGCAGGAAGGATCCTGGGCATGTGCTATTATTAGATCCACCCCTGAAAAAACAAGCAGCAGCAGAAGGCTGTCACCTTCTCAGCGGAAGGGCTCAGACTATCTGAGTTCTTCAGACAGATTTCTCTCCCTGCAAAGAGTGGGATTCCTGTTTTGCTGGGGAAAATGGGAAAACTCACTCCTTGGTTTCAAGTCTGTTGAAACCAAGAGCTTAAAGGGCAGTTGCCACAGGAAAATACAACTGAAGTGGATGGATGCATTTGTCAGAGGGCCCTGGTAAATATAAACCAGAGACAGAGTCATAGAATTGTTTGGGTTGGAAAAGGCCTCCAAGATCATCAAGTCCAAACATTGACCTAACACCACCGTGGCCATTAAACCCTGTCCCCAAGTGCCATGGCCACATGTTTCTTGAATACCTCCAGGGATGGGGATTCCACCACCTCCTTGGGCAGTCTGTTCCAATGCCTGACCACTCTTGCAGCAAAGAAACTTTTCATAATCTCCAAACTAACCCTCCCTTGGCACAATTTCAGGCCATCTCCTTTCATCCTACCACCCAATACTAGAGAGAAGAGCTAAACCCTCACCTCACCAGAAACTTGTTTGAAGGAGTTGCCCTGTGAGCCTGAACACTTACAAAATTATTTGAAGAAATCTGTCACAGACTATTTAGGACTATTAGATATTATATTAGATATATAGATATTATTATTACACATTGGCCACAACAACCCCATGCAGTGCTGCAGGCTGGGGTCAGAGTGGCTGGAGAGAGGCCAGGCAGAAAGGGACCTGGAGGTACTGGTTGATAGTAAGCTGATCATGAGCCAGCAGTGTGGACAAGGAAGCCAAGGGCATCCTGGACTGGATCAGAAACATTGTGGCCAGCAGGAGCAGGGAAGTCATTCTGCCCTGTACTCAGCACTGGTTAGGCCACACCTTGAGTCCTGTGTCCAGTTTGGGGTTCCTCAGTTTAGGAAAGATGTTGAGTTGATGGAAGGTGTCCAGAGAAGGGCAAGAAAACTGGGGAGGGGTCTGGAGCACAGCCCTCTGAGGAGAGGCTGAGGGAGCTGGGGGTGTTTAGCCTGGAGAGAAGGAGGCTCAGGGGAGACCTTCTTGCTCTCTGCAACTCCCTGAAGGGAGGTTGTAGCCAGGTGGGGGTTGGTCTCTTCTCCCAGGCAACCAGCACCAGAACAAGAGGACACAGTCTCAAGCTGCGCCATGGGAGGTTTAGACTGGATGTTAGGAAGAAGTTCTTCATAGAAAGAGAGATTGGCCATTGGAATGTGCTGCTCAGGGAGGTGGTGGAGTCACCATCACTGGAGGTATTTAGGAGGAGACTGGATGGGGAGCTTGGTGTCATGGTTTAGCTGATTAGATGGTGTTGGGTGATAGGTTGGACTCGATGATCTCGAAGGTCTCTTCCAACCTGGTTAATTCTATTCTTTCTATTCTATATTAGATACTATAAAGACACATAGATATTATATTAGGTATTATATAGATACATAGATATTTTATTAGATATTCTATGGATATAATGTTAGATAATATATATAGAGATGTTATATTAGATATTATATAGATATACAGCTATTATCCTGCTATGCTACATGGAAAGTTTACATGGAAAGAAATGCATCTGAAAGTAGGACATGTCAGGAGAATTATCTAACATTAAAAATAAAATCAAAATTAAAAGGAGACCTTATCTAACATGATAAATAGCCTTTTTTTGTGTCTCATGTTTTTCCTTTGGAGTTTATTTCTGATCAAGCATCATTCTCCAAATTAAAAAGAACCTACAATGCAACCACTGTAAACCCAAACAATCACTGTGACTCAGGCAGCATGAATTCACAGAGCAGCCCAGCACAGTATTCCCTAACCAAACCTATCCTAAACATTAGATTGCCACAAATATCCATGCACTAACTGTTTGCATTCCTAAAATCCATGAGTGAAATAAGCAAATGCAAACATCTCCAGCCACAATGCTTCCTTTCATATCGTAACACGCTACGCTTACTGCCCACTGATCCTTCACTCAACAAGGCTGAGCTCAGCTTTGAGGAGCTGGCAGGGCTGATAATATCATTCATAGAATGGTTTGGGCTGGAAAGCATCTCCAGAGGTCATCTAATCCAACCCCTCTGCAGTCAGCAGGGACATCCTCCACTAGAATAGAATAGAATTAACCAGGTTGGAAAAGACCTTTGAGCTCATCGGGGCCAACCTATCATCCAACACCATCTAAGCAACTAAACCAAGGCACCAAGCACCCTATCCAGACTCTTCCTAAACACCTCCAGGGATGGTGACTCCACCACTTCCCTGGGCAGCACATTCCAATGGCCAATCTCTCTTTCTGGGAAGAATTTCTTCCTAACATCCAGCCTAAAGCTCCCCTGGTGCAGCTTGAGACTGTGTCCTCTTGTTCTGTTGGTGGTTGCCTGGGAGAAGAGACCAACCCCCACCTGGCTACAACCTCCCTTCAGGTAGTTTTAAAGAGCAATAAGGTCTCCCCTGAGCTTCCTCTTCTCCAGGCTAAGCAACCCCAGCTTCCTCAGCCTCTCCTCAGAGGGCTGTGCTCCAAACCCCTCCCCACCTTTGCTGCCCTTCTCTGGATACCTTCCAGCAACTCAACATCTTTCCTAAACTGAGGGGCTCAGAACTGGACACAGGACTCAAGGTGTGGCCTAACCAGTACTGAGCACAGGGCAGAATGACTTCCCTGCTCCTGCTGGCCACACTGTTCCTGATGCAGGCCAGGATGCCACTAGAATTCTTGTCCACCTGGGCACACTGCTGGCTCATGTTCAGCCTACTGTCAACCAGCACCCCCAGATCCCTCTCTGCCTGGATCAGGTTGCTCAGAGCCTTGTCAAGCCTCTCCTTGAATATCTCCACAGATGTGGTCACAAGCACCTCCCTTGGCAACCTGTTCAAGTGTTTCACCACCTTCATGGTAATGAACTTGTTTACTATTCAATCTAAATCTAATCTTCTCTATTTTCAAACCATTGCTCCTCATCCTGTTACTCCAGGCTTTTGCAAACAGTCCCTCTCCTGCCTTCTTGTAGGCCCCCATCAGCTACTGAAAGGCTGCTATTAAGTCTCCCCAGAGCCTTCTCTCCTCCAGGCTGAACAACCCCAGCTTCATACATGCATACCACAAACACGACTCAGGTGAGCTCCCCAGTGCTCTCTCACCAGAGCACATATGTTCCATTTTTGGTTTACAGCTTTCAGGATGTCATGCAAACAGCAAAAATCAGAGCAGTCATGTTCCCTGGAAGCAACATGCTCCCAAGGAGCTACAGTCACCTTTCTGAAGCTGCTCTGCCTACACACATCACTGCTGTCCATCAGGGAAAGCACAGAGAATCATGGAATGGCAGGGGTTGGAGAGGACCTCTGGAGATCATCCAGTCCAACAACACCCTTGCCAAAGATCACCTAGGGCAGGTCACACAGGACTACATCCAGGTGGGTTCTGAAAGTCTCTAGAGAGGGAGACTCCACAGCCTTTCTGGGAAGCCTTGTTCCAGGGCTCCATGGCCCTCCCTGTCAAGAGGTTTATCCTCATGTTGAGGTAGAACTTGCTGTGTTCTAGGTTGTACACATGGTTCCTTGTCCTATCTCTGGGCAGCACCAAAAAGAGCCTGGCCCCTTCATCTTGACACCCACCCCTCAGATATTTACAGACATTAATAAGATCCCCTCTCAGCCTTCTCCTCTCAACACTAAAGAGCCTCAGGTCTCTCAGTCTTTCTTCATAGGAGAGATGTTCAAGTCCCTTCATCACCCTCATAGCTCTCTGTTGGTCTCTCTCCAGTAGATCCCTGTCTCTTGAACTGGGGAGCCCAAAACTGGGTACAGTATTCCAGGGCTTGGTAGAGGAGGATGATAGCATGCCCAGGGTGAGACACAGATCAGTGCCTCTCTCAACAGCGCAGCATAACTACAGGTCTTACTCCTCATTCTACTCATGAATCATCTCCTAGTCCCAAGGAGAAAACAGATGGTTTTGACCTAATATCTTTTTCAGGACATTTTTGGGGGGAAAACTTCAAAATCATAAAACTAAACCCCATCACTCATACCTCACTGCAGGGCAACTCAGCTCCTGGGCTTTTTGTGTGGAAATGGAACTAAGCTTGCACAAAGAGTTCAAGCAAAAATGTCATCTTTCAGAGAGTGCACTGAAAGAGTCAACCACTGCAGGATGTTTCCAAGCCCTGAGATTTACAACATCCAAAGAGGAAAAGGTAAGATCCATGCTTCTCATCTGACATGGGAACACAGGCTAAAGACAGCAAGGATCAGTATCAGCCCGGACAAATGTGTCACAGCACTTACAACCCCCCTCTCCTTCCTGCCAGCATCTCATTTTTCATTCTTTCTGGAGGCTTGCATCCTCTTTGGCATCACATCTTTTCCTTCCTGTTTTGATAAGCAGAGCGTAGCAACCCTCAAAGAGAAGCCTGTGTGACGCGGCGGCAGAGGGCCAGCGATGAGCCAAACTGGGAATGCTATTTCTGAACTTCTCCAAGTGTCTGAACACAACCAAATATTTTTATACATGGCTACAATTCCTGGTTATCTTGCACAGTGAGCTATGAATGCTGAAGAGCACTAATATTAGGCAGTGCCCTACTCATCAGTAAGCCCCAAAGCTTTACCTGAGGTTTGATTTCGGGGATGGAGAAGCTTTAGTGGTGTAAAACACTGATGCCAGCTCAATTGGGATTGGAATGCTTTTCTAAGGAGGAGGATGGATCAGTAACAAGGATGTTTATCAGAGACACATTCAGTTCCTTGCATTACCACAGATTCCTTCTGTAACCTCTGGCAAACTATTCAGACCCAGAACTACCAAGCTCAACTCCATCTTTGATTCATTTTTACTACTTGCTGGCTTGGTGCCTTCATCAATGTTGAGGTATAAAGACTTTAGCCTATAAAACTACAGGCTTTTGCCTTTTAGAAATTGGAGACAAAACTGTTCTTTCTGGTGACACCAAGCTGGGGGCAGGAGTTGATCTGTTAGAGGGTAGGAGAGCTCTGCAGAGGGACCTTGACAGGCTGGACAGATGGGCAGTGCCCAAAGGCATGAGATTGAACACATCTCAAGTGCCGTATTCTGCACATTGGCCACAACAACCCCATGCAGTGCTACAGGCTGGGGTCAGAGTGGCTGGAGAGCAGCCAGACAGAAAGGGTCCTGGGGGTACTGCTTGAGGGCAGTTGAACATGAGCCAGCAGTGTGCCCAGGTGGCCAAGGAGGCATCCTGGCATGTATCAGGAATAGTGTGGCCAGCAGGAGCAGGGGTCACCATCACTGGGTGTTCAGGAGGAGACTTGACAGGATGCTTGGTGCCATGGTTTAGTTGATTAGGTGGTGTTGGATGATAGGTTGGACATGACGATCTTGAAGGTCTCTTCCAACCTGCTTTGTTCTGTTCTATTCTATTTACAGTCAAAAGGATGAACATGAAAAAAAAACAAAACTAAGAGATGGTTAGAAGCTACAGCAATGAGATCTTCCTAAGAACCAGAAAGAAAAGCAAAGTTGGAATTTCCCACTGGTATTTGTCAATGACTTTTCTCATAAATGCTGCTCTTCATGAGGATTTAAGTGCCTTGAGAAACTGCATTGTCAGCATGCTGAAGGTTTCTTGAGCAACCTTAAAGTAACCAGCACAACATCAGGACCATATTGCAGCAATACACTGCACAATTCTGTGAGAGCATTCTGAAGCACAGGTCAGCATGGGTAGAAAGGTTGTATTTTAATTACGAGGTTTGCTAAACAGAGAAAGACAAAGCAAACTAAAATAACCAACTGAAAACAAGGCTAACTGCACCTGGGCTTGGGCAATCCCAAACACAAATAGGGGCTGGGTGAGGAGTGGCTTGAGAGCAGTCTGGAAGGGAAGGACTTGAGGGTGTCAGATGATGAAAAACTAAAGAGGCAAGAATGGTTGCTGGCAGCCCAAAAGGCAGCTGTGAGTTGGGCTGCATCAAAAGCAGCAGGGGGTTCTGCTCCTCTGCTCTCGTGAGGCCCTACCCACACTACTGTATCCAGTTGTGGTGTCCCCAGCATAAGAAGGATGTGGAACTACTGAAGCAGGTCCAGAGGAGGGCCGTGAAGATGATCAGAGGGCTGGAGAACTTCTTGTGTGGGGACAGGCTGCCAGAGTTGGGGCTGTTCTGCTGGAAGAAGAGAAGGCTGCAGGGAGGCCTCAGAGCAGCCTTCCAGTACCTGAAGGGGGCTACAAGGAAGCTGGGAAGGGACTTTTTACAAGGGCTTGTAGCAATAGGATGAGGGGGAATGAATTGAAGCTTGAGGAGGGGAGATTTAGAATGGAATAGAATGAGGCACCAAGTGCCTCATCCAAGCTCTTCTTGAACACTTCCAGTGATGATGACTCCACCACCTCCCTGGGCAGCACATTCCAATGGCCAGTTACTCTGGATGGGGAGCTTGGTGCCATGGCTTAGTTGATTAGATGGTGTTGGGTGATAGGTTGGACTCAATGATCTCAAAGGTCTTTTCCAACCTGGTTAATTCTATTCCATTCCATTCTATTCCATTCCATTCTATTCTTCTTACAATCCCACTAACCTCATGATCCAAGCTCTGGCCCAAAACATATTTTCCACTGGAATACACTCTATTAGATGAGCTGTAAGCCACAGGACATCTCAAAAGAGCCCCCAAAACAGAGAAACACTAAATGGAATTATTTCTGTCTTCTTTCTCTAAGCACATCCATGCCAGAGCACAACTACCAGCTATTAGTGCCTGTATCAACCAGGAAGCTGGACAGAGGATCTTAAGAGAAGAACAAGAGGGACAGGGGTCTCCTGGGGAGGGTCCAGCAGAGGGCTACCAGGATGATAGGGGACTGGAGCACTGCCTGGTGAGGAGAAGCTGAGGGACCTGGGGCTTTTAAGTCTGGAAAAGAGAAGACTGAGAGGGGATTTAATAATGTTTTAAAATATCTGAAGGCTGGGGGTCAGCAGGGAGGGGACAGGCTCTGCTCACTTGCTCCCTGGGATAGGACAAGGAGCAATGGATGTAAGCTGCAGCACAGGAGGTTCCACCTCAACACAAGGGGGAACTTCTTTCCTGTGAGGGTCACAGAGCACTGGAACAGGCTGCCCAGAGAGGCTGTGGAGTCTCCTTCTCTGGAGACTTTCAAGGCCCCTCTGGATGCATTCCTGTGTGACCTGAGCTAGATTGCATGGTCCTGCTCTGGCAGGGGGGTTGGACTTGATGATCTCTTTGGGTCCCTTCCAACCCCTGACATGCTTTGATCCTGTGAAACCTCAGTGTCCTTTAAAAGTATTGAAGCTAAGAGATCTGCCTTGCTGGATTTTGCAGAATATGGCAGCGAGCTCCTGCACTGGCTTCTTGTTGATTTCAAGCTTAGGCTTTAAAAACAACAACAACAGCAACCAAACAAAAAGTGCAAACAAGGCAAAACCACCAGTACACAAACCAGCCTGGAAAAGAGAGTGCACAAAGCTGGTGCACTTTTGGAGTGTTCAGATTGCACACAAACAAGGAACTTCTCTTAAAGCAGGCAAGGAACTGAAAACAATTTCCAAAGCAATAATAGAACTCATAAAGCCATACTGCAACTTGCAGCCACACAAATCCAGTTTATGAAAGCTCTGATAATTTCATGCCTGATGTTTATTTTATCAGCACTAGCAGCCAAAATAAAAAGCAAGCCACAGGCTGTTTTACACCAAGTGTTCTATTCAGTGGACAGGAAAAGACATACCCAAGGAATAGGCTGAGTAGTAGTCTAACCAGAAATACCACCTGTGAAAAAAGGAGATGCTCAGTAAAGTGCAGAAGTCTGTCAGACTGGACAGCACATCCTGCAGCACCCATGCCACATAAAATCACGTGCTTTAGGTTCTGAAAATAGCTCCCTTACCTTGAAGAAGCTTCCCCTTTTGTCCAGACAACGGGCTTGCATTGTCAAAGATGACATCTTCCCCAGGAAGACTCCACTGTATGCCTTGAACTCCTAAAAGCAGAGACATTTTTTAGTAGTTAGTCCAGTCTGTAGGAAATTCCTCTCTAAGCCACAGAAACAGTCACAACAAGCCTTCTGCCAAAAACATCCCTTTCCATCAACAACGTGGTGCCATTTATTTCCTACCAGAGTCCTTACAGATCCCTTTAGTCTATCATTTTTCCATGAACTGCTTTGAAATGGCAGCACTGCTCAGAGTTCCATGTTTCTCCCTTCTCTTCACAGCTGATCCTGTAGCTGTGAGTAGATTTTAATGTGCTCATTAAAAAAAGAATGCTACAACATAATGATTGCTTTGTTTGTTTGCTTGACCTCAGCCCCAAATTCAAATAGACCAAAATGTTTCATGTTGCTACTCTCAAACATCACAGTATTAATGGGGCTGAGCAGGACATGAATCAAAAATCACCCAGAAGGGAGAAAACACATTACCATGAATGTAAAACACACCATGACCCCAAGGGCCCCCAGAACAAACAAACCAACCAACCCTAAACACCATCCCCCCCCAAAAACAAAATCCTGCTTGCAGGTCCTAAAATGCAATTGTGTCTTCTGAGAGTCATAGAATTGTTCCAGTTGGAAAAGACCTCTAAGATCATCAAGACCAGTCATTGACCTAGCAATACCATGGCCATTAACCCATGTCCCAAAGCGCCATGGCCACACGGTTCTGGACCACCTGCAGGGATGATGACTCCACCACCTCCCTGGGCAGCCTGTTCCAATGCCTGACCACTCTTTTCCACAAAGAATTTTTTCCTAATCTCCAACCTAAACCTCCCCTGGCACAATTTCAGGCCATTTCCTCTCATCCTATCACCTGATACTACAGAGAAGAGACCAACCCCCACCTCACTCCAACCTCCTTTCCATGAGCAATGAAGTCTCCCCACAGCCTCCTCTTCTCCAGACTAAACAATCCCAGTTCCCTCAGCTGTTCCTCATGAGACTTGCTCTCTAGACCCTTCACCAGCCTTGTTCCCCTTTCCTGGGCACACTCCAGCATCCCAATGTCCTTCTTGTAGTGAGGGGCCCAAAACTGAATTCAAGGTGAAGGCTTACCAGTACTGAGTATAGGGGCACAATCACTTCCCTAGAGGCCAGGATGCTGCTGGCCTTCATGGGCACTTGAGCACACTGCTAGAACCTGAAGATGAAGTTGGGAAGCAGCAGCAGCATTACTCTACTGTCAGGGAAACTGAATGAAGAGCTTAACAGTCAAAAGAATACACCAACACATAACTAGAACACAAACATAATGAGAAAGACCATGGGAGTGTTCTGCTTCTGATCAGCAGAGTTCCTCTGAAGTCACAACTGATTCACACCAGTTAGCTGTGACAAACTTCTGAGCTGAACAGAAGCCAAGTTTCATGGCTAAAAAGTTCTTCTAAGGTTTTCAAGAATGAGTTTTTAATTGCACTTTGACAGCCAGACTCTTCTCCTGACTCCCACCACCACCAACCACTGAGAAGGTGGTTGTAGTTGTGGTGGATGTTTCGGTTCCCTAAATGGCAAGTGCTGCTGGTGCAAAACATCACAACCTAAGCTAGAGGCCCAGCTTTTGATCTGATCTACACAGAAACTAAAACACCCTTGGCACACTAGAAATTAAAATATACATGGCAAGGAGCAGCAAGGAGAAACAAATTCAGTGGCCTGGCTGCAGATGGAGCTTGAACAAAACAAAGCAGCTAGGACAGAGAATGCCCATGGTTAAAAAAACCTCCCCATTTGACACATACACACACCACCCAACACAGGCTTCTGCTTCCCTCTGCTGCCTCATGAGATGGCATGGACAAGGAAAAGTGGGGCCAAGGAGGAGCTTAGAAGAAAAAAGGGGTTAAAAGAAAAGCCTTGGCAAGCTGGAAAAGCCTGGGAAGTACTGGAAAAGGGCAAGAGGTAGAAGCAGGAGAAGATAAACATTTTTCTCTTGGTTTTAACACGTGGCAGGAAGCTTTAAATTGTTCGCTCTGCTTTCAGAGGTCACACCACAAGAGCCCTAGAAAAGGTTACATTTTTCCACATAGATTCTGGTTAAGAAGTAGCCATGCCAGGAAGCTCAGGAACCAGCCTGTTTTCCAGGCAGAGTCTACAGACTTTAAAGGTTAAAAGAAATATCCTCAATTCAGCACTCTTGTGAAAGCCAAACACAGGAGGGTGACCAAAAGAAGACCAAACAAAAAGACAACAACAACAACAAAAGTGCTGGGGGAGGGCAATAAGAAAAAAATACCTAATCAAACTTTCTTTTAAATGAATATATTTGAATGGATTCCAGAGGAGGCTGGGATAGATTCCAGGAGACTCTGGAACAGGTTGCCCAGAACAGCTGTGGATGCCTCCTCCTTGGAGCTGTTCAAGGCCAGGTCAGATGAGACCTTGGGCAACCAAGTCTAGCTGAGAGGTGTCCCTACCCTTGGCAGCAGGGTTAGAATCATAGAATTGTCAGGGTTGGAAGGGACCTCAAGGATCATCCACTTCCAACCCTCCTGACATGGGCAGGGACACCTCACACTAGATCAGGTTGCTCACAGCCACATCCAGCCTGGCCTTAAAAACTTCCAGGGATGAGGCTTCTGCCACCTCCCTGGGTGACCTGTTCCAGTGGCTCACCACCCTCATGGTAAAGAACCCATTTGGGATTCTCTTTCACCAGTACAGAAGGCTTGTTTGATTCAGTTTCCCATGTGTGTAAAAGACATTCCTCCCCAGAAGGACCATGCCTGAATATCTGCAGACAAACATCCAGAATCCAGAAAGATACTGAAATATATTGAAACATTTGCCATGAATGCTCTGTGTCTGGGCCAGGAACTCTTTGCATCTTATCAACAAAGAAGTTGCACAACCACATCTTTCTGAGAAAAGGTGGAGAAGGCAGGGCTACACAGTGTGTGTATCTTCACTAATGTTAGGAAAAACACTGAGGAAACACAAAACATTCTTACTGCCTGTAAGCATGCCTAAGAAGGAGGGGGGATCAAGATCAAGGACTGTCTAAGAGTAAGAAGACAACCACCAGAAACTCTTTGCCCCATGGCCTCCAAGAGTCCTGAAGGATAACCCTTAAGTTACCTCTAAGATCCCTTCCAACCTGAGCCATTCTGTGATGCAGTATTACCCTCTGTATGACAATGACTCTGAGCCCCAGATGAGTTCAAGTCCTTCCCTTTGCATTGGAGAAAGGCAACAAAGAACAGTCATGTTCTGCACATACCAGAGATGAGCATTTTCTCCTTCCTCTGTGTTTTAAGGACCGAGGCAGGGAGTCTAGAAGGATTTGCTTAAACATTGCCTGGGTGACTGCTCAGAAACTCATCTGAAAATGTCATCAAGCTGCAGGAGCCAACTCACTGTATAATTCATGTGACCTTTTGTCCAGCCATCTGGAAGGCAGCCCCTTCTGTGTTTAAGTGGTCAGTGCTCTACCTACTTAGCAGTCTCCACAGCTCTCAAAAGGGCAGCAGGTGCTAGACCACTGCCTCCTGTTGCGGTGGTGGCTCCCTTCCAGCAGCACCGATCTCCCCTGCGAGCATCACTCTCTTCCCACAGCTCTCTCAAGCCAGGACAAAGCTGGCGTGTGTGTGAAGGAGAGGACAAGGGCAGGACAAAGGAATGACTGGTGTGCTTAGCAAGCTTCCCTGGAATACCGTGCTGCTCCGTGGATGCTGCCCCCAGGCAAGCTGTGTGTTTCCCAAGAGCTGGTGCTTTCCATCTTTCTTCCATTCCCTTCTCCTCCTGCTTTTCATTTAGGTCGGAATGCCAGAGCACCGCTCGGGCGCCTGGATGTAACCAAGACTTCCGGGTGCTTGTCAAAACAGCTCCTGCTTTCCTCCCTCTCCTCCAATTTGATTTGATATTTCATAAGTTCTTAACTGTAGGAGTGCCAGGCACCACCTTCCTGGACTCCTAGGGATCCTTCCCTTTAATCCTCTCATTCCAACCTCACTTTTACAAGGCAAAGATCAGACAGTCTGCATTCCTACCCTGAGCTGGAAAGCAAAGGCCACAGTGATCTGAGGAAAGTAAAAGGTTCCTGCCCACAGTCCTTCTTGCCTTACCTCTGGCTCAGTTTCACAGAATCACAGAATCACCAAGGTTGGAAGAGACCTCAAAGATCATCGAGTCCAACCTGTCACCACAGACCTCATGACTAGACCATGGCACCAAGTGCCACGTTCAATCCCCTCTTGAACACCTCCAGTTTCCTAAGGAATTGAGGCTATGCAGCTGCACCAACCTCATTTCTTAGTTCCTAATTATGATTTTTGATCTCTTAGAATCATAGAATTGTTAGGGTTGGAAGGGGTCTCAAGGATCATCTAATTCCAAACCCTGCCCTGCCATGGGCAGGGACACCTCACACTAGATCAGGTTGCTGAGAGCCACATCCAGCCTGGCCTCTCTTGCCCAATCCCACAAGATTTGACTGAGGAAAAGAGCTTACAAAGGCCAACCAAAAGGGCAGAGGGAAGAGACACCTTAAATGCTGTCACTGAAGAGAGAGATCTGCAGCCTTCCTGTTGCTGACCAACCAACAGAATTGGCAGAACTCACTATTTAGTATTTTAAGCCTAAATTATCCCACTGAAGGAACTGGCTGTCCCCTTTCACTCTCAATCTGTAAAGGCCATGAAGCCACTGAGCAGAGAGACTCACAAAAACTACTCTAGACAAACAAAAAGGGGGTTACCATTCTGCAGCCATGGAAGAATGGAATAAAACAGCAGTCTAGACTTTAAATACAAACTAGCACAAGTTAGCTGATATCAGAAGACTGATGCTGATTGACACCTGCCAATGTAGTCCTCAGGCCATCCACTCTGCCAGTAGGAGAGATAAAATACAGTATTATAATCCCTTCTGTCTTATAACAGAAATTCACAGATTCATGGAATGGTTTGGGTTGGAAGGGAAAGTCTCTTAAAGATCATCTAGTTCCAACCCCACTGCCATGGGCAGGGACACCTCCCACCAGCCCAGGTTGCTCAAGGGCTCATCCAACCTGGCCTTGAACACCTCCATGGAGGAGGTATCCATGACCTCCTTGGGCAACCTGTTCCAGTGTCTCAGCACCCTCACTGGAAAGAATTTATTTCAAATCTCCAGTCTAAACCTGACCTCCTCAGGTTTCAATCCATTTCCCCTCATCCTCTCACTATAAGCCCTTGTCAGAAGTCCCTTCTCAGCTTCCTTGTAGCCCCCTTCAGGTACTGGAAGACTGCTCTAAGGTCTCCCTGCAGCCTTCTCTTCTTCCAGCAGAAAAGCCCCAACACTCTCAGCATGTCCCCATAGGGGAGGCTCTCCAGCCCTCTGATCATCTTCATGGCCTTCTCTGGACCTGCTCCAGCAGCTTCATGTCCTTCTGGGGGCACCAGAACTGGATACAGTACTGCAGGTGGAGCCTCACGAGAGCAGAGGAGCAGAATCCCCTCTCTTACCCTGCCAGTCATACTTCTTTTGATGCAGCCCAGGACACAGTTGCCTTCTGCACTGCAGGTGACCAGTGGTGGCTCATGTTTTGAGTTTTTCATCAACTGACACCCCAAGTCCTTCTCCTTGAGACTGCTCTCCTCACCCAGCCTATATTTGTGCTTGGGATTGCCCCAACACAGGCACTGGACTTTGCACTTGGCTTTGTTGAACTTCATGAGGTTGGTGTGGACTCACCTCTCAAGGCTGCCCAAGTGCCTCTGGATGGGTCCCTTCCCTCCAGCAACCTGACCACACAGGTTGATGTCCCCTGCAAACTACCCAAGGGTGCCTCAATCCCACTCTCAGTATCACTGAAAAAGATGTCAAACAGCACTGGTCCCAGTATTAATCCGTGAGGGACACCACTTAGAATCACAGAATCAATAAGGTTGGAAAAGACCTCAAAGATCATCAAGTCTAACCTGTCACCCAACACCTCATGCCTACTAGACCATGGCACCAAGTGCCACATCCAATCCCCTCTTAAACACTTCCAGGGATGGTGACTCCACCACCTCCCTGGGCAGCACATTCCAATGCCTAACAGCTCTCTCTGTGAAGAACTTTCTCCTCACCTCGAGCCTAAACTTGTCACTGGTCACCATTTGGACATTGAGATGTTGATCCCAACTCTGCCAGGCAACCATCCAGCCAATTCCTCATCCAGCAAGTGGTCACCCCTCAAGTCCACATGCATGGAAGGTAGGCAGAGTCTATTAAGTATGTACTTGAAAACCCAGGGTGACCCTAGCATTGTATTACCACCAAGTTACAATAGTTACCAATATATAGTCTCAACAACAAAACCCCCCCGCAATTAATTCAGTGAAGCCATTTTCTGGCAGATTAAACTGGAGACCAGAAACAAGGACTGTATTAAAACCTGTGGAAAAAACCCCCAACAACCTACTTCTAAAATGCATTCCTCCACTTGAGAATGCACTAAGAGACACAGACCTTCAGATTTGCAGCAAACTGAAGCATCCTCATGCATTCCATTTTCCTGCTCTCTTAGCATACTTGCACAACACCCCCCCACACACACCCCCCAGAGTGTTCAACTCTAGCCTACAAAGCTTTGGTTTGTCTTAATTACTCCGACCTCCTTATCCAATTCTTGGCAAAATTCAACTTTTCCTTTTGAAAGTATTTCCTCTGAGAAGTTAACTGAAAGCCTGCTTCCAGGGACACAGATACAACTGTGCACAGTATCACTTTGAAAGAAAGAAGCAAAAGAAAAAAAAAACAACCCCACCACTCTATCAAATAAGAGCCTCAGTCTGAAAACTTTCCTCAGTGCCAGGATCTTGCAGACCTCTCAACTCAAATGTCGCCTTGTGTTAGCACAGCTGTATCCACAAGCAACAAAAAAAAGCGAGGGGCTTATGCAAAAAGGATTCTAATTTCCATCATTCCTCTGGCTGCAGAAAGGGTTTACAGTCTTTTTTCCTTTTCTTTTTTTTTTTTTTTTTTTTGCCCCCCCCTTCAAATAATGCAAGGGCACAGAAAACAGAATTAAGCAGGTTGGAAAAGACCTTTGAGATCATCGAGTCCAACCTATCACCCAACACCGTCTAAGCAACTAAACCATGGCACCAAGTGCCTCATCCAGGCTCTTTGTAAACACTTCCAGGGATGGTGCCTCCACCAGCTCCCCAAGCAGCACATTCCAATGGACAATCTCTCTTTCTGGGAAGAATTTCTTCCTCACATCCAGCCTGGCACAGCTTGAGACTGTGTCCTCTTGTTCTGGTGCTGCTTGCCTGCCTGGGAGAAGAGACCAATCCTCACCTGACTACAACCTCCCTTCAGGGAGTTGGAGAGAGCCAGAAGGTCTCCCCTGAGCCTCCTCTTCTCCAGGCTACACAACCCCAGCTCCCTCAGCCTCTCCTCACAGGGCTGTGCTCCAAACCCCTCCCCAGCTTTGTTGCCCTTCTCTGGACACCTTCCCGCAGCTCAACATCTTATCTAAACTGAGGGGCCCAAAACTGGACACAGGACTCAAGGTGTGGCCTAACCTGTGCTGAGTACAGGGGCACAACGACTTCCCTGCTCCTGCTGGCCACAGAATTCCTGTTGCAGGTCAGGATGCCATTGGCCTTCTTGGCCACCTGGGCACACTGCTGGCTCATGTCCAGCCTACCATCGACCAGTACCCCCAGGTCCCTTTCTGCCTGGCTGCTCTCCAACCACTCTGACCCCAGCCTGTAGCACTGTCCTTCTCTGGACACATTGAACACGAATCAAGTACACAGCCAAAATGCCAGGTTACTCTTCACAGTGTCACATTTCTGTATTCTGTGATCTCATGTAGAGCATCTGAAAAAGCTTGGAAATAGCAAACACTGCCTGAGCTACCAACCTCCTTTTTCTTCAAGCACTATTTTCATTCTTATCTGTGCTTCAGGGTCCAGAGGAGAGCCACCAAGGAGATCAGAGGGCTAGAGCACCTCTCCTGTGAAGACAGGCTGAAAGAATTGGGGCTGTTCAGTCTGGAGAAGAGAAGGTACCAGGGAGACCTTATAACTACATTTCAATATCTAAAGGGGACCTACAGGAAGGCTGGGAGAGGACTGCTTGGAGTGATAGGACAAGGGGCAATGGTTTGAAAGTGGAGCAGGGGAGATTGTAACCAGGTGGGGGTTGGTCTCTTCTCCCAGGCAAGCAGCACCAGAACAAGAGGACACAGCCTCAAGCTGTGCCAGGGGAGGTTTAGGCTGGATGTTAGGGAGAAGTTCTTCATAGAAAGAGTGATTGGCCATTGGAATGTGCTGCCCAGGGAGATGGTGGAGTCACCATCACTGGAAGTGTTTAGGAAGAGACTGGATGGGGCACTCGGTGCCATAGTTTAGCTGATTAGATGGTGTTGGGTGAATGTTTGGACTCAATGATCTCTGAGGTCTTTTCCAACCTGGTTAATTCTATTCTATTCTATTGGCTTTTGGATTTCAGACAGTGCAAGACAGCAATATCTACTTAGTCACACACTGTGGTTTTTGCAATGAGAGTGGTGAAATACTGGAACAGGTTGCCCAGGGATGTGGTTGAGGCCCTGTTCCTGGAGACCTTCAGGGGCTGTAAACCAGTCCATGCATCAGGCTTGGTATATTTATCTGAAGTGGGAACATCACAGCCAAACTTACACATAGTTCTTTCTCCCTCTAGTTTCAGCTAGTCATCACTCCTGCCTAAACCAACCTTTTGCCTGCAGGCTTATTTTTAACCCTGGGTTCCAGATCCTACTCACTGGCAGCCTTTTAGGAGACTAAAGGATAAAGAGGTATTACTTTGAACTTGTCACAGCATGACACTCTCAGGAGAGGTTTTACATCCCATTAGATTTGGGGTTGTTCTGCTGCCTCACAGCTGTCTGCCCACTTCTTCTATCTATTGCTGAAGCTGTAAACACAGAAATAAAAGCATTTGAAAATCCCATCTGAGAAGTGCACAAGAGCTGGCCTGCCTGGGCTCCACTGACACAAACAGACATGGTATCACTCTTTCCAACAGGAGCCTACAGTGAGGCAACTGCTGAATGCCTCAGAAAACCCAGTCCTTAAGTTTTGCTGAAGGTGGCAAGCTACCAAGAGAACTATCTTTGCTGTTAGGGCTGTCTCTCTGCATGCCTTCCAGTTTCTCCTTCTTCTTCTCTTCCACTAAACAACCTTTTCCTGCTTGCTCCCATGGCATACTTTCCACATTACTGAAAAGGAATAAATCCCCAAGTCATTTCCTTTGGCACAGCATTTCATATTGAAGGATACAACCACATCTCTTATAGGAGAATGATTGTACTTGATATGTTCATGTCTTCTTTTGCCTTTAGACATGTCAGAGAAATACATTTGGAAAACTGGCCTTCATTTGCATAACCTTTCAGGAGGTTCAAATCTTCTCAAATTCCCTGGCCTACTATCACACAAAACTAGAACTTCACAGATTGCATTGGTTTGGAAAGGGTCCTCAAAGGTCATCTTGTCCAAAGCCCTTGAAGGCAGTAGGAACACCTCCAACTACATCAGGCTGCCCAGGGACACATCAAGTCTGATCTTAAATATCTCCAGGGACAGGGCCTCAACCACATCTCTGGGCAACCTCTTCCAGTATTTCACCACTCTCATGGTAAAGAACTTCTTGATATCCAACCTAAATCTCCCCTGCTCCACTTTCAAACCATTGACTCTTGTCCTATCACTTCAAGCCCTTGTTAACAGTCCTTCCCCAGCCTTGACAGGGTGCTTGGTTGCATGGTTTAGTTGATTAGGTGGTGTTGGATGATAGGTTGGACATGATGATCTTGAAGGTCTCTTCCAACCTGGTTTATTCTATTCCTGCTTAGAAGGGCTAGGAGTGATAGGACAAGGGGCAATGGTTTGAAAGTGGAGCAGGGGCAATTGTAACCAGGTGAGGATTGATCTCCTCCCCCAGACAACCAGCACCAGAACAAGAGGGCACAGTCTCAAGCTGCACCAGGGGAGGTTTAGGCTGGATGTTAGGAAGAAGTTCTTCACAGAAAGAGTGATTGGCCATTGGAATGTGCTGCCCAGGGAGGTGGTGGAGTCACCATCACTGGAGGTGTTTAAGAAGAGACTGGATGAGGCACTTGGTGCCATGGTTTAGTTGCTTAGATGGTGTTGTGTGATAGGTTGGACTCGATGACCTCGAAGGTCTATTCCAACCTAAGTAAGTGAATATTGATGGCACAGCCACCACCTGGCTCTGACAGCAAAGGGAAAGGCTTAAAGCATCTCCCAGGCTGTCTTCATACAGACAATCACAGAATGGTAGGAGGTGGAATGGACCTCCAAAGATCATTAAGTCCAACCCTCTTGCCAAAGATCACCCAGGGCAGGTCACACAGGAATGCATCCAGATGGGTTTTGAAAGTCTCCAGAGAAGGAGACTTTAAACCTCTCAGGGCAGCTTGCTCCAGGGCCCTGTCACCCTCACAGTAAGGAAGTTTCTCCTCATGTTGAGGCAGAACTTCCTGTGTTCCAGCTCATACCCATTGTTCCTTGTTCTATCACTGGGCACCACTCAAAAGAGCCTGGCCCCTTCATCTTGACACCCACCCCTCAGACATTTATGGACAGTGATATGATCCCCTCTCAGCTTTCTCTTCTCAAGACCAAACAGCCCCATGTCTCTCAGTCTTTCTTCACAGGAGTGGTGCTCAAGTCCCTTCACCATCCTCATAACTCTCTGTTGTTTTCTCTTCCCAGCATATCCCTGTCTCTCTTGAATTGGAGGAGCCACAAACTGGACACAGTATCCCAGGACAAGGACAAATAAAGGACAGACAAGGACAAATGAAGGTCCTCCCTCTCCCTAGATTTCAGGAGAAGCAGTTTTTCCCTTCTCTGTTCAACCTATTTTTGATCTCCCAGCACTCATAGAGGGAATATCATCCTCACCAAACATTTCTTCTTCAGCAGCATCAGTCACATCAAGACCCCTTTGATGACTGCTAAAGGTTTCTACTTCTTCACTGAATATGTGAGTTCATAGAAACCACTAGCAGGGGAACTCCTGCAGAAGGAAGTGTGGGTGTTTAATTCTCCACTATTGGTTTGCTTGTGTAAACAGTTTGTTTTCTCTCCCCTCTCTCCTGGGTCCAAGTGTTTCAAAATAAGCATTTCAGAAGACAATCAGCCTCATTAAGTTGAAATGGTGAAACTAGGCCAAAGTATTGACAACAGCAGACCATTCTGAAGCAAAACATGGCTTCACATGTTTATTTTAACAGGGTGATATTATTTGCATAGGTCAGATAGATTGTTAGTGTCACTTTTTTCCCCTCCTCTGTCTGATCTGAATCAAACATGGTCATATCCAGGAAGTGAGGCAGCAGACAGATGACAAAGTATTTTCCATGTTTAATTCTTGCTGACACCCTGGTACCAGAAGATTCCCATGACTGTCAGCAGCAAACCCTGGCAATCACTGTGTGTATGGTGGTGAATGGTGCCACATCCAGATGGCAGCCAGTCACTAGTGGTGTCCCCCAGAGATCAGTGCTGGGCCCAATCCTATTCAATATCTTTATTGATGATCTGGATGTGGGGATTGAGTCCACCGCTAGTAAGTTTGCAGCTGACACCAAGTTGGGGGCAGGTGTTGATCTCTTAGAGGGTAGGAGAGCTCTCCAGAGGGACCTTAACAGGCTGGACAGATGAGTGGAGTGCAACAGGATGTCATTTAACAAGTCCAAGTGCTGGGTGCTGCACTTTGGTCACAACAACCCCATGCAGTGCTACAGGCTGGGGTCAGAGGGGCTGGAGAGCAGCCAGGCAGAGAGGGACCTGGGGGTACTGGTTGACAGCCAGCTGAACATGAGCCAGTAGTGTGCCCAGGTGGACAAGAAGGTCAGTGGCATCCTGGCCTGTATCAGGAATAGTGTGGCCAGCAGGAAAGTCATTGTGTCCCTGTACTCTGCACTGGGCAGGACACATCTTGAGTCCTGTGTCCAGTTCAGGGTTCCTCAGTTTATGAAAGATGTTGAGCTGCTGGAAGGTGTCCAGAGAAGGGCAACAAAGCTGGGGAGGGGTCTGGAGCACAGCCCTGTGAGGAGAGGCTGAGGGAACTGGGGTTGCTTAGCCTGGGGAAGAGGAGGAGACTCAGGGAAGACTTCATTGCTGTCTACAATTCCCTGAAGGGAGGTTGTAGCCAGGTGGGGGTTGGTCTCTTCTCCCAGGCACCCAGCACCAGAACAAGAGGACACAGTCTCAAGCTGTGCCAGGGGAAGTTTAAGCTCGAGGTGAGGAGAAAGTTCTTCCCAGAAAGAGGAATTGGCCATTGGAATGTGCTGCCCAGGGAGGTGGTGGATTCCCCATCCCTGGAGGTGTTCAAAAAGGCTTGGATGTGGCACTTGAAGCCATGGTTTAGTCGGCCTGAGGTGTTAGGTAAGAGGTTGGACTCAATGATCTGAAGGTCTTTTCCAACCTTATTGATTCTCTGATTCTATGGACTGGGGTACAGGTTTGCTTGGTCCTTTTACAAACAAAGAACTGTTTCACAGCTAACAAATTCCATTGTTCTCTTTCTGCAGACAATAGAGAAAGCTGCCAATGGGTGAAAATTGGCCTTGTGGTTACATACCACAGTTTCTGCTTCTTCATTTCATGCCAGTTATTTCTGTACAGCTTCTTTGGATAAATTCAGTAACATGAAAAAAACCCCAACCAAACAAAACAACCAAACTTCAAAATCTATCAACCACTGCCAAAACCAACAGGTCCATTTCTTTGTACTCTTCTGCACCTCAGCTACGATGCATCCCCTGCACAAACACACACACAGCAGTCTCTGGGGAGTTACAAGTCTCTTGAGTAACTTGACCTTCTGCGATTGACCTAGGGGAACTCCATCCACCCCTAAACCTCATCACTTCTTTTCTGTTCTGCTTTCCTTCTAACAGCATAGCACCAAAAGACAAATCAAGGAGAAAAGAAACATTTTGCTTTCACAGTTTGTAGACCACCACCTGACATGAGCAGGGCCACTATCCTGTGTCTCCTCCTACTTGCAAAGTCCTATCCCAACAGTTACTGGAGAAGCTGAACGTGAACAATGCCCAGCAAGGAGCTGGTATCAGCTGTCTCCTAAAGACACAAATCAAGCATACTCCATTATTTCCCTCAAGGCCTGCACACAGGACAACTGGAGCTGCCCAGAGAATGGAATAGAATTAACCAGGTTGGAAAAGACCTTCGAGATCATCGAGTCCAACCTATCATCCAACACCACCTAATCAACTAAACCATGGCACCAAGTGCCTCATCCAGGCTCTTCCTAAACACTCCAGTGATGGTGACTCCAGCACCTCCCTGGGCAGCACATTCCAGTGGCCAATCTCTCTTTCTGGGAAGAACTTCTTCCTAACCTCCAGCCTAAACCTCCCCTGGCACAGCTTGAGACTGTGTCCTCGTGTTCTGGTGCTGCTTGCCTGGGAGAAGAGACCAACCCCCACCTGGCTACAACCTTCCTTCAGGGAGTTGTAGAGAGCAAGAAGGTCTCCCCTGAGCTTCCTCTTCTCTAGGCTAAGCAACCCCAGTTCCCTCAGCCTCTCCTCACAGGGCTGTGCTCCAGACCCCTCCCCAGCTTTGTTGCCCTTCTCTGGACACCTTCCAGCAACTCAACATCTTTCCTAAACCTCAGTGAGGCTAACAACCCTCACTCTCCAAGAAATTAGGTGGCATTTGATGCTGAGCAACCCTGGACAACAATGAAATCATGGACCTACACTGACTGCTAGTCCACTATTCCCATCTCCTCCTTTGTAGCAGTCCCCTGGGCTGGCAATCAGCTGGCTTTCCTAATGCCACTACAAGGTTACAGCAGGAGCAAAGCTCTTTCACTTGCCCTTGTGGTCCAAAACGTAACAGAAGCAGCTGCTGTCAGCTGCTAGGCTCTTAGTTGGAAGGGCTAGAACCAATTTTTTTCCCCCTTCAGCTTTATTCTGCAGAATGTAACTGCAAGAGTCCCTCTTGTTCTTGGAATCTATTGTTTGGCAATGCATAGCTATAAGAGATTCAAATTGTAACCAAGCTGTGTAAACATCTAAATCACATTTCACTCTGAAACGATGTTTCTCCTTCATCACTTCATCCATCCTGCCAGTGACACATCTGTCTAAGCTTTCTACCATTGCTTCTTTCTACAGCACCAGGTCCTCCATGCCACCAACACTGCAGAATTCAGCAGCAGCAGCTACTTGTTTGAAGCCTGCCCTTTCACTGAACTTCTGACACCTTCTGCTTTTTACTCTCTTGACCAGAGTTGCATTCCAAGCCCATAAGCACCTTCAAACAGTTGTCATGCTTCTTAGCAGCTTGCCCCCCCCCTCAAAAAAAATATCACTCCCTGAAGTCCTCAAATGCATATCTGGGTCAGGGCAATCCTGACTGAGGGAGTTGGGGCTGTTCAGTCTGGAGAAGAGAAGGCTCCCTGGAGACCTAATTGTGGCCTTCCAGTATCTGAAGGGGGCTCCAAGAAAGCTGGGGAGGGACTTTTGAGGATGTCAGGGAGTGTCCTTCTCTGGACACCTTCCAGCAACTCAACCTCCTTCCTAAACCGAGGAGCCCTGAACTGGACACAGGACTCAAGGTGTGGCCTAACCAGTGCTGAGTACAGGGCAGAATAACTTCCCTGTTCCTGCTGGCCACATTATTCCTGATACAGGCCAGGATGCCATTGGCCTTCCTGGCCACCTGCACACACTGCTGGCTCATGTTCAGCTGCTGTCAACCAGCACCCCCAGGTCCCTCTCTGCCTGGCTGCTCTCCAGCCACTCTGACCCCAGCCTGTAGCACTGCATGGGGTTGTTGTGACCAAAGTGCAGCACCCAGCACCTGGACTTGTTAAATGACATCCTGTTGCACTCCACCCATCTGTCCAGCCTGCTAAGGTCCCTCTGCAGAGCTCTCCTACCCTCTGACAGATCAACTCCTGCCCCCAGCATGCTGTCATCTGCAAATTTACTGATGATGGACTCAATCCCTTTATCCAGATCATCAATAAAGATATGGAACAGGACAGGGCCCAGCACTGATCTCTGGGGGACACCACTAGTGACTGGCTGCCAGCTAGCTGTGGCACCATTCACCACCACTCTCTGGACTCAGTCCTACTAAATGAAATGGTTCTCAAGACTAGTTTATGGCATGGCAAATAGAAGTCTAGCAGTAGTAAAGATGCCCTGTATGCCTGCCAAGAGGGTGTGCTCATGCTAATATATTATTTTCAGCAGGGAATATGACATGCAAGACAGAGCTAGGACACTTCTCTGAGCTTCAGAGCTGCTGTTACTCATATGGGAGACACACTCTGAGTGATAGCTAACATATGCCCTGTCATTCATGAAATGATGTTCTTCATATAGACAGCAAAATTAATCTGCACTCTAACAATTCAAGTATTTATCTTGGCAGAGCATAACTCCCAGGGGAAAGGGGTGGGGGGGTGGGGGGGTGGGGGGGGTGGTAAGGCAATGAAGTTAAATATGTTGAGGGACAAGCTGCAAAACAAACACCAGGAATATCTCTTTGGGGCATTGCTGCCAAAAGGGATGAGCTGTGGATTTATCAGGGCAAGGAGCAGCAATTGAAGAATTTTTTTTATGGAATGACAAAATAGAGGTTTGGAATAAACCAAACACAAGCTAGCTGCTCACTGGATGGTGAAGCTTTATTTTCCTCTCTGACCCAAAGAATGTGTCAAAAATCCCCAAGTAATGCAGTTTGCAAAGTATAAAGGTCCCTACAAGGGGCCTACAAGAAGGCTGGGAAAGGACTTTTGACAAGGGCTGGTAGTGATAGGATGAGAGGGAATGGATTGAAGCTTGAGGAAGGCAGATTTAGACTGGAGATTAGGAAGAAATTCTTCCCAGTGAGGGTGGTGAGACACTGGAACAGGTTGCTCAGGGAGGCTGTGGATGCCTCCTCCTTAGAGGAGTTTAAGGCCAGGCTGGATGAGTCCTTGAGTAACCTGGGCTGGTGGAAGGTGTCCCTGCCCATGGCAGTGGGGTTGGAACTGGATGATCTTTCAGGTCTCTTCCAACCCAAACCATTCTATGATTATATAAAATGAAGACAAGTTAGAACTGGGGCTGAGTAGTTCCCCACAAGTTGGTAAGACTCAAACATTCCTGCTGTGCAATTAACTTTGGTTCATTGGTTTCACTGTGCTAAAGTTCCTGGATTCCACCCCACTTGAAAGCCTGTTTCCCACATGGCAAAGCAAGCAGGGTTGGAACCTTTCTGGGACACAGGAGAGGGGCAAGTAAAGTCTTGACCCACATTTGTAATTCACTTAACCACTTTTACAACTCTGATACATTTAACTACTGGAAAAGGTTACTCAAGGCTCAGAGATAATTTTCTAACATGTCAATTATGTAAAAGCAGTTTGGAGAGACTTCAGCAGCAGCTCCCAGGTCTAACACACATTCAGAGAAATGCTGCAGGGCATGAGTTTTAAAGCAGCTACTATTCACAGAGTCATAGAATTGTTAGGGTTGGAAGGGACCTCAAGGATCAGCCAGTTCCAGCCCCGCTGCCATGGCCAGGGACACTTTCTACTAGATCATGTTACCCAGAGCCACATCCAGCCTGGCCTTAAAAACCTCCAGGCATGAGGTTTCCACCACCTCCCTGGGCAACCTGTGCCAGTGTCTCACCACCCTCATGGGGAAGAACTTCTTCCTAATATCCAATCTGAATCTACCCATTCCTAGTTTTGCTCCATTCCCCCCAGTCCTATCACTCCCTGACACCCTCAAAAGTCCCTCCTCAGCTTTCTTGGAGCTCCCTTCAGATACTGGAAGGCCACAATTAGGTCTCCTGGGAGCCTTCTCTTCTCCAGACTGAACAGCCCCAACTCCCTCAGTCTGTCCTCATAGGAGAAGAGATCCAGCCCTCTGCTCATCCTCATGGCCCTTCTCTGGACACAGTCCAGCACCTCCAGATCCTTCCTGTAATAGACGCTCCAGAACTGGACACAGTACTCCAGGTGTGGACCCACCAGAGCAGAGTAGAGGGGGGAGAATCACCTCCCCTGACCTGCTGGCTATGCAACAGAAGGGCAACAAAGCTGGGGAGGGGTTTGGAGCACAGCCCTGTGAGGAGAGGCTGAGGGAGCTGGGGTTGCTTCGCCTGGGGAAGAGGAGGCTCAGGGGAGACCTTCTTGCTCTCTACACCTCCCTGAAGGGAGGTTGTAGCCAGGTGGGGGTTGGTCTCTTCTCCCAGGCAACCAGCACCAGAACAAGAGGACACAGTCTCAAGGTGTGGCAGGGAAGGTTTAGGCTGGAGATTAGGAAGAAATTCTTCCCAGAAAGAGAGATTGGCCATTGGAATGCGCTGCCCAGGGAGGTGGTGGAGTCACCATCACTGGAGGTGTTTAAGAAGAAACTGGATGGGTTGGTTGGTGCCATGGTTTAGTTGATTTGATGGTGTTGAGTGATAGTTGGACTCGATGATCCCTGAAGTCTTTTCCAACCTGGTTAATTCGTTTCTAAAGGCACAGCTAAGGGTTGGGGGGACTGCAGAGTGCTCTACAAAAGGGGTGTCAGAGGCTGTTGGGTGGCCTGCTCCACTTGCCTGATGCCCTGCTGGGGATGGCCAGGGGCCATCCCCAGCTATGATTTTTCAATTTGTATTAACTACTGTGATGAAATGACTGGGGGCTTTTCAATCCCCAGCTGCAGCTAAAATAGCTTATTACACCAATTTCCCGAGTAGCAGCATCTTATAGTTGCCAATAAGAAATGTCAGGATCAGCAAGTTATGGATCACAAAGCTTGCCAAGGCCCCAGCTGGCCAAAGCACGCATGTTTATTTTTGTGAAGGTTATGGTTTTGTTTTGTGGTCATGTAAGGAGAAGGAGCGGGGGAAGGAAGAGAAAAAAAAATTCGTTTTCAAATGTGAACTGCTTTGAAAAAGTGATGAGCAGTTTCTCACACATGTAGATCCAAAACTGGCAGCAGATACAGCCAGACCTCAGTTCAGCCCTTATTTAATCCCCATGGTAAAGTTATCACAAAGCTCACTTGCAACCAGCATGAGGCTTCAGTCAAAGGCAGGACCTTGCTGCATTGGTATCAGGAACAGTATGGCCAGCAGGAGCAGGGAGGTCATTCTGCCCCTGTACTCAGCACTGGTTAGGCCACACCTTGAGTCCTGTGTCCAGTTCTGGGCCCCTCAGTTTAGGAAAGATGTTGAGCTGCTGAAAGGTGTCCAGAGAAGGGCAACAAAGCTGGAGAGGGGTTTGGAGCACAGCCCTGTGAGGAGAGGCTGAGGGAGCTGGGGTTGCTTAGCCTGGAGAAGAGGAGGAGACTCAGGGAAGACTTTCTTGCTCTCTACAGCTCCCTGAAGGGAGGTTGTAGCCAGGTGGGGGTTGGTCTCTTCTCCCAGGCAAGCAGCACCAGAACAAGAGGACACAGTCTCAAGCTGCGCCAGGGGATGTTTAGATTGGCTGTTAGGAAGAAGTTTTTCATAGAAAGAGAGATTGGCCATTGGAATGTGCTGCCCAGGGAGGTGGTGGAGTCACCATCATTGGACGTGTTTAGGAAGAGACTTGATGGGGCACTTGGTGCCATGGTTTACTTGATTGGATGGTGTTGGGTGATAGGTTGGAGTCAATGATCTTGAAGGTCTTTTCCAACCTGGTTAATTCTATTATATTTTATTCTCAAATGCCTTTAAATACATATTTTGCCGTATCATCCATTAGGAGAAGCTATCAAGGCAAAGGATTAAGTGGAAGAGCAGGCTGCAGACCCACAGGCAGCTTCAGAAAGGGACTGTCAGCCTATGGAACACTCATCACACATGTCAGGAAAACCAGAAGAAAGGCTACAGGTTACTGTAATGCTGCAAGTATGCTACAATTAGTCTGGGTCACAATGCCCCTGAGCTCAGTACAGGAATGCATGGATTGGTATTCAACAAATAAAGAGACATCATTTTGGGTGGGAAAAAAAGGCAAACCACTCAATTTTTTCTTTTCCTTTGCTTTGAGGAGGCTCAGGGGAGACCTTATTGCTCTCTACCTGAAAGGAGGTTGCAGCCAGGTGGGGGTTGGTCTCTTCTCCCAGGCAACAAGCAACAGAACAAGAGGATACAGCTTCAAGCTGTGCCAGGGGAAGTTTAAGCTGGAGGTAAGGAAAAAGTTTTCACAGAAAGAGTAATTGGCCATTGGAATGTGCTGCCCGGGGAGGTGGTGGAGTCACTGTCCCTGGAGTTGTTCAAAAAAGGACTGGATGTGGCACTTGGTGCCATGGTTTAGTTGTCTTGAGGTGTTAGGTATTAGGTAATAGGTTGGACTTGATGATCTCTGAGGTCTTTTCCAACCTGGTTGATTCTGTGTTTTGAGCACTGTGTTTAGCCCTGGCCATTTGGCCAAATGACATTCATATTCTGGAGCTGGTGGAGCAAGAGTAGCTTATTTGTTATGGAAAGCCCCTCAAAATAAAGCTGTTCTGCCTCTAGGCCTGTGTACATGAGACTGGGGGAGAGGATTTCTAGCATCCCTCACCAGAGTCAATTTGTGGTGCCCTAGCAGTTGTACTAGAGCAGCAGTTAGTTAGCAGCTAAAGATTTGTCCCCTTAGTGTTAAATACCATACAAAATGACTCAGTGCTTCCAGACTGTTCAGAACTCAGGAACACAACACATACTTCTGTGCAAAGCAGGGCTTCTGTTCCTCACAGACAAGTCAAAGGTAAAACATCTCCCAGTAGCTTCCATTTACAAACCCACCTTGCAAACCCTGGTCCAAGATGAGGAAGAAAAAAATGTATTTCCTTTGCCTCCTACTCCCCTCAACATGTTACACACCATCTTGGCAGACCAGAAGCCTCCATGATGCAGCATAATTAGCAGTCTTTTATCATACATGATAATTCCATATCACAAAACACTGGTGCACTCCTGACAGAGGACTCCAAATAACTTCCTTTTCATATGTCTTCCACAGATTATTTTATCATAGAATCAATAAGGTTGGAAAAGACCTCAAAGATCATGAAGTCCAACCTGTCACCCAACACCTCATGACTACTAAACCATGGCACCAAGTGCCACATTCAATCCCCTCTTGAACACCTCCAGGGACAGTGACTCCACCACCTCCCTGGGCAGCACTTTCCAGTGGCAAACAACTCTCTCTGTGAAGAACTTTCTCCTCACCTCAAGCCTAAATTTCCTCTGGCACAGCTTGAGACTGTGTCCTCTTGTTCTGGTGTTGGTTGCCTGGGAGAAGAGACCAACCCCCACCTGGCTACAACCTCCTTTCAGGTAGTTGTAGAGAGCAATAAGGTCTCTCCTGAGCCTCCTCTTCTCCAGACTAAACAATCCCAGCTCCCTCAGCCTCTCCTCACAGGGCTTGTGCTACTTTCACTATGCCATGGTCAGATCTTCACACTGATGGTAGAATCCCTACCAGCTTCAAAGAGCACTGCCTCCTCCTCACCAGGGTAATTAATCCTCAGCAATTTCCAAATGAGTGAGAGAATGTGGCTGCAGCTCCACATTTTTTCTTTCCTCTGTGTGTAATTTGCCTGTGCTGATCTCAAGGCAGGAGACCAAAACCTTTTCCAAGCACTGCAGCAGGCAGATGATCATTTTCAAGTAACTGCAAACTAACCTAAGCTGAACAGCAGACCCCAGTACTCCCCCCAACTTCTCCTAAGCACACAACAAACTGATAGACTCTTTCAGCTTCCTGACCAGCAATGTGAGAGAATTTCCTTAGAGAGCACATTTCAAACTTTCTGCAATGGAGGGTGGGGGGAACCACAAAAGTGGACAGAAATACAGCTTTGGCCATCCTGAAAAATCTTCTGTTTCATTTACAAAGAGTTAAGCATGGGGTTTAACATGCATAAGCCCATAAAAAACTACAAAAGGCAACAAAAAGGTACAAGAAGAAAACCCAAGCTCTTGGGCCTGATACAGCATCCACAACAAACAGCCTAAAACCAGGAGCAACTGCCTTGAAGCATGAAACTTGTTGTCTAGAGAGAACTAGGTCCACCTTCCTTCACCTGAAGAATGGTCCTCACAAACAGTGGATTCACAGAATCCTAGAATCGCTTTGGTTGGGAGAGACCTCTAAGATCATCTAAGTGCTGGGTTCTACACATTAGTCACAACAACCCCATGCAGTGCTACAGGCTGGGGTCAGAGTGGCTGGAGTGCAGCCAGGCAGAGGGACCTGGGGGTACTGGTTGATAGTAGGCTGAACATGAGCCAGTAGTGTGCCCAGGTGGCCAAGAAGGCCAATGGCATCCTGGCCTGTATCAGGAATAGTGTGGCCAGCAGGAGCAGGGAAGTTATTCTGCCCCTGTGCTCAGCACTGGTTAGGCCACACCTTGAGTCCTGTGTCCAGTTCTGGGCTCCTCAGTTTAGGAAAGATGTTGAGTTGCTGGAAGGTGTCCAGAGAATGGCAACAAAGCTGGGGAGGGGTTTGGAGCACAGCCCTGTGAGGAGAGGCTGAGGGAGCTGGGGTTGCTTAGCCTGGTAAAGAGGAGGCTTACGAGAGACCTTCTTGCTGTCTACAACTACCTGAAGGGAGGTTGTAGCCAGGTGGGGGACGGTCTCCTCTCCCAGGCAACCAGCACCAGAACAAGAGGACACAGTCTCAAGCTGTGCCAGGGGAGGTTTAGACTGGATGTTAGGAAGGAGTTCTTCATAGAAAGCGTGATTGGCCATTGGAATGTGCTGCCCAGGGAGGTGGTGGAGTCACCATCACTGGAGGTGTTTAGGAAGAGACTGGATGGGGCACTTGGTGCCATGGTTTAGTTGCTTAGATGGTGTTGGGTGATAGGTTGGACTTGATCTCAAAGGTCTCTTCCAACCTGGTTAATTCTATTCTATCATCAAGTCCAACCATGATCTAACTTCAACGAGTCTAGTGCTAAACTATGTCTCTCAGCACCACATCTCTGCTTCTTTTAAGCACCTCCAGGGATCGGCATTCAACCACCTTCCCCTGGGCAGCCTGTGCCAGTGTTTGAGAACCCTTCTTCTAACATCCAACCTAGATAGTCTCCAAGCATTAGAGATCCTGGGAACTCTATGCTATGTTATTCTGGGGTTTGCTTTGCCTGAAATTTTTAGGCAGCAACACTTGGCTGAGCAAAGGCAGCTTGCTAACACTGCACCACCTGCTTGCAGAGCAGCCCCTGGATGAGGAAAGGACTTGTGCTTCCACACTACATGAACCTGTCTCTGTTGTGCCAACCACAGCATCAGCTGGGTTCTCAATGCCACGGGCTGAGACCCACTGGGATTCCTTGTAGGCCCTTCACCACCTTTAATTTGTGTGGCAATGTGGAACAAGAAGGCAGAGGATAGGTTTTATGTGTTTGCCTTGGTCTGTCTACAAGAGGCTCTCTAAGCCAAAGCAAAAGAGCCTGGGTTATAGAATGTCTCCCCTGCCAGGTAAGTGCCACACAGGGCCCAGACAAAAGCAGGATCAGACCACCTAAGCACTTGACTCTAGAGCCAAGAATGCAAAGCAGCAGCTGCGGCCCTTCCACAAACAAATTGTGTTGCAGCTCACAGCAGCCGAGAGACAAACAAAATTCCATGTCCCTGACAGACCTTTCCCCTACTCTGGCTCAAACAGCAAGCACTCAAACTCCTGAACAAGCATGGCAGGCTGAACCAGTGGGCCTTAGGATTGGGTAACTGCAGGCAGTTGATTAAACTAATGGCCATAAGCAGCCCTACTCTGGGTGATAAGGACCATGAACACTAAGTGAACATGACATCCT
This sequence comes from Dryobates pubescens, assembly GCF_014839835.1. Lineage (NCBI taxonomy): Eukaryota > Metazoa > Chordata > Aves > Piciformes > Picidae > Dryobates > Dryobates pubescens. The sequence goes on along the minus strand of NC_071614.1, from coordinate 18,023,518 downwards.
TTCCAGAGCTCAGTACTGTGCTCCATAAGAAGATATGGGATAACTGCAGTGCATTAAGTGTCTTGCTGTAGAATTTTATGTGTCAGGGATAATTTATTGTCAGTTCTAAACTAAGACATCTATTGGCAATTTGAGCCTCATAGCCACCCAAGTCATAGAATCATAGAATGCTCTGGGTTGGAAGGGACCTCCAAAGGTCATCCCCCCCCAGTCCAACCCCCTCTGCAGTCAGCAGGGGCGTCTTCAACTAGATCAGGTTGCCCAGAGCCCTGTCAAACCTCACTTTGAATGTCTCCAGGAATGGGGCCCCAACCACCTCCCTGGGCAACCTATTCCAGTGTTCCACTCCCCTCATGGTAAAGAGCTTGTTCCTAACATCCAATCTAGATCTACTCTTCTCTAGTTTGAAGCCATTGCTCCTCAGCCTATCACTACAGGCCTCTCTAAACAGTCTCTCTTCATCTTTCTTATAGGCCCCTACTTCTTGTAGGTCCTACTACATCACCTCTGTGTTTTGTTGCACAAGGACTCAATGTTTACAAGGGCCTGCAGTGACAGGACAAGGGGCAATGCCTTCAGATCAGAGAAAGGCAGACCTAGATTGGGTATCAGGAAGAAGTTCTTCACTATGAGGGTGGTGAAACACTGGAACAGGTTGCCCAGGGAGGTGGTTGAGGCTCCTTCCCTGGAGATAATCAAGGTGAAGCTCGACAAGGCCCTGGGCAACCTGATCTAGTTGGGGATGTTCATGCTGACTGTGGGGAGGTTGAACTGGATGACCTTTGGAGGTCCCTTCTGGCCTGGACCATGCTATGATTCTATGATAATGTAACACAGGGTGCCAAACATTTAGTCCACTCTCCTGTTGCAGAGGACAACTCAGTGAGAAATGATGTGAACAAAACAAACTGGCAATACTTGCTTCTGCTTAGCATTGTCCCCAAGTAACAATTAAGCAAGGAACCTGAGAGCCTTTTTTTATTCTTTTTGAGACACATCTTGATAAACCTCCAATTACAGATTAGAGATATGTAAGCCTCTTACTTTCAAGATCTGTATGGTATGCAGAGTATTTAGAGCCACAGGCAAGTCCTGCACAGCCATGGAGCCTGCACTACCCGTGACCACAGAACCAACTTTCTGTATGTTGCTCCACACTGTGCTTGGAGCTGCTGTGTCTGGAAGGCAAGACCATGATTCTGCTGTGGAGCTCCTTTCAGCTCTTGATCCAGAGCCCCTTAGTGATCCCGCAGGGCTAACAAGCTGTGACTCCAGTTTGGTTCTGTGTGTTAAGAAAAGAACTGAGGCTGTACCCACTCCATACAGCACTCTATCAATTCCCTGCTGCTGACAGGAGATTAATTACATGACTTACCACTATGATGCAACAGCTGCATTATCCTAGCAGATAACAGAAGCTCTTTAACTGCTACATTGACAGCACTGTTCTGCCTTTGTTGTGGGGTTTTTTTCAAAGCAGCAGCTCCCTTGTGAATAATTCAATCACTATACCAGTCATTCAGTGCCTCAGTAACTACTGTGTTTGATCTGACTTTAGAAACCAACCAAAAATGCCACTGATCCTCATGTAAGAGCTACTTGTCTTCTATATTAGCCATTCTTGAGAGCAACAAGAGACAACTTTCCTGGTCCTGTTAGCAACACACCAAAACCCTCACACAGCTGCTCCCACACTAGATGCTTCAGCAAAGGAGACCAGGGCGGGTTTAGGTTTGATCTTAGAAAGAAGTTCTTCACAGAAAGAGAGATTGTCCATTGGAATGGGCTGCTCAGGGAGGTGGTGGAGTCAGCATCCCTGGAGGTGTTTAAGACCGCATGAGGCACTAGGGCCATGGTCTAGTTAGGGCTGGGTGATCAGTTGGACTTGATGATCTTGGAGGTCTCTTCCAACCTGGTTGATTCTTTATTCTGTGATGGCCACACCTCTGAGAGGGGCCTCACAGCTGGACAAAGAGACACCCAGTTGGCTGGGAGTGCAACAGGGCCATAGAGAAATCCACCAAAGCCTGCCACAAGAGCCCTCAACACATCTTGCCCAGCGTGCCAGCAGCACAGGCTGCCAGCAGAGCTCTGGCCTGCACAGCTTCATGCCACTCACATGGCATAGCCCTGATGCAAGAGAATCTGCACTTCTGAGAGAAAAACAAACAGTGAACAGCAGAGATTAAGCACTCCTGGGCTTGCACCTTGCTGAGCACAGGAATGTCTCAAGCCACCAGAAGTTTTTCAAAAGCAACCTTGAAACCCTGAAGTTTAACAGCATCAGTTTCTCAGCACAGGCTAATATTTATGCTAGCTTGTCTTTTTAAAGCCTTAGCCAGAGAGGAAACCTACATTACAGCTACTGCGCAACTGAGTCCTGACACACTGACCTACCAGGGATCCCTTAACCTGGATGCTGATTTCCCACAGTACTATCTGATACCAGACCTGGCAGGAAACTGAAACAAACAAAACCCCAAACATTTATGAGTTTACCAAACATAAACAGTCTCCAACTTAACAGAAATCCCTTGAAGGAAAACAAAGTCAGGCTCAAAACCTATTTGGTGAGTGGACTCCTAGCAACATAAAAGAATCTTGTCCCATACAGCTGTTCCATCATAATTTTCACAACTGTCCATAATGCTGATATTCTTGGTAATTATTACTTGATGGTTTTAATTAACACAAAGAATGAGGCAGTGGACTGAATACAAATCCTCACAACAAATACAAAATACAAATGCATCCCAGGATTACAGACAGGGAAACACAGGAGACTGTTCTTCAGAACCAAAGCACAATTCCCTTGCCAAGCTGCAGGATTAGCAGACGACTCTACTTGCCACAGTCTCCCTGATCATCTAAAACTCAGTGAAGAACCAACCTGAGAAATGGCAAGAGCTTGGTTGCACAGCTATGCTGGCATATTTCCACAGAACTGCAGGATGCCAGCTTGGAAAGGACCTCAAGCATCATCTGCTCCAACCTTTCTAGGTGATAGTGTAGTTGAAATGAGCTGGCCCAGCACCCTGTCAAGCTGGGTCTTAAACTGTCCAGTGTAGGGGAATTCACTACTTTTCTTGGGAGATGATTCCGACGTCTGACTGTTCTTACGTGAAACATTTTCCTCTTGAGTCCAATGGGAATCTCCCCAGGGGTAACTTGTACCCATTAGAGGCTCCATCCCCTTTATGTACTGGTCCGTGGTAAGAAGGTCTCCCCTAAACCTTCTCCAGGCTGAACAAGCCCAGTGAACAATTAAACACAGAATTACGCAGAGTGTGCACAGAGATACAGCTGAATTGAAGACAGAGTTGCTACAGAGTGGCAGAGTCCACAGCTTTGAGTTCCGGTCCTAAGCACAGCCTCAGCAGCCTTGTAGCCTACACCTGGGCAACTGCACTTCTGCACGTACAATGAACTCCAGGCTGATAAGAACCTCAGCTGCCTCCCAGCAGCTCCTGCAAGCACTGATCTGTTCATCCCCTGTGGCTTTTCCCCCCACAGAAATACCAGGCAGAAAACCACAGAATCATTTTGGTTGGAAAAGACCTTTGAGATCACCAAGCCCAATCATGATCTAATTCCACCAAGTCTGGTGTTTTTGTTCAATCCTCATCAACACAGCTCTGCTGGCAAAAGCACCTAAAGATGTTCCTTACTTAAAAGGGTTTAAGAGCTGCACTTTAGGAAATAAGCAAATAAAACACACGAGAGGTGTGCAGCTTGGAAGGAGGAGAAACCAAAAGCAGCAAGCTAACAGAGGAAAGTACACTTCCTGCACTTCACCTATGAAGCCGGACCTGTGCGATTGAAAGTAACCGCAGCATTCATAAGGAAACATTTAAGAAGAGGAACCGGCAAGACATACATTGTATCCCCGTCACTTGGAGCCCAGGAACTCCTATTGCAGCCGGAGAAGCGATGGGGGTGCCGGGGCTGAGAGCGCTGCCTCCAGCCTGGCTCGAGGGCTGTTTACAGCGTGCGCGGCTGCGATGCTCCCAGGCCCCGCTCCGGCTTAGCACCGCACCGCAAACGCGCACCAAGCTTCCCCCCCCGGAGCCCCTGGGACCCGGCTGCACGGAAGGGAAGCACAGCAGCAGGGAAGATGGCTTAACGACAGCCGGGCAGCTGTGTCCCCAACCAGGCCAGACGGAGCCCCGGCCCCGCGGCCAGGAGCCGAGCCGCGGAGCTGCAGCCCTGGGTGCGCTGCCCTGCAGCACGTCCCCCGGGCACTGTCGCGGGGAGACGGGCCCGAGCCGGCCTTCCCTTGGCCGCGGCCACTGCTGGAGGAGGAGGCGGCAGCCCGGCTGGGGAATGGGGGAGGAAGAGAGTACGGGCTGCAGCCCGGCTCCTCACCTGCGTCCCGGCGGGGCGGAGGGCGACGGCTCCCAGCAGCGCGCAGCGCCGGGGGACCAGCACGGACCGGCAGGGCAGCGGCCCCGGCCTGCTCCGCGGCCCTGGCTCCCCGCGGTCCGCCGGCTCCCGCCGCGATTTTCGGGGAGCCGGTTTCGAACGGCCGCCTAAGCCCCGTTCCCGCGGGCTCCCCCAGCCCGGGGCCGGCCTACCCGCGCCGGGATTCCCGCAGCCGCCCGACCGCCGCGCTTCCCCCGCCCCTTACCTCACTCCGCCGGCCAACAACGGGCAGCGCCGCCGGGAGCCGCCCCCGGCCAGCGGGGCCTGGCCGAGCCCAGGCTCGGGGCGGGAGCGTGGTTTGCACCCTCCACGCCGCTCAGCTCGGGCCGCCCCTCCCTTCACCCCGGAGCAGGCTCCCCCCTGGGCCAGACGCCTGCGCCATGCGCCCGCCCCCCGCGCCCGGCCCTCCTCAGTGCCGCTCCGCACCGCATCGCCAGGCTGCTGACACGATCCTCACCCGGAGCGGCCCGGCCGTCGCCGGGCAGCGGGGAGCTTCCCGAGACACCCGAGGGCGGAGAACCCGGGGTGGGCACGACCGAGCCTCAGCCGCTCCTGTGACCGACCACCGTTCCCGTCCCGCACCGCCGGCGGTGTGCGGAGACCGCGGCAGCGCCTGGCCGAGCCATGCCCCTTTACCTTCAGGGAGCAGGGGGATTTCTTCTCATACTGCTTTCTGTTTTGCCAGCTGTTGGGGCTCGTCCGATGTACTCTTCTCCCTGACTTCCGCTAGCACAATGAAGCAAATAAATCGCAGCATCAATGGTGTTAGGATGCGACCGCTCCATGGCTCATTCCAGGGTCCAACCACTCGGTTTCACAAGTTTGATTTATTTCAGCGCAAGTTATTTCAGTAACAAAACAATGACAAGAGGATTTTTCCTTCCAGCCTGGCAGCTGCTTTCTCCATAGAGTAGCCATGAAAAATGATTGCAACCACACTAAGGGCAGCAGCTGGCATTGTCAACTGTGATTAGGAGCATGTTCAAAGATACACAGCACTGGAAAAGCCTACTCAAAGCGGGGGCGGGGGGGTAGAGCAATTCCAAAAGAGGCCTCGACCACAAGCCCTACGAGGAGAGGCTGAGGGAGCTGGGGTTGCTTAGCCTGGAGAAGAGGAAGCTCAGGGGAGACCTGAGCCTGAAAAGAGGTTGTAGTCAGGTGGGGGTTGGTCTCTTCTCCCAGGCAACCAGCACCAGAACAAGAGGACACAGTCTCAAGCTGCACCAGAGGAAGTTTAGGCTGGAGAGGAGGAGAAAGTTCTTCACTGAGAGAGTCGTTAGCCAGTGGAATGTGCTGCCCAGGGAGGTGGTGGAGTCACCATCTCTGGAGGTGTTCAAGAGGGAATTGGACATGGCACTTGGTGCCATGGTTTAGTCATGAGGTCTGTGGTGACAGGTTGGACTTTATGATCTTTGAGGTCTCTTCCAACTTTGGGGATTCTGTGATTAAAATGAAAGGCATATGCCTACCTAGCATTGAGAAAGCAGATCAAAGCAATGCTGTCTTACAAGAGGGTGACATTTACATTATCCTATGGTCTTTGTGAAAGTGGCCATTGATCTTCAGGCACAAGAGTCCTGGTTGGCTCATGGATGCTTAATGCATCTGAGCAGCTTCTATTGCTGCAGCTTTCATGTAATCCGTAGCTGTCTTCTCCTGACAGAGAGGTGTGAAACTTTTCTGGCGTGAGCTGGAGGCAGCTGAAGTAATCCTGCTTGCCAGCTGTGAAAGCAGTGGTGAGTTTTGCAAGCTGTCTCCAAGGCCACTGAAACCTTTCTGCACCACCTGCCATGCATACCACACAACTTTGGCCATCATAAAGCATTTATCACAGGGGATACTGCCATTGAGTTTTCAGTCCTGCTGCCTCTGGAAGCTGGCGGAGTTTATTTAGGCAGCCTAGCAGATGGTACTGAAATCCAGTTCAGCAGTTCCTGGCTTGGGATAGCTGTCAGAGCCTCTGGCTACCCTTACAGAGAGCAGGGAGACATCACCACCCCACAGAGAATTAGGGAGTGGTTCAGTGAAGTGCCTGCCAGGCGCTGAGGAAAACAAGAGGCAGTAAATGAGAGGCAGGTTAGGACACAGCCCTGCCAAACTGGAGCAGAACTAAGCTCTAAGGAGTGTAGAAAATTTACTGGAAAAGACTTTGCCACATCCAGCCCTTCAAGTACCTGAGGCACCAGGTAAAGTTCCATTGCTTGTGCTTCTTATTTTGTCTTGAGAACCTTCCCTCAATCCAGCTATGAGCAGGGGCTTGGCCTGACTTTTCCTTTCTACACATACTTGCAAGCCTGCAGAAAAGCAGATGCGTTTTTTCCAAGCCCTAAATTTAGGGCTATGTTTCTTATCATACAGGTGTGGTGTGGAGACCAGTGTCTGGGCAGAAGGCTTTAAGCAGCACTAGGATGCCTTGAAGGGCTCAAATAGTCCAGACAAGAAATGGCACTGTATTATATACCCCAGTGAGGTGAGAGAGGCTTTCCCATGTGATTTGGTTTTGACTGGGCCTGGGAAGTATGTATTTTAGCTCTAAAAATGTCCTATGTCCATCACAAGAGGAAAAGAGTGGTGCTGGGGTCTGCAGTGCCTTCAGTAGAACCTGAGGGGATAGGAAGCAGACGTGCTTATCTGTTGTCACACCCTGGCAGGTGCAGCAAGGAGCAGGAACTATTAATTCCTTCAGCTAATTTCTCTCGTGGGAAGCAACATTCCTATGTCAGCATTCCCCTTCCACTGCCTCCTGTCCTAGAATCCTGCCACTTCACTGTGAACTCTGCAGGAAGGAGAAGAGAAATGGCAGGTAAGTCACTGGGATCCATCTCCCGCACGCTGAACATGCTGCTGCTGCAGCACAAGGAGGTCTGTGCAGTCTCCTAGCACTCCAGGGCCTGGCCATGTTCACTGTTGAGTACAGAGTGATCTTTTCTCACCTTAAAACACGGTGTGTTTCAGTTCATGGGAGGTGACAGTGATCACTTCAGTACATCTTACCCCTTGGCACCATTGTGCACATTACATTTTGGGGTGCAAGTCAGCTTCCTTGTTCTGATGTGCAAAACAGCACCGGTGCCAAGCTGAGCTTTATAACCAAGGAGGAACAAAATCAGAATCAAACTGCAAGAAGGAGGCACAGCAAAAAACTGCTTCAGAGCAAAACAGACCTAGCTGTTTTGTTTAGCTTTCCTAATGACTTTTTCATACAGGGAGCAGAGGGGAAATACAGACTCACACATGTGGAAAAGAAAGGGGAAAAAACCAACTGACAAACCAGTAAGTAAGCCAACTAGTTGGCTAGCTTTCTGCAAGGCTACCAAGTTGTTCTGGGCTCAGACACAACTTGCCACCTACAGTTAGGCAGAACACTGGAACAGGTTGCCCAGGGATGTGGTTGAGGGCCTGTCCCTAGGGACCTTCAAGATCAGACTTGATGTGGTCCTAGGTGGCCTGATGTAGTTGAAGTTGTCCCTGCTGACTGCAGGGGTGTTGGACAAAATGACCTTTGTGAATCTCTCCTTGTTCCACTTCTTCATTTTCTTGATGGTATTCCCTCTTCATCAAAATTGCAGTGCCACAGAGAGTACTTCCCACTTCAGGATTCACTAGTGCCAAGGTAGACAGCTATCCTGACACTGGAAGCCATATATACACCCCAGAACTTCATACACTCAAAAGCACAAGAGAGGCACCATCAACCTCAAAAGCCTCAGTGGAAGGAAAGTGCCGAGAGAAGGCCCAGGCAGCTGGGAGCTCTGGCTCCCCAGGGCTGTGAGACACAGCTGGTACAGATGTGCAGCTGGATCTGAGGCCAGGACCACCTCTGCCCACAAAAATCCTGCCCACCTCTGGAGATCCCCCAGAAGTCCTTCCAACACAACCTTGCTGCTGCTGTTCAGGCTGGTTGACTGGCTGGCTGTGAGCATTGCTTGCTCTACTGCCAGCCCATGCCTGCCTGGTACATGTGACAGAGCCATTCTTGCCTCCTCTTCCCCTGAAAGCAATAGTTTCCCCTTTGAGAGCAGCCTCCTGGCCATGTTACACTGTTCAGCATGCATAAAATGAACACCTGATGTCACTGTAGGTGAGGATGTTCCCTACATCTGGCTGGGACAGCAATCCTGGTCCTTTCAAGTAGCCTGGGGAGAGCAATCCTGCTAAGATGAGAATAAAACAGAGATGAGTACTTAATATTTCACAACACTCACAGAGTGGCTTTACCAAGAAGTGTCTGTTCCTAAACCAACAGACTATGGGCACCTTCTTTGCAGAATGAACTCTTTCCTCCAAGTGCAGGAGCCATTCCTGGTGCTCAGAGCCAACTTAGGATTCTCTAAAGCTTAGTTAACTCAGAATTACTTTAGTCTGGAGAAGAGGAAGCTGAGGAGAGACTTTATTGCTCTCTGCAGCTACCTGAAAGGAGGCTGGAGGGAGGTGGGGGTTGGTCTCTTCTGTCTAGCACCAGGTGATAGAATGAGAGGAAGTGGCCTAGAATTATGCCAGGAGAGGTTTAGATTAGATACTAGGAAAAGTTTCTTTACTGAAAAGATGGTCAAGCATTGGAAGAGGCTGCCCAGGGAGACAGAGGAGTCACCATCACTGGAGGTGTTCAAGAAGTGTGTGGACCTGGCACTTCAGGATGTGGTTTAATGGCCATGGTGGAAGAAATTCTACACAGAGAGAGTGATTGCCCATTGGAACAGGCTGCCTGGGGAAGTGGTGGAGTCACCATCATTGGAGGTGTTTAGGAGAAGACTTGATAGGGTGCTTGGTTGCATGGTTTAGTTTATTAGGTGGTGTTGGATGATAGGTTGGACACGATGATCTCAAAGGTCTCTTCCAAGCTGGTTTATTCTAGTCTATTCTGTTAGGTCAGCAGTTGGTCTCAATGAACTTTCCCAGCCAAAACTCTGAGCAGCCTGATCTTTTCCCCCACTGCCACTCCCCTTCATCTTCCCAAAGCAGCTCCTACTCCCTCTACACCATCTACCATCCTCCCTAAACAGCTCCTGCTCTACCACCACCATTTTTGCACCCATCCCCATTCAGGTTGGACTTGATGATCTTTGAGGTCTCTTCCAGCCTTGGTGATTCTGTGATCCCAGAGCCTGGGGCAAGACCCTCAACCAGCCAAGACACCACACAGAGGAGTTCAGTCCCAGTAAGGAAGCCCAGCCAGTGCCCGTGGATGATATTGGAGAAGACACAAATGCTCTTCCTACCTAACCGGGGGGCCACCAGGCCCCCCGGCCTTTGTTGTCACCACCACCATCACCCAGTGTGCACCATGGGCACTCACCAGTGAGGAGAGGAGGATCCTCAGCCCAGATGGGCTCAGCTTGGGGCTGCTGCCCTTCCTTAGGGGGATTAAATAGGGGATTGGGTGGGGAGGGCCAAGTGGCCACACCTGGGGTGGGAGGAGACTCCAACAGAGCCCAGGTGCTCTGGGATTTGAGGGGAAAATGGGGTGGGTAGGGTTGGAAAAGAGGCAGGTATGGTGGGAAAGGGGAGGTGGTAGTGAAAGGAGGGGATTTTAAAATAACTTTATTTTCCATAAATCTTCCATAATGCACAACTGCAGTTCATGGCTTGCTTTGCCTCCGTGCAAAAAGGGCAAACCCATCAATACTTCATAAAAATAAAGCACAATGGTGGCTATCACAATGAAACCTTTCCATAAGTATCATTTTGCTTGGCAGGAAACCCTGTGCTTTTCAGATCCAAATAACAAACTTTAACACCACCAGCACCAAAAAAACCAAAAATTCTCCAGGAGGGAATTTTCTCCCTGAATGCCAGCAGAAAACACCAGGATGACTGAGGGGCTGGAGCATGTGCCCTGTGAGGAGAGGCTGAGAGCCCTGGGGCTTTTTAGTCTGGAGAAGACTGAGAGGACATTTAATAAATGTTCATCAATATCTGAGAGCTGGGGGTCATGAGGGGACAGACTCTGCTCAGTTGCACCCTGTGACAGGACAGGGGGTAATGGGTATAAACTACAGCACAGGAGGTTCCACCTCAACATGAGGAGGAACTTCTTCACTGTGAGGCTCACAGAGCACTGGAACAGGCTACCCAGGCAGGCTGTGGAGTCTCCTTCTCTGGTGACTTTCAAGACCCATCTGGATGTGCTCCTGTGCAACCTGTGCTGGATTCTATGGTCCTGCTCTGGCAAGGGGGGCTTGGACTCAAAGATCTCCAGAGGTCCCTTCCAATCCCTGACATCCTGTGATCCTATGAAAACAATTCTATGATCATTCATTTGCTGGGGCCTGAAACTGGTGAGACAAGATGCTGACATCCTGCAAGGTGAAAGTGGTCAAGTCCAGCACTGTCTGAGTGGTCACACAGACAGAGGCATTTGAATGGAGCAGGCAAAGGGATGTGATTAATCCCCAAGGGTGAGTTTGCAGGAGACTGAACTGTGAACCCTTTGACTTCCGGCTGATGGTTGCCTCTTGTCATTTCCATGAGCACAGGCACCAACACCAGACAAAGAAATAGCTTCAAAACTGGGACTTGTATTTTACTCATCACTTCTCCCTTCAATAGCAGTTCAGCAGCACTTTGCTTCACATCCTAATTACCAGATTCTGATCAAAGTAATTCTGGCATAAAAACTTGCCCTGGCACCCAGGTGAGCCTGGCATTTTCACCCATGTTCCATTTCTACCAGCTTGCTCACAGTGAAAAGCTCAACAATCCTATTGGAGACTGTTTCTTGAGAGAGATGATGTCCTGTGGGCTAACCTTAACCTGCTTTTCAAGAGAAATCAGTTTCCTTCCCAGCCCTGCCTGCATGATTCTGAACAAGCATCTCTCTTTTTTTTCCTTCTGGCCCTCCCATTAACTGTAGGGTATTTATTAAAGTATACAGCACTCTGGTGTTTATTGAACTAAAGACTATACAAGGATAAACAGGATAAAAATCAGGCTGGACAAATGTTATGAAGAAGCTCCAGGTGACTTCAAACGTGTCCAGAGAATGGCAACAAAGCTGGGGAGGAGTTTGGAACACAAGCCCTGTGAGGAGAAGCTGAGGGAGCTGGGGTTACTTAGCCTGGAGAAGAGGAGGCTCAGAGGAGACCTTGCTGCTCTCTGCAACTACCTGAAGGGAGGTTGTAGCCAGGTGGGGGTTGGCCTCTTCTCCCAGGCAACCAGCACCAGAACAAGAGGACACAGTCTCAAGCTGTGCCAGGGGAGGTTTAGGCTGGATGTTAGGAAGAAGTTCTTCCCAGAAAGAGAGATTTGCCATTGGAATGTGCTGCTCAGGGAGGTGGTGGAGTCACCATCACTGGAAGTGTTTAGGAAGAGACTGGATGCGGCACTTGGTGCCATGGTTTAGTTGATGAGATGGTGTTGGGTGATAGGCTGGACTCAATGATCTCAAAGGTCTTTTGCAACCTGGTTAATTCTGTGTTCTGACTTCTGCTTCTTCACAAGTGAAGATGTGTCTTCTATTTTCATACTTATTGCAGAGCCACTCCTTCTGCTTCTTTTGGTGATTTCCCCCCTGCCCCCTCTTTGTTCATAGTATCATAGTATCAGTCAGGGTTCAAAGGGACCACAAGGATCATCTAGTTCCAACCCCCCTGCCACGGGCAGGGACACCCCACACTAGATCAGGCTGGCCAGAGCCTCATCCAGCCTGGTCTTAAACACTTCCAGGGATGGCGCCCCAACCACCTTGTTAATGTTGATAGCAAAGGACTGGAATCAAGTTGGTTATGATTTGTTAGTCACTACATCCATGGGAAGAAATTACTCTTTTGTTGTTTCACAGTGCTGTGCTTTTAAGTTCAACTCTCAGCCTCATCCCACGAAGGAAGAGCTAGCCAACAGCTTTTCAACACTTCCCCACGTGGAGATGGATTTCCATTGTGAGGCTCTGATGAGATATCTGACAACAACTCATGTTCATTTGCCTTCCTGAAAGCCAGGAAATGAATGAGTATAGATGCTGCAGAACTGCACTGCCAGCTCAGTACCACTTAATTTTTACCTTCCCTCTCTTTAATTTGAAGGACTTTTTGAAAACAGCATTCAAATGGAATGTCTATCTGTACAGTGATGCAGGAGCACTCTGACATTCCAGCTGTCCAAGCATGTGTGAACCATCACCCCAAGTTGCTCAAAAAGTCTCTGCACAGAGTGCAGGCTGAGGCTAGCCTCAGGAATCTAAGTGCATCCTGCCCTCTCTGACTGCCACGTAGTGAAGATGTGAGGGCCAGGGCATCTGACCCCTAACGCCTCACCAGCAGCCTCATTAGATCAGGGAGCAAGAAGGGAAGGAGCAGTAACAACCCTCCAGCTGCCAATGAAAGCTCATTCCAGCTGCCTCTGTGCCAGAAGCCATTGATTTCTCTACAGCCTGAGCCAAAGGTACATGAGAGTAGTGATGAGCTCCCAGGCCCGGGAGACAATGACTGCCAGACACTAGCTGTGAGTAATCCTCAAGGACTTGGGAAGAGTAAGAGCTATATTCTGATCCCACCACTGGGAGGGGAGGAGAGAAGGGGTGGTAGTAGCTGTATTTGGGTAATTGTTTCCTCACTCCACCTGAATTCTGAATTGCTGCTGCCGTCTCAAACCCACAACTTGAAGCACAGCAGCTTCAGTTGAGTCAGGTCTGGGCACCAGTTTCCAAGCAGAACCAGCAGCTCCTGATTAACCTCTGCCTTTGTTATGGTGGTTGTGGTACTAGCAAATGAGAACATGCTCTCATCACCTCCCCAAACCCACAGGCTGTCATTTCCAGTCCTTCTCCCACAACTGTCTTAATGTGCAGGCCAGTAATGATTGTGAGTCATCCTTTCATCTTTACAAGACTACTGAAAAATCAAACAGAAAGGAGAAAAAGGCAGTGTCTGTAGCCTGCCTTGAGACTGGTTGCTAAATAAAGTCAACTGTGCTTCAAATCTCCAGTTACAGTAAGTGACATGCACCATGCCAAGCTGTGGGAGAACTGTGATCAACTATTTGTCCCTTCAAAGTGGGATTTTAACAGCACACTCTTTAACTGACAGCCAGCTGAACATGAGCCAGCAGTGTGCCCAGGTGGCCAAGAAGGCCAATGGCATCCTGGCCTGCATCAGGAATACTGTGGCCATCAGGAGCAGGGAAGTCATTATGCCCCTGTACTCAGCACTGGCTAGGACACACCTGGACTACTGTGGCCAGTTCTGGGACACTCAATTTAAGAAGGACATTGAGACACTTGTACATGTCCAGAGAAGGGCAACAAGGCTGGGGAGAGGCCTTGAGCACAGCCCTACGAGGAGAGGCTGAGGGAGCTGGGGTTGCTTAGCCTGGAGAAGAGGAGGCTCAGGGGAGACCTTATTGCTGTCTACAACTCCCTGAAGGGAGGTTGTAGCCAGGTGGGGGTTGGTCTCTTCTCCCAGGCACCCAGCACCAGAACAAGAGGACACAACTCCCCCTGGCACAGCTTGAGACTTTATCCTCTTGTTCTGGTGCTGCTTGCCTGGGAGAAGAGACCAACCCCCACCTGGCTACAACCTCCCTTCAGGGAGCTGTAGACAGCATGTAGAGAGAATACACTGCAGGACTGGAAGCTGATATTGAAAAGGAGCAAATCCCAACCAGCCTACTGATCAACTAGTTGTTAATACTCAATCCAGCAAGCTGTGTCACTAAGCTTGGACAGAATTCCAGCTGGTGTTTGTTGAGGCTGTATGCCCTAGATGGCATTGCTCTGCAACGTTAGACACTTCACTTCCAACACCCAAGCTCTCATTGCAGTCAGCACAAAAGAATTTCAGGCAGGACAAGTGTTGATTTAAGTCACACACACACAAAGAAAATGGCAGAGTCCTCTCTCTTTTTTTTTTAATGCTACTTGTTTGAGACATTTCCTCTGCAGCTGATACATTAATTATGCTCTTCCCTCCTCCCCCTCCCCCTTTTGTTTTTTCTTACTTTAAGAAACAAGTATTCTTTAAAGGCTCACTTGTAAAAATCTTGTGTGAGCACTTGCAGTAAGCACAGAGTAAGCAACTGCTCTGGTCTGAAGTGGTTTCATTGCACCTGCTCTCATCCAGGCTCTGGTATTTCATTGTTTATTCTGTGCTACTCTTCTGCAGTGATTTGCTTGGCACTGTGAAGAAGGCTCACAGAGTGTGGTTTGTTCCCCACAGTCAGAAGCTGAAGCTGAGCCTCCTTCTCCCTGAACACTAGCTGCTGCCCACTTGGAGCAGCTGGAGGGGAAGTGGGCAGATGCTCTGTTACACTGTGAGGGCGGCTCACCATTGCAGCAGGGAGGAAAGACACACACAAAGTAACACAACTGCACTTTAGCCTCAGCCTTCCTGGGCTGCAGAACCCCATCACTGCACTTAAGGGGTGGCTCTGTCCACAGCTCCTCACAACTGAATGGGCACTGTGCTTCCCTTGGGATGTGAGCTGTGGTGGTGGCACCTCCTGCTCTGCCAGCAAATGCTCCTTCTGTTGCCTCTAACCTGGGAGGCTGCAGCAGCAAGGAGGCTAAGCACCAGTTTCGGTGGAGGCTGGTCTTCAAGCTCTCTCATGGACTAGATCAACAGAAAGGAAGACAAGTGTTTGAATTCCTCAGGCATGAGATGAAAAGTCCTGGTTCCTCAGGTACTGTGGGTCCACAGTGGTGATGTGGGCAGCAGACTGTGGCAGCAGGAACAGGCAGGCTGAGGGAACTTGCTGTACTGTCAGATTTCACTTGGTTTTGAGAAGGACATTTTGGAAGGAAAAATAATCTGACCCCACCTGGAGTACTGTGTTCAGTTCTGGAGCCCCTGTTACAGGAAGGATCTGGACGTGCTAGAACATGTCCAGAGAGGGGCCTCGAGGATGAGCAGAGGGCTGGAGATCCTCTCCTAGGAGGACAGACTGAGGGAGCTGGGGCTGTTCAGTCTGGAGAAGAGAAGGCTCCAAGGAGACCTAATTGTGGCCTTCCAGTATCTGAAGGGGTCCTACAAGAAAGCTGGGGAGGGACTTTTTAGGGTGTCAGGGAGTGACAGGACTGGGGGGAATAGAAAAAACCCTAGAAATGGGTAGATGCAGATTGGATGTTAGGAAGACGTTCTTCCCCACAAGGGTGATGAGACACTGTGTTGTAGTTTGAGCTGGGTGCCCCCCTGGTGCATTCACTTCCTGTGTCCAGAAGTCCAGCCCAGAGGGATGGACACAGGAAATTGTGTATTTCCTACCATAATTCTTTGCACCACTATAAGATCCAGTGCGGGGTCTGGCACTCTCTCTTTCCTTCCCTCTCCGAGACTTGGTAACTGGGGGAGAGATCTCCCGGCCATGGGCCTGATTAGGCCCAAGGCCACAGGGGGATGGGCAGTCTCAGGCCTGGCCAGCTGAGACTAGCCCAGCAGAGGGAGGGGGAAGAAGGAGCCCTGGGGGTTTTGCATGCACCCTCAGGTGGGGATGGGATCTTTCTTTGTCACTGCGCTTTGGGTTTTCTGTAACATTCACTGCTTTCTATTTAAACTTTCATCACCTTTGCAATCCGTTTGCCTGAGTCGTTATTTCTGCCTGTGGTGGGGAGGGGATCTGCCCCCAACCCATTACATTTTTTGGCGCCCAACGTGGGGCCAACTGCAGCTCGGATTGCAAAAGATGGAGAGTTTAAATTTAGTTCTGGGCGTCGGTTTGGGTTTGGAAAGTTGGGGCTCAGGTTTTGTTGCCGGGGCGACTGTGTGAACTCCTGTGGGCTGCAGAAGGATAGCTGGTGCGTAGCTGATGGCATGGAAGTCCCTCCTGTTGTTTGGGAACAGCGAGGGGTGGTTCTTTCTGTGACTTTCTGCCCAGGGTAGCTTAAGAATGCTCGAGTAGCCTAAGAAGGCGAGACCTGCCTTCTCCTCCTTCTCTGCGGAGTGGCGGGGAGCGGAGGAGGGGCAGCGGCAAGCAGAGTGTGGTCGGCCCGCGGCCGCTGCGGGGAGCGGACACCCGCGGCGAGCGGGCAAGCGACTGCTGGAGGTGACTCGGACTCTGCATCGCGGCGACAGAGACGGCGGGGGCCGGGCCGCGTTCAAGCGGCGGCGGCGGCACCGCCCGAGCCGGGCTGCGTTCAGGCGGCGGCGGCAGCTGTAAATCTTTCCCTGGTGTTTTCGGACGTGTTCCGAAAATGGCGCCGAGCACCTGGCTCTGCCTCCCTGCTTCTTCAGCGGGCTGTGGCGCAGCTCCTCCCTCTTCCGGGGGTGGAGGTTGTGCAGCCGGATGCTGTCCTGCCTCGGTACGCGAGCGCCCAGCCGGGGGGTGCGGAGTGCCTCTGACATGCATCCGTGTAGCTTTGGTCCGCGTGAAAGCGGTTGGCTGCGGCACCCTGGATGGATTGAAAAAGGCAGTCGTGGAGCCGGATTGTTCCGACTGGCCTGCCCCAGGGGTGGAGAATTTGCCGCTGAATAGGAGAGTAAAGGCTTGGCTGAGAAGTTGTGAGGTATTTCCAGGTGACCAGGATGTCCCAAGGAGTCCACAAGGAATTCACGCTGCAGGAGAAGGACTGCGTCGCTGGGAGGTTCCATCACATGAGGAGAATAACTGGAATGGACTGATGCTTGAGCCTGAAGGAGAGACTGTTTGAGTGGACGCCCAGATGAAGATATGGACTCTGCCGGACATGTCATCAGAAGTTTTCTGATCTGATGATGTGTTTAGGTGCAGAGATTATGGTATGAAATACAGGGGTGGCATGTTGTAGTTTGAGCTGGGTGCCCCCCTGGTGCATTCACTTCCTGTGTCCAGAAGTCCAGCCCAGAGGGATGGACACAGGAAATTGTGTATTTCCTACCATAATTCTTTGCACCACTATAAGATCCAGTGCGGGGTCTGGCACTCTCTCTTTCCTTCCCTCTCCGAGACTTGGTAACTGGGGGAGAGATCTCCCGGCCATGGGCCTGATTAGGCCCAAGGCCACAGGGGGATGGGCAGTCTCAGGCCTGGCCAGCTGAGACTAGCCCAGCAGAGGGAGGGGGAAGAAGGAGCCCTGGGGGTTTTGCATGCACCCTCAGGTGGGGATGGGATCTTTCTTTGTCACTGCGCTTTGGGTTTTCTGTAACATTCACTGCTTTCTATTTAAACTTTCATCACCTTTGCAATCCGTTTGCCTGAGTCGTTATTTCTGCCTGTGGTGGGGAGGGGATCTGCCCCCAACCCATTACACACTGGAACAGGTTGCCCAGGGAGGTGGTGGAAGCTTTATCCCTGGAGGTTTTTGCAGCCAGGCTGGATGTGGTTGTGAGCAACCTGCTGTAGTGTGAGGTGACCCTGCCCATGGCTTGGAACTGGATGATCCTTGAGGTCCCTTCCAACCCTAATAATTCTATGATTGAATATAAGTTAAGGTATGTATGGCGGATGTCCATAGAGTAGAGCTTGTCTGGTGGTATAAAGGGAATGAAAAGATCAGCCACAAAACCTTCAGCTCTAGGTTTGGTTGGTCGATTTCGCTTTGGGTTGGTTGGTTTGCTTGGTTTTTCATTGTTGGTTTGTTTGGGTTTTCGTTGTTGGTTTGTTTGGGTTTGGTTGTTGGTTTGTTTGGGTTTTCGTTGTTGGTTTGTTTAGGTTTTCGTTGTTGGTTTTCTTTTTGCCCTGGAGATTTTTCTTTTATTTTGTTTTTTTTTTGTTTGTTTTGTTTGTTTGTTTGTTTTTTAGAAGAAGCTATTCCAAATGTTTAAAAGAAAAAGGAAAATAAGACATTTACCTCTGCACCAGAGACATTAATTAATCCGTCCTCTTGCAAACATGACTTTGTGATGACTGAAGGAGACTTCAGAAGTCATTCTGCTGAGGGCATGAGCAGATGCAGTTTTGTTCAAGCAGAAAAGGATGTAATGGATGAGGCTCTGGCCAGCCTGATCTAGTGTGGGATGTCCCTGCCCATGGCAGGGGGGGTGGAACTAGATGATCCTTGTGGTCCCTTCCAACCTGACTGATACTATGATACTATGATAATAAACAGGTCCAAATCACTTGGGGAGACTGCAACCTGCAACTCATAGAGAGAAGATCTCTCATCTCTGGAAGCTGTATTTCAAGTGTAAAACAAGCTAGAAGTGACCTGCCCAGGGAAAACAAATAGGATTTGTGCCCTAGTTTAGCATCTGTATGATGGATGAGGGTGGCCAGGTGGAGGAGGAGGGTTCATTTTCACCACTTTCTACTTCTATGATGTTTTGGGGTTTTTTTTGTTCCGCACTAAGAATTCACACCTTTGCTTAGGCAGGGTTTGGGGGTGGCTGAAGCTGCAAAGACAACACAGCAGCAGCTTCTACAAAAGCAAAAGTGAGTATGAAACATACACTCTTCAACAACGTCTGCAGCAAAAGCAGTGCTGTCTTGCCTTTGCACTCTGACTTTCCTAACTTTAATGAGCACAGCAGAGCAGAGCAGAGCAGAGCAGAGCAGAGCAGAATAGAATAGAATAGAATAGAATAGAATAGAATAGAATAAACCAGGTTGGAAAAGAACTTTGAGATCATCGAGTCCAACCTATCATCCAACACCGTCTAATCAACTAAACCATGGCACCAAGTGCCTCATCCAGTCTCCTCTTAAACACCTCCAGGGATGGCGACTCCTCCACCTCCCTGGGCAGCACATTCCAATGGCCAATCTCTCTTTCTGTGAAAAACTTCTTCCTAACATCCAGCCTAAACCTCCCCTGGCACAGCTTGAGACTGTGTCCTCTTGTTCTGGTGCTGATTGCCTGGGAGAAGAGACCAACCCCCACCTGGCTACAACCTCCCTTCAGGGAGTTGTAGAGATCAATAAGGTCTCCTCTGAGCCTCCTCTTCTCCAGGCTAAGCAACCTCAGCTCCTTCAGCCTCTCCTCATAGGACTTCTATGTCTAGAAATGCAACAACTTCCCCCCCCAACCCTCCCAACCTCTAAAAACCAAATTCTAACTTTACAGGCTGTAAGTGAGACAAAAAATGTTTGTCAAGTGAAGTAATCACATAGATGAAGCCAAAAAGATGCAGATTTGGCATATCACTTTGGCAGGGGGTAGGGAGTGAGAGCATCTTCAGAGTCCAACACAGCCAAGTGGAACAGCTCCAAACCGTGACGTGAAGCAAGATTGTCTTTGAACCACAAACCTAATCACGGGGAAGTCTCTAC
This sequence comes from Dryobates pubescens, assembly GCF_014839835.1. Lineage (NCBI taxonomy): Eukaryota > Metazoa > Chordata > Aves > Piciformes > Picidae > Dryobates > Dryobates pubescens. Next base: position 18,003,982 of record NC_071614.1, on the reverse strand, counting down.
AGAGAGGCAGCATCCGTGTGGATTCCAACATACCTTCTGGGCTGCCAGCACACAGAGCTGGAAAGCAAACAATCAAACCAGTGGAAAATATTTTTAGGACAACTGCTGGGCTGGCAGCGATGAAAGACATTTTCTGCATGAAGATCAAAGGCTGCACCTCCTCTCTGCACTCTCAGACAGAGACACGGGACCAGCGTGTGTGCCTCTGCTGCACTGCATGACGCCTTGGCACCTGGAAATAGCTGCAGAGGTGTCAAGAAATTAACTTCTTCTGCCTGAGAAGCACCACTGCTTCTTGTGGACGTGGTGTGCACTTGAGAAGAGAGGTATGACTTTGGCTGCTGCTGTTACAAAGACAAACAAAGCTCTTTCAGGTGAAGCTGCCACTCCCAATTACTTTTCATTCAGGGATCTCAAGCCCTTCTTTCAGTGAAAGTATAATGGGAAGGGAGGCCAGCTGAAGTGTCCCAAATGTCTCATGCAATGAAGAAGCAGCAAGGAGAGTCCAGTCATCAAGGCAGGCTCAGATTTGATAAGGGAACTGCGGTCTCCACTCAGCACAAGTGTTTCACTGCCTTCAAACAAGCCCTTTCCACAGGCTTTCTGCACTGGAAACTGCTTGCATCAAAACCCTTACAACTGCACCTCCTCCTCACTATTATTCCAAGCATTACTGAAAATACTGCTCCAGGAGTAACTTCAAAGGGAGGGCTGGCTCTCACAACCGTGGCGGTCAGTGGCTGAGCAGTCCCAGGCACAGAGTCCTTCCAGCTGGGAGAGTGACATTCGACTCCCCCACGATGCTGTGTCAGGAAGGGGATGACCAACCAGCACAGTGATTTCAGATCTGGGTTGTTGTAACTGAGCAGATTTTCACTCATTATATAAAAAGGAAATAAAATTCCCTCACTGCTTGTTTCTGTATGGAGTCCACCACCTAGAGGTCACATGAGCCAGCTGACTCCTCCATGACCTACTGTGGTGCACACATCTTTAGAGAGTAAATGAACATCAAGTGATGAAGGAAAGACAAAGTATAAAACCTCTCTTTTCATCCTCCTTCCCTCCCTAATTCCATGCCCAGCTCAAATGAGTGGCACAAAGCATTCTCAGAGTTATCACAGAAACATTCAGGTTGGAAAAGACCCTCAGGATCACCAAGTCCAACCCAGAACCTTACTCTACAAAGTCCACCCCAAAACAGAATACAGAATTCAGAATTAACCAGGTTGGAAAAGATCATCCAGTCCAACCTATCACATAAAACCATCTAATCAACTAAACCATGGCACTAATTGCCTTATCCAGTCTCTTTATGAACACCTCCAGTGATGGGGACTCCACCACCTCCCTGGGCAGCACATTCCAATGGCCAATCTCTCTGTCTGTGAAGAATTTCTTCCTAACATCCAGCCAAGAGCATACCCCCACAGAATCACAGAAACATTCAGGTTGGAAAAGGCCCTCAGGGTCCCCAAGTCCAACCAATAACCTTACTGTGCCAAGTTCACCCCTAACCCATGTCCCCAGCAGAATCACAGAAACACTCAGGTTGGAAGAGACCCTCAGGAGGTCGGAAAAGTCCCTGGGGTGTGGAAATGAGTAAATCACTGGGATGGTGACCCACAGAGGTGCTCTCCTCCTCTGCCCAAGCACACCCTGAAGTGTTCAGTTAGTACAAAGAGAGGATATTTTTATCACAGAAACACTCAGGTTGGAAGAGACCCTCAGGAGGCCAGAAAAGACCTTGGGGTGTGGAAATGAGTAAATCACTGGGATGGTGACCCACAGGAGCGCTCTCCTCCTCTGCCCAAGCACACCCTGAAGTGTTCAGTTAGTACAAAGAGAGGATATTTTTATTGATAAACATTATATTGTCTTAAGTGTAGATGTCTGACACATTATTAAATCAAATGACAAACCATTTAAAGTCATTCATTCTAATAAAGCTTTTTGTTGTTTTCCTTCTTCCTTTTTTTTTTTTGTTTTGGATAATTCCATAGACAATAGTGCTGTGATTTTGTTTCTTCCTAGTTATAACACACTAAAAAACACAGGTAATACAAGTTTCTAATTTAATAGGTTACCAGCAAACAGAGAGGGGAAAAAAATAAAGGGGGGAACCCAAAAAAGGAAGGAAAGCAAAAATTTTGCATGCTTTCATTTCTGTTAAACTTTTGCAACTTACACAGGCAAGTGGAACAGCTATGCAATAGAAGGTTACCCTACAACAAGTTGTAAAACAAACAGAGACAAAGGACTGACCTCATAATACTTGTACAAGTAGGACAAAACCCCCCTCGGAACTCACTTCAAAATGTTTTGTCTGTGGCTCCACCACGTCAACACTTCAAAGCTGACTCTGGTCACAAGCTATCTTGAGTGGGATTGGATTGTTCTGGTCCACCACTGAGTCTTCAGGCTGTAAGTGGACATACATTACACAGTGCACTTGCACTCAGTTCCACCTACAGTTGTTTGGATTGGGGGTTTTGTTTTTTGTTTCCCTTATGGCTAGAAGCATCACAGGGTCATCCCACTCAGTGAAAAGGAACCCAGACAGTGGTGTTTGATCCCAAATCAAACAAAAAGAAAACAGTGCTCCCCTCAGTCACTTTTATTGCTGTGCTTCCTGCAGCTTTGGTGCTGTGGCTGTGCCACGAAGGAGAGAACTCAGCACTCCCATAACTCAAACGAATCCATATGGTTTCATCACGCTGGTTTGGAACAAGCCATAGCAGGGATTGCATTCAGCAGCCTAAAACTTGAGTAATGACACAACACAAAGTGTTCTAGAATACCTCCATGAAATTACCAGATCTTGGCACTAGCCAACTGCTGGGCCAGGAGATGATTTAAACACCACCACCCCACCCCCAGCCCCAGCAGCAGGCACTGAGGAGCTGATTAGGTCAGGGATGGCACCCTGACAATAGGACAGTTTGAGCTTGGCTCTGAAGAAGGCTGAAAGGGGCTGAAAGTGGCCCAGTGTGCAAAAAACCCACCTGTCCTCACTCCAGCAGAGCTGCTCTCTTGTAGGTCCATACCTGCAAACTCACCTCAGCAGCAGGGGCACCAGCAGGGAAAGCCCTTGCAAAAAAGAGAAGGAAAAGAAAGTTTCTGCAGGGTGCCTGCACCCACCAGCACCCACTGCTCTCCAGGGGTGAGCAGGGCCCCAGTGCTGCTGAGAACTCGGCCATGGTTTTTAGTGCCTAGATGGGAGTTATCCAAGGTGTTGAGCTAATGCAAGCCTGCTCCAAAACGATGCTAGATGAGGCAGGGAAAGAGGAGGGAGGTGCAGGTGAGGGGCTCCTGAAATGACTGCATATACATCACCTGTGAGGATCAAGAGGTCTGTCGGCTCACCTTTTTGTTCTGGTGAAATCCTGATCTACCAGTGTGCAAATTTCCATTGCCATGCTGCTGCTGGGATCACAGACAGAAGTGAGCTGCACCCTGCAGGGCTGCTCACCGTGCACCCACGTCTGTGACCAGGTGGACCACGGACTGTCAGAGCTTCAGACCACTCCTGGCCGAAGCTCTGACAGGTGCACTAGCAGCAGGAAGACCTGAACCATTTCAGATTGCACAGGACTTCAAGAGACAGCAAAAAAACCCAACCCACCCCAAGCCCAAATCCCCCAAACCCAAACAAACCTCTCCCTAAATCCAACTCAGTGCATTCTGTGATTCTGTGTGCAGAGACACGGATGGGTGGCAGCGGTAGGGGTAGCAGGAGATCTTTCTTCTGGGTTTCAAATGAAGCTTTTGATCTTCTGGGGATGGGAAGCAAATCCAGCAGCTGGGAGGAATGTGGTGTGCATTTCGTGTGGGGATGTTTTAGAAACTTAGTTACATCATCACCAATTCTGTTTACATTTCCCTGGGAGCCTGAGATGACTTGTTAACATAAAGACTCCAACAAAAGCAAAGTGAAACTTCAGGGACTTCATTGTGCATTAGACATCACAGCTCCAGCTGCCAACAGCACTCTAACAAGCTGCTTTTCAAGCAGGAGCAAGGCCCAGGACCTTGCCTTGGAGTAAAGATTTGCAACCAGAATATCAGGAGATGGCAAAAAACAAAGGCATCCCTCCAGCAGAGCCTCTCTTCCCTGGGACAAATCACCCAGCAAGGAAAACAAAGTACAGCACTGCCTCTCTCCTCCCAGTATGGTTGAAGATATTTCCTGGGGTCAGAGATATTCAACCTGATACTTGATCTTGTACATGCTTTGACAGAATTAAACTCATTCATTCCTTCAAGACTTGCCAGCTCACCTAGGCAGCATTTAATAAAGTGGAGAGGATTCAGGTGAGAGAAACTTTAAAGGCTGTGCTTTGGAACCACAGGATCTGGCAGAGACTACCACCTGTAGTAATATGGTGGCACATCAGACCCCTGATCATCTGAAGCTAGGGTTACAAGGGAACTCTGGCAGCTCTAAGAAGCATCAAACAGCTCTAAGCCTTGTTTTGCTGCTGCTTATTTACTCATCCCCTACAAGCTTCCAAGAAAACACTGAGCAGTGAATCCCAACTCATGGACAACAAGATCAGAGGAGGAGGAAGTTAGTTTAAACTCAGTGAGACCACCAAAGTGTGATGCACATTTTGCTTCATTCTGTTGTGCATGGGACAGAAAGAAGCAACTCTTCCACAGCTCTCTTTTCCCACGGCACAGCCCTTACTCACTGCACACGTCCTCCCCAGCTTCACTACTCTGCTGCAGCTGGTGCTCCAGGGAGGACTCTCTTACACTGAGCAAAGCAGCAGATCCAGACCTGACTCAGAGCACATGAATCCCAAAAATGCATCCTTACCTTTCCCACTCTAACAGCCATCACAGGGCTAAAAGGGGTCCTCACTGGCAAGAAGGAATCAATAGAATAGAATTAACCAGGTTGGAAAAGACCTTCGAGATCATTGAGTCCAACCTATCATCCAACACCAACTAAACCATGGCACCAAGTGCCTCATCCAGGCTCTTCTTAAACACCTCCAGTGATGGGGACTCCACCACCTCCCTGGGCAGCACATTCCAATGACCAATCACTCTTTCTATGAGCTTCTTCCTAACATCCAGCCTAAACCTCCCCTGGCACAGCTTGAGACTGTGTCCTCTTGTTCTGGTGCTGGCTGCCTGGGAGAAGAGACCAACCCCCACCTGGCTACAACCTCCCTTCAGGGAGTTGCAGATGGCAGTAAGGTCTCCCCTGAGCCTCCTCTTCTCCAGGCTAAGCAACCCCAGCTCCCTCAGCCTCTTCTCACAGGGCTATGCTCCAAGCCCCTCCCCAGCTTTGTTGCCCTTCTCTGGACACATTCCAGCAACTCAACATCTTTCCTAAACTGAGGGGCCCAGAACTGGACACAGGACTCAAGGTGTGGCCTAACCAGTGCTGAGTACAGGACAGAATGACCTCCCTGCTCCTGCTGGCCACACTGTTCCTGATATAGACCTGGATGCCATTGGCCTTCTTGGCCACCTGGGCACACTGCTGGCTCAATGAACTCCAAAATTAAAGCTCTTCCATTATTAGCACAGCTGAAATACCCTTTCAGCTGACCAAATGTCAGCCCCAACATCTCAGCTAGGACTAGAGGGACATCAGTGCTCTCTCTGCAGAAAAGCAGCTTACTCATACTGTCAGGAAAACAAACCTCAACCCTCCAGCCCAGTCCAAGTCAATAACTCACATACAAGCTACAAACAAGAATTAAATGCATTAGCCCATGACTGACACATGACCCTCCTCTCACAGCCTAGTTGAAGACACTCTCGAAAGCACTGGCTCTAGCAAAGGCCTAGCCAAAATGCTGGCAATGCTGGCAGTGCATTGGTTTGCAAACCATGGGGTCATAACCTTCAGCAGGACTACCAGAAGCACTATTGCCAGCCCTGGAAGTGTTTAAAGCCAGGTTGAACGGGGCCTTAAGCAAGCTGGTCTAGTGGGAGGGGTCCCTGCCCATGGAAGGGAGGCTGGAACTAGATGATCTTTAAGGTCCCTTCCAACCCAAACCATTCTGGGATTCTATGATTCCAGTTTGCTTTCAGTCTTGAAACGAACCATTCCAAGTGAAGATGAATGCCATCTATCACTCCTTTAGTCACCTCTTACAAACACTGCCTGCATTAAGGGACTGGCAATGATTATCAGCTTTGCAAGGGCAGACAGGGAAGTCAATCAAACCATGCCTCAGGGGAACACCAAGGAAAATTTGTCCCTAAATCTTCAATGCATGGCAAAGTTCACTGCACACCAGCTTGTCTCTTGGGAATGCAGACTGCTACTAGCATGTTACACAAGCCTTTCTGTCCTAGATAAAATGCATGCTTGTGAAGCTAGGATAAGAACTGAGGCAGAGGCATTGTTTGTGGCATCTCTCTGCCCCTGTCCCTGATAAAGGGATGCAGTATTTCTCACCAGGAAGTACTACTTTTTATCAGGAGGGTGAGAGTTGTAAAGATCAGATGGCATTTGGGCAAAGCCTTGTGTAAAAGCAATCCCTACCAAGCTTGCCAGTAGCCCTAATTACACAATAACCTTCTTTCTGTGATGCCATAAAACTCTCATTTGCCTTTGCTCTCCACGGGTGCTGAATAATCACAGAATCATGCCTCATGACCTTCCCTTCCGTCATCCACTAACAAAAAATCCTTGAGAATGAAGTTATTCCACAAAGCCAAAAAGCTTTGGCTTCTTCCAAGAACTTAGAATCATAGAATGGTCTGGGTTGGAAAGGATGTCCCATGGTCATCCAGACCAACCCCCTCCACAGTAAGCAGGGACACTCTCACCTTGTAGAGTTCAGGTTCTGTGCTTGCTCCTTTAGCCTAAGCCTTGTGCAGCTTCACAACATGATTTTAAGATACAGAAATCTCTTCAACACTCTGAGGTTTTGACTCACCAGTGAGAATTAGTGAAAGAAAAGGACTGTTTCTGAGAGCCTAGGATGGGCAACCCAGGGGAGCACTGTGCTTAACAGAATGTGGAAGCTCACTTCATGCAAATCTTGAACCTTTATGAATGGCTGATGCAGTACTTTATGCAAGCAGCCTTTAAATTCCTCCCCCATCCCCCCCTCTTTTCTAGTCTGAAATCTCCCCAAGTCTTTACCAGCTGATGAAATGCAAGCTTCCAGTTCCCCCAGCTCCCAATATGGTGTTTGTAAAATGACTCCATTGCTCCTCTTTCATTTCCCAGCAGCAAGCCCCCCCTGTAATTCACACCAAAGGCAGGGATGTGATATATTCTCCTACTGACCTACTGGAAAGCAAACCAACTCCATGGGAATGGGGAAGCATTGTATTTGTGAGTGCTAGGACCATTTTTGCTGCAGGAGATGCCTGCCTGCTGCAAACATTAACCACTCTGTCATAAAGCTGGGACAATAAATGCCAGCCTCACCCAAGCTATTTCCTAGCACACGACATTCACTTTAAATTAGAGATCTTCACATCTAACCAGAACTATTTACTGCTAAAAAGAGCTGGGGAAAATCAGGCAAAGGAGAACTACTTCCTTACTAAAAGAAAATTACTAAAATAAAGCCCTAAACCCCTACAAAATTAACCAACTCTACTTGTTGGTATCTTACAAGGGTGGTGAGGCACTGGCACAGGTTGCCCGGGGAGGTGGTGGAAGCCTCATGCCTGGAGGTTTTTGCAGCCAGCAACCTGCTGTAGTGTGAGGTGTCCCTGCCTATGGCAAGGGGGTTGGAACTGGATGATCCTTGAGGTCCCTTCCAGCCCTAGCAGTTCTATGATTCTGTGAAATGTGGATCTCAATTCTTGCAAATGGTTCCTCCTAAGAGTGATATTACAGAGTCCAAAGAGTATTTGCTGTGTAAATATTTCTACTGCTGTAGATCAAGAGGTGAGCATTGCAGAAGCCCATCTGGATCTCTCAGCATTCCTCAGCTTCTCTACTAATAAAAGTTACTAAAGGAACCTGAGGTCTCATCACTTTTTGTGTCCCCCTCAGAAGAATGCTACAATGCTTTCAATGGCTTAGTCTGCTTGGTTCTTGACTCAGAAAAACCAGGCCTTAGCTTTAGGTGGGACTGAAATTAGCTTCCTAAATCTTCAGCCAGCATGGGGCAATGTTTGTTTGAACCAGGGCATCGGCTCTTAGTGCACAAGGGATAAATACAATCCATAAATCACAGAATCATAGAATCAACCAGGTTGGAAAAAACCTCAGAGATCATAAAGTCCAACCTATTACCTAACACTTAACACCTCAGGACAACTAAACCATGGCTTCAAGTGCCATCATCACGCCCTTTTTGAACACCTCCAGAGATGGTGACTCCACCACCTCCCTTTGAAGAGTCTTTGAAAAGCCATCCTATGAAAAGTCTTCCCATGCAGTGTGTGTTTCACTGCTTTGGGCCATTTGAAAGGCAGGCAGGAGGCTCACCCTCCTTTGGAATCAGTTTCTTTGAGACTGGTGTGCAGAGCAATGATTTCTTTGCATTTTCCCTCATCAGTTTACTGGATCAAAAGCTCTGTCCTACTTCTGCCAGCCCAGTGCATGAATTCTGTGTTAAGGAGGACATGGATCAGAGCCTTCAAAGCCAGAAGGATTCAGCTTGCAAGCTGGAAAGTGGAAGTGAAATCCTGAATCCTGAGAACACCAGGTGCAAGATAAAATCTTAAGGAAGCAAGCAGGCAGCTCCTGGGTATGCAGAGACATCTCCTTTTGAAGAAAGATTTGATGGCATATCCCAACATTTACACAGGGTCTGCATATCTCATCCCTATCAGAAGTCCTCATCTCAAGTCCCAGAGTGATACATCCTCCTAAACCAGCTGTGCTCCAGAAGTAACAACCCACTGAAGTGCTTGAACAGGCTCCCATTGTTCTGAGACTGATCAGCAAGCAATCGCACAGCAGCTCTGCCAGACAGATGGCAAGGGTCAGCAGAGAGGTAAGGGTGGACAAGGGTCACCACCTCTTCACTTAGCACAGCTGCCACCAGAGTACATCTGTCCACAACATGCTTGTGTCCTTGACTGCAGGATGGGAGGGTGCATTCTGTGTTTGTAGATGGCACAAAGACAATTCAAACCCTCTTCCCTCCAACGATCACAAATTACAGCACTGCAGGGCTGATCTTCTCCTGTGCCTTCCCCCAGCCTCATTCCTTTCTTCCCTTACCAAACAGCTCAGCTCTCCTTATTTTAGCATTTGCTATGAAAAAATGACAAGATGCAACTCCAAGTCTGTAACAGAGAGGAAGGAGGGTTTGCCTTCTGCTAAGAACTGCATTTGCCTTCTCTAGCCACAGTTAGCCATCCCATGGGCAATCAACACTTCCTCAACAACATCAAATCCAGAAGTGACATAGATGCTAATGCAGGACCAAATCAGGCCTTTCATTACCATAGTCTTGCCAAGAGTAAATGAATCCTAGTTACACATAAGCTGCATGAGGACTCAAAGTCAGAATGTAAAAGCGAATTTTCATAGCATGACTTCAAACTTAACTTGTGCTGGCTCAAGAGTAGTCAACAGCATCCTGGTCCTGGATGTGACCCTTCATACCTCATGGTCTTTATGCCTACAGACAGAGCTGCATGCAGCTGGGGTATCTGACAGAACTGCTGCTGTGGTATCTTAGCTCAAAGTCAGCAATGCAAAAATTCCTCTTCCACCTCCTCCCAAAGCCAACCCAATCCTCAGATTTAAAAGCCCTCATGCAAGCCCTGTGCACGACTCAGAAACGTGAGAGAACACCCAATGAATTAACCAGCAGGTGGCAGGCAGAGGGACTGCCCAGCTCTCCTCTCTGTGCTAGAAGGAGCTGCTGAGAAAGCAGGGCAAGGGGGCACCCGGGGTGTCGCTGGTGTGCCTTGGTAAGAGAGCAGCTGGACATCCACCTGCGGGTGCAGCAGGAACGATGCTGCACAGCCCCACCGGCAGCCCGCCCCGAGCTTGGGCTTCATCCAGAGCCTTTCCAGCTCAGCTAAAAACCCTTGCTTTTAACTCCAAGAAGCTCAGCATCAGGCCCTGTTTGCAGGGCTACTAGCACAGGCTACTGTCTTTTCCAGAAGCATAGAGGAAAGTGACAGACTCAAGGGAAAACCCATGAGGGAAAATCTTCTTCTCTAAACTGCATCAGCAGTGAAACCCTCGGTAGCTGACTCTCAGGGGACAGTTCACAAAACTTGTACAAAGCCTTCTAGAAGTCACTTCCCTTATTTTAACCCAGAGCACGTCTGTTACAGGCTGTCCTCATCAGTCATCCGCTCACTGACCATACTGTTCCCACCCAAACAGGAACATTTTGCTGCAGCTGCTCCCTACCAGGGCCCCCACTCTTAGACTGCACATGCTGCTTCTGCTGGGCACTGAAATAAACCCTGCTGATGCCAACCAGCTGGATGCACTAATCCAAACATCTCAGCAGAACACTGAAGCACCTCCTGAGCTTTCAACACACAGACCTCTGCACGTGGCATGGGCTTCAAGTGAAGCAGGGGCTTTGGCTTGCAACTTAGAGGCATGCCAGGACTTGAATCAGGCCAGGGAAGAGGTGCACATTTCCCTGGTCCTTTGCAGTGGGGTGGGAAGAAGACCCTGCCTGAACAGCAGCATGGTCTGCGGCTACCCTGTGACAGCCTCTCCCACAATGTGCTGCCAGCAGGCACAGCTGTGCAGGCTGGGACAAGAGCCACCTCAGGTGTAGCTTTCTCAGGAGCCAAGACAGCCACAGGAATCAGAGGCTGCCCAGGAGGGAGACACATCCCAGAGGACACAAAGGACATGGGTGCTGCTGACACCCCATGCCCGTTTCCCTTTGAAAGCTCTGACACTCCAGCAGTGATGGTATGGCAGCCAAGTGCCCCCAAGCTGCTGGTACCACTTGTTGACAGGCATTGTCACAACAGGTCTCCTTCAGGAGCATGGGGGTTTGTGACCCAGGGCTCTGTAATGACCCCACCAGTTGTATGCAGATCTCACTGCACAAGGGCAGAGGTCTTTATTTTTCATTCCACATGGCAGGGCTACACACCCCTATGGTCACTAAAACTTCCTTACATCACAGACCCCTCTCTCCACAAAACATTACTGCAGTTAATGCCTTCTGCAACCAAATGCCTGTCTCTATGAGCACAGTGATCAGAGGGCTCATCAGCCAGGAGACAACACTGACCAGAATTAAAGACTTGGCATCACAGTATCACCAAGGTTGGAAGAGAGCTCAAAGATCATCAAGTCCAACCTGTCACCACAGACCTCATGACTAGACCATGGCACCAAGTGCCACGTCCAATCCCCTCCTGAACACCTCCAGGGATGGTGACTCCACCACCTCCCTGGGCAGCACATTCCAATGACGAACGACTCACTCAGTGAAGAACTTTCTCCTCACCTCGAGCCTAAACTTCTCCTGGCACAGATTGAGACTGTGTCCTCTTGTTCTGGTGCTGGTTGCTAGAGAGAAGAGACCAACCCCTTCCTGGCTACAACCTCCCTTCAGGTAGTTGTAGAGAGCAATGAGGTCACCCCTGAGCCTTCTCTTCTCCAGGCTAAACAATCCCAGCTCCCTTTTCCTAAGGGAAATCTGTGTTTCTACAATGAAAAACAAGCAAGCATCGTTCCAAGCCAGCAGGCAGCAACCAGCAGCACCCACTTTCATTACAGCAGGAGATAGACAAAGTGCCCAGCAACAGGGATAACTCCTCTGGGAATCCAAGCTCCTTGCTTTGCTTGCCCAGCATGCTGATGGAAAACTTCAGAGGCAGATGGTCAATGTTTGAGCAGATCAAAGGTTGAGGCATGCAATGTTATGTTTTCCCTCAAGTGGCAATAAGAAGGTTAGGCTAAATTGTTGCTGTGCAATTAGCAGGTTGAGGTTTAGCACTATTCAAATCCTACCTGGCAGACACAGATTCTGTTGACAAGGTTGCTGTTGGGTTGTTTTGGTTTGGGAAGGTTTAAAGCTTATTCTGCAAAGCTATTAGGGGGGAAAAAAAATCAAAATCAAATAATAAAAACATCTAAACTCTCCCATGGTAAAGACATTCTGACTGCATAAATAAAGCACAAAACCTGCTGCTTTAAACTAAGTGTGGGGTTGTTTTAGAAGCTTTCCTGAAATTAGATGCTTCTGCCCAAACCTGGACAACTTGGCCTGGACCTCAGGCTGCTTCAGGGTGGTGAACAAGAGATTTCACTGCCAAACTGTATCTCCTGCCATTTCTTCCCTCTTGCTTTCGCAGGAATACAGAAAGCTTTTCCAAAAGGCATGGATTTGACTGCACCTGAGACTGGTTCTGAACATTCAGCCAAACAAGACTGAGCAGTTTGGGTGGAAGTTGATGCATGTACAAAATATGCTGTAGATTTGAGGCCCCCTAAGTGCTTATAAAATATTAATGTGAATTCCCTTCAAGGTGCCTGGTGACATTAGTAGTTATTCATTTATCTAGTCAGACAAGAAAATACAAAGTTCATTCATTCAAAACCAAAGTGCAGCTGTCCTCTCCAGGACTCTCTGCTGCAAACACATTCCCTGACCCTACAAAATAATCACTGGGGTTTTGCTGTTGGTTTCAAACGAGGTCAACTTTCACTCAAGTCATCTGATACCGAAAACTTTCTCCCTCTTAACTGCAAGCCTTGCATTATGCTTGGCACACCCATTCAGCACAAAACTCTGCAGTCCCTTACATTTGAAGGGAAGCAGCTGAAGCCTTCATAATATCCAAGCTTCTACTGCTTTCAGCTGATTCAGGTCAAACCTGCACAAAGCTAATATGGACATTCCCACCTGGATTTAAGTTTGGTTTAGATTAACTTACAGTGGCTACTAATAAATAAAGCTTCAACAATGCAGATTTAAGTCCAGCTAAGCATGCTCCACTGAGTTTGATTTTTAAAGTATGCATTGAAACAGCTTTCAAGCTCCAGTGGTGTAACTATGAAACAGCTAAATCTTAGACTATTGCATCTCTGTGAGGGCTTCCAAACCCTCCCCCTCCCACCCCCACCCCTTGATATAAGAAAGATTTGGCAATCAGCAGTAAGTTATGGTTTTCTAAAAAGCTATCTAACAAGAATCAGCCTACATTTTTATCTCACAAGCATTAATATAGTTATTTGGAAAAGGCATATAAAAAAACTTCTTGCTTTGACAGCAGGATATTAAATGTTACCCTCGGGTTGCTCCACACTGCTGTTCTAAAACTAGATTGCTGTTCCACCTGATTTGTTTTGCCAAGGAAAAAGCCAGGCACTCATCCATCTGAATGTCAGGAATGAGCAGTTGTTTCCACAAGCACTAATATCACAGATCCAAAGCATGCCAGTCAGTGATTTCAGAGACACAGCTGAGGACAGAGAGCTGAAAATGAAGCAGGCAAGCAGCATCACAGGAAAAAAAAAAACCCAACCCCAAAACAACCACCAAACAAGCTGTAAGAGTGAAAAATCTCCTCCCGTGCACACATTGCAGGTTGGTGCTCTCATCACAGACACACTCTACCAAAAAGTGCATTAAAAAAACAAAGGAAGGCGGGGGGGGGGGGGGGGGGGGGGAATAGAAAAGAAAAATAAAGGTTAGTATAAAATTCACCTTTGGCAGAGACAAAAGCAGTTTTGCCAGTGTATCTGAAGACCTCTTCATATTATACCCTTTCCTATCACTCGGCCTTTGAACCACACGTTGAGCAAACTAGCAAGGGATCACCTATTTAAATCAAGTTGAAGTTGGAGTGGCCACAAGGCACTCTCCACTGAGGAAAAAGCTCTTTAATCTCCCTTTGAAATACTCATTAAGATTCGGCTGAAACTGCTAGGAATGGAAACAAAAACAGTCAAGTGGTTTAGAGCAGCTTCATACGTGAAGGTGACCCTTGCTTTCAAAGGAAGAGAACTGCAAATGAAACACGGCCATATTAAAAACCCCAACCTAAACTACACTCACCCCTGGTTTACCCCAGCCCCCCTAAACTCTGCGCCTGAGCTCCCTCATTCACCCCAGTCACCACACCACCCTGGTGCCAAGCCTCAGCCCCACCACATCATGGCCCCAGTTCTGCCAGCCCAGGCTGGGCAGTGGGCTGCTGCTCTTGCCAGGCTCACCAGGCTCTGCATCCCAGTGACATCCTGTGGCTTGGGCAGCAACAGACACTGCCCAGCTTCTCACTGGGAAACTGCAGCTGAGTGCTGGCTGCCCCCAGAGTCTGAACCCCCTCAGCCGCAGTCCTCTGCTCAGCTCACTACAATAAAGCTACTGAACAGAAGCATCCGTGCGAGTTCAGCATAAAACTCTGCAGTTCCTTACATTTGAAGGGAAGTAGCTGAAGCCTTCAAGCTGGTTTTGTACACAGGGAGGATGCTAAAAATTGCTGCACACATTCAGTTGGTCTATCCTGTTCCAACCCAGGCCTGCACTGGTCGGTTTGGTCACAAACCGTAAGCACATCTCATCGAAACCTTCAACACGGGAAGCGCCCGATCCATTCAGGTATGGCACAGGTCAGGGCAAAGTACCTTTTGCTTCTGGCTTAGCTCAGCTCGCAGGACACTCTTGCACAACACCCAAGCCTCGAAAAGAAGGTACTTGAGGTTTTAACACAGCATGCAAAGCTACAGCACACTACAGTATTGAACGCACACCGAGAGGACAAGTTCCTACAGAACACTCACGCAGGGTTGTGGTTTGGTTTGTGCCATGGGATAGGTAATGGCTATTTCGTAGAAATAGATCCAACTGGCTCCATTGGAGCAGCAGTATAAATATTCAAAATAGAAGTAATAATAGGCCCTGATGTGAAACTTCTTTTTTTTTAACCTTTTTTTTTTTTTTTCCCTTTTTCCCTTTTTTTTTTTTTTGGTGTTTTTGGGTTTTTTACCTTTTTTTTTTTTTTTTGGTTGTTGTTTTGTTTGTAAATAATTCTTCCCCAAATCTGTCCCTTCTGTCAGCAAGGAAACACCCTGCTTAGGAGCAACTGCATCCTGCTACGAGAGCCAAGCTGCTGTGGTCATGGGGTGGATTTTAAGCCAGATTGCTGCTTCACCTTGGTTTGATTTCAGGAAGTGTTTTAGGCATTTTAGTGGTTATTATTATTCATCTCATTAACAACACCAAAAAAAAAACACCAACCCCCCCCCCCCCCAAAAAAAACAAACAAAAAACCAAAATCAAAGAGAAACAGCAAAAAAAACAACCCCCAACCCATAAAACCAACTAACCCAACCAACCAAGCAACACAACAGGAAAGGTACATTGGGCATCCTAAACACAAGAGAACATCCAGCAGGCAATAGTTACGAGGAGGCTACTCGGACAACAGGCTGCATAGCTCAAAAAGTAGCAACACAATTGTTTTCCAGAGTGACAAATGATGATGGCAGGCATGGCATTGACTCCCTTCACTGCCTGTTCCTGGAGCCTTCCTTCTTCTTGCCAGGGATCCACGAGCACCCTTTGATCGCTGGGGACAGCGGGGGGCGGCTTGTTCCGCCGGAGTTCCTCGGCACGCGTGCCAGCGCCGTCCCCCCCACTTAAGTGTCACAAAGAGAAGATCAGGTGCTGAGTTGAATGGAAACCACAGGGTGGAAATAAGTCGGATTTGCAACGTTCAGTTGAAAAAAACCCCCATCCCTTCCAAAAGTGCAAATGAAATAACAATTGGCTTGCTGACTGTGAATGGGGCTCTCTGATTTTGTTTGCTTTTCAGCTGGAGATTTGGTTTGGGGTTTGTTGTGGTTTTTTTTCCTGCTATAGTTTA
Source organism: Dryobates pubescens (assembly GCF_014839835.1). Classification (NCBI taxonomy): domain Eukaryota; kingdom Metazoa; phylum Chordata; class Aves; order Piciformes; family Picidae; genus Dryobates; species Dryobates pubescens. Next base: position 17,988,235 of record NC_071614.1, on the reverse strand, counting down.
GGGTTTGATGGTTTGGGTTTGGTTTGTTGTTGTTGGTTTTTTTTTTCTTTCTTTCTTTTCATTCTTTTATATAGGGTTTGCTGTGCCTTTACTACCAATTTTGCCACTGTTTGTACCATAGACAAAAACATTCACCTAGCTGGTAGTATCCTAATACATTTCATAGTAGAACATATACAAGAAAGAGGGAAAAAACATACCGAAAATGAATCAGTGCTTAAAGTAAATACAAGAGCCAGCACTGGCAAGAATCCACAGTATCAATACATACAAATGAAGCTGTGATGGGGTGTTCTGATGGGGTGGAATCTGCCTGCATATTAATACAGAATTATACAAAATCTAGCAGGGCTATTTGGAACCATGAATAGCTAAACTTTCACAATAACTTAAGGTTTGTAAGTTAAGTCTGCATTGAAGATATTCCACGTTTTAAAAAGTGCCATCTCTCTTTGCGTGTCTTCCTCCTCCCTTCCGAAGGAGGGGCGACGAACCCACGGGGATCTGTCGATCAGAGAAGTCCAACTGCTGAAGAAGACAAATATCTGGCAAGGTCCAGTGTATTCTTTAAAGAATGGCAAATTATGACTTCAGTAACTATGTCTGTGCAAAATATGCCTCTTTCCTTTTAAAGAAACCAGTGTCTGTAACTCGTTTAGAAAAGTTCCGCCACGCGCTTAACGTCCTTCTCAGAACAAATAAGACAAACTACTGAATCCCCCCAGAAGAAGAATTTCCATGAAGCAGAGAAAGTTCTGAGCTTTCATTTCCACGTGCAGACCATTAAAACAAACAAACAAACAAAAGCCCATCAGGACACACCTCCTTGGTAGCCCCTCCCGGGCTGGCAATCGAACTATTGCTTGGAAATACCATAAACACCCTAAGGATAAAACTCCAACATTAGTAGTAAAGTGGTGGCAGTGTTTACCCTCGGAATCCACGTTTGCCTTGCATTCCTCCTCACACCTGTACAAGATTCATCACCTCTGGTGAAAAGTCATCATCTGCTGCCTTGACAATCTTCTTTTAATACGTGGTAAACCCTTCACGTGCCAAGTACCTTGAATTGTATTCCCATATTACACTGCCCTGTGATGTCTGGATCATTACAGGAGACCCAGTGCTCAGAAGGAGAAGCTGCAAGGAAACAAAACCACGATGATCTCTAGAAATTAAAACCAAAATATCCTAAAATAACCCCCAAAACCTTAAAAAACAAAAAAACAAGGAAAAAAGAAAACCCACACAACCCCCCCCTCCCTGCCCCAAAACAACCAAAAATTGTTCTCCTTGAAAATCAGCCCCTGTATGATGTACCCTCTTCTGCATTGTTGCAATAGTCTTAAAGTCATAAATTAGTTTAGTCTTCCATCAAATAACTTAAAAAGGAATTGTAGCAGACCAGTTTTGCCTGGCTTGATGCCAGTTAGCAGCCAGTTCATCTAGAGTCACAGGATCAGAGGATGGTAGGGGTTGGAAGGGACCTCCGGAGATCATCGAGTCCAAGCGCCCTGCCAGAGCAGGACAGGAGTCCCAGTCACACTGTTCAAAAGCTGAGCTTAGGATATCACAAGAATGCTGAAAATAACCCAAAATAGTCTTCACATCGATGCAGGAGTTTTCCAGGTTGTGGTGGGGGGAGGTCAGGGAGAGGGCAGACCTAGATGGGGCCAGAGGTCCTACGAACAGTGAGCAGGAGATACATCACGACTCGGAGGTGCACCGCGCTCTGGAGACGCCGGCCGTGGTTTGTATTGCACAGGTTAAGAAGGAAGTTCCTCCCAACAGTCTGCCACCTGCATTAGTGATCTCTGCACATGGGCAAGTTCACAAAAGTGAAAACATTGAACTCTGTCATGATGGAGAAACACAGGAAGATGCCGTAAAGGGAAAGGCACACACACCCTAGCTTCTTATCCAGTTTCCATTTGTTCATGTGGACGCCAAAAACCTACACAACAAACACAGAGTAAGCCACCAAAGCAGCAACATTCCAAGCACAGGGGAAAAGCCCCTTCTCAGATACAGGAGTATATACTTGTCCTGTATCTGAGAAGGAGATTTTCCCTTTACTGATCATGGTCCCCTGGAGGCAAGCACGATGCAAGTACTGCAACAAGTGAGCTGTAGACCACAGCAGCATTACATCAGTGTAGCCACACTCACTGCAATCGCCTGGAGTCCTGGCCCAAGGGCCTTAAAGTTTCTGCAGTGAATTTCTTATTGGTAAGAGCAATCCCATTTCATTAAATCAGAAACATTTTCAAAGACCAGAAGCCTTTTTCCCCACTCAAAATACTTCATGCACCCCTCTGCATCTCTATCTCGACCCACACAGCCTAAGGCTGCACTTGACTTTGCTTAATGCCTCCCACACAAATCTCTTGCGGGGTGAAAGCCCTCAAGATTCGGAGTATGTTACCTAAATCCTCTTCTCTCTATGGTTCCTAGTCTGCTGTGCTGGACTTGGGCAGGCCAGGGAACATGAGGCACTGATTTCAATAGGAATGGTGTCAGATGCAAGCACAGTTTGTTCCGCTCTGTGTTGGATTTCAGAAGGCTCCTAAAAGAGGGCCAAAGCAAACTGTGCAGCACTTTGTCTACCTGCTCAGCAGGAGAAGGGATCTCACCATACATCAAAGGATCTGCCTCAACTCTAGCATGAAAAATAACTGATCATTACTAACAGATCTCTCAGGCTTCTCCCATGAAAACCAAACACCTGTGAGAGCCACCCTGTGACAGTGACGGCTTCTGCAAAGCACCAGAGTGAGGCCTTTGGAAATCTACAATAGTAGTGACCACTGCTATCCCTTAACAGCAGACTTGGCAAGCACTAGTACAGCTGGAGGCAAGAAATGGAAAAGGTGAAGAAAACTTGTATAAAAATCACTTCTGGCAAGGAAGGACAAAGGACTATATACATACTGTGACAAAAACAGAAGCCAGCAGGAGACCGACGGAATAGATAAGCCCTCTGCTGTTTAACCGAATCTGGAAGAGAAGGGAGTTCAGAAAACCATGTCACAACTTCAAGCAACAACATTTCACTCTGCTGGTAATTCAGCAATCCTGGCCTGCAAGCTGTAAGTGCAAAGTAATGGATTAACAGATTGCATCACATTGGAAGGGATCCTCAAAGATCATCTTGTCTGACCCCCCTGCAGGCAGCAGAGACACCTCCAACTGCATCAGGCTGCCCAGGGACACACTAAGGCTGATCTTGAGTGTCTCCAGGGATGGGGTCTCAACCACATCCCTGGGCAACCTCTTCCAATATTTCACCACTCTCATTGTGCAGAACTTCCTCCTGATGTCCAACCTAAATCTCCCCTGCTCCACTTTCAAACCATTGCCCCTTGTCCTATCACTCCAAGCCCTTCTAAACAGTCCTTCCCCAGCCTTCCTGTAAGTCCACTTCAGATATTGAAATGTATCTACAAGGTCTGCCTGGAGCCTTCTCTTCTCCAGGCTGAACAGCCCCATTTTTTTCAGCTTGTTTTCATAGGAGAGGTGCTCAGACCTCTGTTCAGCATCCAGAGAACTGCAGGGCTTGGATTGCTGCAGGGTGTGAGGGCCAATTTTGTGACAGTCTGCATAACTGAAGGTGAAAAATGTTAATGTAAACTGCAGGTTGCCCATGGCAGGCAGGAGGAAGTGTATTTTTGCAGCCATGTCTCTAAGACCACTGCAGCTTCTAGCATCAGTGCCACAAGAGCTTGGGAACAAACACAGTGCCAGGTTCTGACCCAGAAGTTTTCCTTTGATACCCCACAGCATACTTCCTGTTACACTAAGGAGCCACAACAAACTAATCAGGGGGCTCTGTGCACATATTATTGCTTCCTGGAGAGACAGACTGGTTCACTGCTTCATTCAGCACGTTCAGGAGGACACTTGATAGGGTGCTTGGTTGCATGGTTTAGTCGATTAGGTGGTGTTGGATGATAGGTTGGACACGATGATCTTGAAGGTCTCCTCCAACCTGGTCTGGTCTGGTCTGGTCTATTCTATTCTATTCCTATTCATTCCCAGGCATCTACTCCTCTTCTCCTGCTTCCACCAACGCGAATGGTCCATACCTGACAGCTATCACAGAATCATAGAATCAAGCAGGTTGGAAAAGACCTCAGAGATCATCAAGTTCAACCTATTACCTAACACCTTAACACCTCAGGACAACTAAACCACGGCTTCAAGTGCCACATCCAATCCCTTTTTGAACACCTCCAGGGATGGTGACTCTACCACCTCCCTAGGCAGCACATTCCAATGGCAAATTACTCTTTCTGGGAAGGACTTTCTCCTCACCTCCAGCCTAGACTTCCCCTGGCACAGATTGAGACTGTGTCCTCTTGTTCTGGTGCTGGTTGTCTGGGAGAAGAGACCAACCCCCACCTGTCTACAACCTCCCTTCAGGTAGTTGTAGAGAGCAATAAGGTCTCCCCTGAGCCTCCTCTTCTCTAACCTGGATTTCCATTTTGGTTGATCTAAAATGAAAACACAAACCCTAAACTAACTGTCTGGAACTAAAATACAAAACTTAAAGCCACCTTCCCTGCTACCCCAAAATGAGCAGCAGCTGGCTAGGAAAGGCAGCTACAACTTCACAGTAAATTCCTGTCTGGACTCTGGTCAGGAATTCTGCCTGAGCAGTGCCAACATCTGCAAAAACTGTCAGCCCCAAAATACATCAATTGGGAAGGAGTTCACAGGAGAAGGAAGCAAATGAAGCAGCTGGGATAATTTTAGCATGGAAAATGTCTGAATTCATCCTAAAGTACAGACACTGCTTCTCAGTTACATCATTAGCCTCTACAAAACCAGCAGACATTTGGAAAGAAGACCCTTCCAAAGGCCTCTGTGTCCAATTTCCTGAGGACTGTGCTTCCAAAGGGAGGTGTTTGGAGCTGCCTTTTTTAGGACTCTAGAGAAGGGCCACGAGGATGATTAGAGGGCTGGAGCACCTCTCCTATGAGGACAGGCTGAGAGAGCTGAGGTTGTTCAGCTTGGAGAAGAGAAGGCTCCGAGACCTCATTGTGGCTTTCCAGTATCTGAAGGGGGCTACAAGAACCTGGAGAGGGAGTTTCTAGGGTGTAGGGTAGTGTTAGGACTAGGGGGAATGGCTCCAAGCTACAAGAAGATAGATTTACATTAGACCTTAGGAGGAATGTCTTCACCATGAGGCTGGTGAGACACTGGAACAGGTGGAAGCCCCATCCCTGGATTTTTTTAAGGCAAGGCTGGATATGGCTCTGGGAAACCTGATCAAGTGGAAAGGGTCCTTGCCCATGGGAGGGGGGGTTGGAACTAGATGATCCTTGAAGTCCCTTCCAACTCTGACAATTCTGTGATTCTGTGACTGTCTGCAAGGCTCCTCTTTGGAAGTCATTCAGGGCAATGAAAGTTGCTATGGAGGATTACTCAGAAGTAAGAAGTGTATGCTAATTATTTACAAGCACTTTAGGAATGTAACAGGAACACAGGTCAAGCTGGGGTTGGTCTCTTCTCCCAGACAACCAGCACCAGAACAAGAGGACACAGTCACAAGCTGCACCAGGGAAGGTTTAGGCTGGATGTTAGGAAGAAGTTCTTAATAGAAAGAGAGATTGTCCATTGGAATGTGCTGCTCAGGGAGGTGGTGGAGTCACCATCACTGGAGGTGTTTAGGAAGAGACTGGATGGGGTGCTCAGTGTCATGGTTTAGTTGATTAGATGGTGTTGGGTGATAGGTTGGACTTGATGATCTTGAAGGTCTCTTCCAACCTGGTTAATTCTATTCCATTCCATTCCATTCCATTGGCAAAGCAAACACAGCAACCCCTTCAGCAGCAGGAGCACCACTTTTCCCTTGTAGTGGTATTGCTGCATTAACTCCAGGTTAACGGTGCTCAACTCAGGCTTAACTAGCAATGCTCCTGGCCTGGCATCTGGCCCAGTTCCCAATGTTCAGCAAAGCAATTAGCTATTAATTAACCTAAATAACAAGAACTTGCCTTAATTGAGGCTTGACTATTCCCAGAGGAAGAAGGACTTCCTGGGTGGGGTAAAAGGATGTTTTCTACTGCCATTTTCACTTTCCAGTGCTTGCTTTTTTTTTCCTCTCAAAACCAAAACAAACCAACCCCCCCAAAAAAACCCAAATCAAAACAAACAAAAACCCCACCCCCAAACAAACAACTAAAAAACCCCAATTCAACCAACTGAAATAAACAAACCCCAAAAACCCCAGACTATTTATTAAGGTCATTGCCTGATACCTCACTCTGTCATGGGACAGCAGGCTTAAAACCCTTCCATGTACATAGCAAAGGGTGGTTTCCTGGGGGGAAGCAAATGCTAGCTCTGGAATGCACTTTGTCAAGAAGCTCATTTGGCTGAACTGGATACATATCACAGCTGGACTTTCTGGAAGAAAAAGTACAACTCCTTGGGTAAAAAAACCCTCACTGGTGAGCTCAAAGCACTAAGTTGTGAAGCATTCCAGATGTTTCCACTGTGGGTCAGGAGATGATGCAGGCATGGCATCTCCCCCTGCCATGGAGCAGACAGAAAAGGGACAAAAGAGGACAAAGATGATAGGTGAGAAGGGCTATAAAATAATGGGAGGTGAATGAAAAAGGACAAGAAGACAGTTGGAGCAAACTGACATTGATGTACACCTGTCCCAAAAGCTGATCTGCCCTGGGACAGCTGGGAGATGGATTCCATAGGTGGGTGCTGGGTGTAACTCTGGTGCATTGGACTTGCAGGATGCACGTTGTGGAGGTTCTCTTTGTGCACACAGTCAGCCTGATCTGGCTTGCACAGAGCTGCTCTGCACAGCGTGTGCAGGAGCCCAGCTGTGCATGGTGCACTGCTTTTCTGGCACAGGCACCAAGTCTGACCTCACCAGGCTTTTGCTCATGTGGAGAGCAGCAAACATTCAGGCACTGTGCCCAGGGGCTCTGCCTCATTTAAGACAGTCCTGGAGCAGGCTGATTTACACCTGCAAGCCACCTCCCTCCTTGCAGATACAATTGCTGTTTGGAGCTCTCCAGTAAATCTTGCACTGGTTGTGGAAGAGGTTTCCAGTGTCAGCTCAGCCAGCAGCAGCTTGATTTCCCTGATGCACAGGTCATAGAGCACTCCCTGTTCAGCAGAGCTGAGGAGGACAGGCTTGAGCAAACATATTCCCCCTATCAAATCTGCTACAGAACACTTGGTTATTTAATCCCATTAAGAATAACCAGAGGATTTCGTGGCTAGCTGGAAATGGTTCTCTGAAAATGTAACAGATCCAGCCCCAAACGTTAATGAAAACAAGAACATTTAATACTAGCAAACACTGCTATTCCTTATCTATCAGCAGCAAGGAGGCTGCACTGTTTCACAGATAAATCTGTTTCAGAGGAGAGCCTATTTCAGGTTCTTACCATAGAAGCATAGAATCAACCAGGTTGGAAAAGACCTCAGAGACCATCAAGTCCAACCTATCACCCAACACCTCATGACTAACTAAACCATGGCTCCAAGGGCCACATCCAATCCTTTTTTGAACACCTCCAGGGACAGGGACTCCACCTTCTGTATTTGATTTTGGGCTACAAGCCTACAGCTTTGGAAATACAGTTTTCAAGTGATGAACTTTTCCTACTTCTCTGATTGCCATCACAGCCTGCCCTATTTCTTATTGCAGCTTCTAACTCTGAGCACAGGAGCTCAGAAGATTCTGCAATCTGCTATGAAAAGCTTAAGAAAAAGATGTTCCCTTGATCTGTCAAATGAGGGTAGAAATCAGTCAAGCAGCCTTCTCAAGAGATAAGTGGCTTTTCCTGGAATAGGTGTTCTCAGGTTGTTCAGGGACAACCCAGGCTGGCAGAATGTTCAGAAGTCACGGGAAGAGAGGAGATCATTTCAGTTTTAAGAAAAGAGCAGAAAAAGGGCCTCAGCTGGAGGCTTCTTAATTATAGAAGGAAAAGCTCAGCTCCCTGTTCATTTAAGAACAGGAAATTCTTCTTCCCCAGGAGAGAGCTGTCTGCAGATGAAGTACTCCCTCATACTGCAAGGAGGGGAAAAAATCAACATTCCCAAACTCTCCTTTGAGGTTTGGCTTTTATTTAGTGGCTAGAGCAAGGCATAAAGACACTGTTTTGACTGATCACACATGAAAGGTTTGCAAGTTCAAAACCTTCTGTGTCTGAGTTTGAATGGACACTATCTTCCCTGCTTCTTGTGGAGCACACAGAAAGATGCCAGCTCCAGCTATTCCCAGCACAGCTCCTGCAGGCAATAAGGAACAGAGGCTGAAACCAAACAGCAGAGGAAAAACAATGGAAAACAAAGTGATTCCATTCTCCAGTTCTTTTCTGGCAGTTGCTGAAGGGAAAACAAGGAGCTATTGACAATATTCAAACTGGGTTTGCCCCAGAGTCCAAATATGAGAGGAATTACCTCATTCAGGAATATTAGAAAGGCTCTGTTATGTTTCCAGTCCCTTGGCTAAAAAAGTTGCAGGTCCCTTGTTTGGGGGATCTTTTCCTGCAGGTCTTTGGGATCAGAATTACTCACTGTCAAAGCTGCATTGCTGCTGCTGGGCTATCAGCAGGTCAGGCTGCAGATACAAATGTGACAGCTGCAAAGGGTCTGGCACCCCAGAGCAGGAGGAGCAGCACCTAGAGTGAAGGGTGACACTGTGGAAAACTAGGACCCCTGCAGACATCCAGAGTCACTATCCTGTTACTGACCTCAGTGTCTGCCCCAGGGACTGACAGACCCATTGAACCTATCCTCCCTCTTCTCTTGGGGGATTTAAGATGCTCCATATGCAGGTACCCCGGGGCAGAATGGGGCAGGGAACAGATACACAGGTGTTGGCTGTGAGGAGATTCTGTGAGATGAAGGCCACTTTGTCCTAGTGTTGTAAGATTCATCACAGTGCCTGGGGATTGCCACAGTGAAGAGCAAACTGGTCAGCGAGTCGCAAAGAAGTGATGCTTGGCCATCTCGATGTGTTCCTCGAGCATTTGATTCTCTCTTGATTCTCCTGTGACTAACAAGGCTCCCTCTGGGGTTCCTCCTCCTCTCACTGGCTGCCTTTTTGTGTAAAAGCAATGCAATGCCTCCAAGACTTCTGATTTACTGTCAGTATTTGCTGAAATTGGCTGAAATTAAGAGGCAGAGGAGTGGTGGAGAGATCTATGATTGTGGTCCCAAATGCTGATGTGAACAAATGAACCTGGCTGGTTAATCCTTAGACTAAAATTCCTGTGCTCTAAAGTACTCCTGGCTGATGTCTGGTTTACAGCTCTGCATCCAAAAAGAGATTCCAGAGGGAAGCAATTGGATGGAAGACATGGAGCAAATGTCCTTCCACTCTGGATTTGCCAGAGCCAGTGGGGAAGGATGCTTACAGGATTAGAGAGTCAGCAATGTGTCCAGGACTCAGAGCTGGGAGAGATGAGAAAGTGAACTCTTTCAAAGGTCTCTCTTGGTCCACAGGGATGCTGTTTTTTCTCTGAAAGTCCTGC